>NC_086175.1:85547046-85863585 GCF_023053635.1 Elgaria multicarinata webbii
CTGATCTTGAGTAGAAAAGCTTAGCTCTCTTCCCGTCTTCCTCAGTTAAACTGCTGCATTTCAGCTGTCTCCATCCAAGTCATTTTTCTTACAAGGGTGATAAATCAAAAAGAAAATACACCTTCTTTGGTTTCTTACATTCATAATAATTGTTGCTGGAGGTGCTGCCAGTTGGAAGGTTCACTTGTTATTTTAAACTTCCTTTAAGTCTTGCCTCTCTACGTGGCACGAAAAGTCAATGCAGTAACTTCCTTCATTTATCAACAACTGTCTGTCACTTTGTCTCTGCCGTGTGTTTCTTTATTCCATTCTCTACTCAGTCACATTGTTGGATGTCTGATTCGCTCAGTGTAGACAGACAACTGAAACGGATCAAATCACCCTCTGTAAGTAAAGCAGTTGAACAAACACACCTACAATCTGAATTGAACTAAAGTTCCACTTCTGCAATGAAGCTCATATTTCTTTGAGTTGATGTGGGGCATCATAAATACACATTTTGCCAAACCCACTGCAATGATGTTTATTCTGTGATCAGGCATACAGTGGTTACTCCCTAGTGACCTCTTCACCTTCAATAAGAATCAATGCACCAGGTATTAATTGCATATGCCATTATGTGAACAGTGTGTCAACAGATGTTGAATATCTTATTTTATCATACCTTAAGGCTACAATCCTATATACACACTTATGTGGGAGTAATTCAATGGGGATTACTTCAGAGTAGACATGTACAGGATTGCACTGAAGTTATGTTTATTGACCTCTAAGATACAAAAAGTACATTTTTATTTATTTTTGCATGCATTTACTGCAGTGTTCCCTATGACATCTCTCCACTATTCTTCTCTAAAAATGTAATATAAAAGATTAAGAAATGTTCCATTTCCTCTTGGGAACATAAAGATGGGTGCTAGACTTGACTTTGCCACAGGATAGTGATGGACATTAAGAGCTCCATTACACTGGGGGTTAACATGCTCCCTACATCACTTCTCCGCCCGTATTTTCATTCCTCAGTTACTCAAAAGAGGTAGTACACAAGAGCACGGGGCCCATTGAGTCCGTTGTTCTAATGGCGCTGCTTCTTCTGCATACAGCTGGAGAGAGCAGCAATTCCAAGTTTAAAAATACATCCAACTTAATCAGTTTTTTTTTTGTCGTGCAAGGAAGTCCAGAAGGGGTGGAAGGCGCGCGGGAGGCAGACAACATCATGTGAGGGACCTGAGCAAACTCCGTGAGTGCCCCAGTAACGCGCATGCAATAAAACGCTTGTTGGATGGAGCTTTAAGACTATCAATGGCTACTAGCCATGATAACTATAGACTATCTCCAGTGTTAGAGGCAGCACACTAGTTGATGGAGAACATGAGTGGGACAGTGATGTTGCACTCATGTCCTACTTGTGGGCTTCCAATAGGAAGCCGTTTGGCCACTGTGTAAACAGAATGCCAGAACAGATGGACCCCTTATTTGATCCATCATGGCTCTTGTTATGTTATGTTCTATGACACTGAATTACAGCTGCAATCCTAAACATACTAGGTAGGAAGTAATTGTGCACTGCCCAGAGAGCTTTGGTTGATGGGCAATATAAAAATGCAGCAAACTTGGCTGTAGTTGGGAGTTGCCCTTTTGTCAGCATGTAACTGCTTTGCTGAGGGAACTGCACTGGCTGCTTATTCATTACCTGGCCAGGTTTAATACTGTACAAAGTCCTAAACAACTTGGGACCAGGATACCTGAGAGAGCGCCTTCTGCCTTACCAACCTGCCTTGTCACTGAGGTCATCAGAGGGCATGTTCCTGCTGGTTCCACATGCACCAATGGAGTCCACATGCTCCAATGGAGTCCACCTGGAGAAGAGCCTTTATTGTGGTGGCAGCTACTCTCTGGAACTCCCTGTCCATGGAGGTCAAGCAGGTGCCAACACTGTGCTGCTTCTGGTGCCTCCTTCATTCTGTTTTAACAAGAACAATTTTAATATGCTTTTAAAATCTTTTTTTATCTTTTTACTATTTTATTTCTTATGTTCACTGTTCTGGAATCTATTTTAGATATGGAGTGGTATATAAATATTGTAAATAAAAATAAATAAATAAATAAATAATAAGCAATGTCCCTCTTTGACCCTAGCTATATCTATCCAAAATAAATACCACCCATTTTCTGTCACAATTTAGGGCTGAAAAGCAGTTTTGAATTGCTGAGTGACAGGTAAGATGCAATTTGACATGTCCCCTGCTGCGGATGATTATTAAAGAATTTATGCAAATAGGAAATCTTGATCACAAGACAAGAGTAACAGAAAACATTCCAACCATGTAGTATAATATAGAGGAGAGGCCACCAGTGAGGGAGGAAGCAGCGGCCAGGCACTCTCCACCGTGCCTGGGTCCAGCTCCAGCTGAGAGCCCCCTCCCTCCTGCTACCAACTGTCTCTGCAGAGGCCACCAGTGAGGGAGGAAGCAGCAGCCAGGCACCTCTCCACCGGGCCTGGGTCCAGCTCCAGCTGAGAGCCCCCTCCCTCCTGCTACCAACTGTCTCTGCAGAGGCCACCAGTGAGGGAGGAAGCAGCAGCCAGGCACCTCTCCACCGTGCCTGGGTCCAGCTCCAGCTGAGAGCCCCCTCCCTCCTGCTACCAACTGTCTCTGCAGAGGCCACCAGTGAGGGAGGAAGCAGCAGCCAGGCACCTCTCCACCGGGCCTGGGTCCAGCTCCAGCTGAGAGCCCCCTCCCTCCTGCTGTCAACTGCAACTGCTGAACTTTCCAACTAAGATTGTAGTGCCTGAGTTTGCTTTCCTTTTCCCCCTCCTCCTCCTCCCTCCCAATCCCCTTTCCTTTTGTGTCATGTCTTTTAGATTGTAAGCCTGTGGGCAGGGACTGTCAAGAAATACTTTTGTAAGCCGCCGTGAGAGCCTTTTTTGGCTGAATGGCGGCATAAAAATCCTTAAATAAATAAATAAATAAATAAATAAATAATAGTGCATAAAGGCAGGGGGTTGGCGTTGGGACATCTTACCAATTCAGCTAGATCTAAGTGCCTTTTAATAGCATGTTGGACGAATTGTAGAACCATCCTAACAAGTACAAAATGGTTATGCTTTACAATAGAGGCTGACAATTTCTCACTTCCTGTTTGTTGCTCCACTCCCAGAGTTACTAGATACAAAATCTAAATTAGGCCTGAGAAAGAGGATTAACCTTTCCAATCACATTCGAGGTGAAATTGCTTAACTACAATACACAATGTCATGCTGCAGATAATCCATGTCCTTGATTAATGCTTTTATAATCAATTGCTGTCTGGAAGTGACTTCTTCCCATCACCCTCCTTGCAAAAAGAGCAGATGGTATTTAAAAGGTTATGGCAAGAGGGCATTCTAGAGGTCAAATAGAACATCAATCAAATGGGCAGAAAAATTGCTTTTTTCCTTCCCTTTCCTCTTATCCTCACAATCCATAGGGGAATGGGGCATATGAATTATAGCTTGATCTATATACTTCAAGCACTAAAATGTTTTCTTGTTTCAAATTTCTCTGTTGTTTTGGGTAATGAACCTGGAAATTGGATTCCTTTTTTGCCAATAAAAAATTGTGCCAATACAAGCCTCTCCAGAAGAATAATTCTTAGACCCTAAGAGGTTTGTTTGCTCCTGTCCTCAAAGTGGCCAGGATGGTGCAACTTAATACAGTTTGTATTACTGTCTATATGGGCCGTATATTAATTTCAGTAGTGATGATGCCCCTAATTATGAAAAAGTAACATCCCATTTGATTATTTATTCCACACACCAATAAAAAGGATATTTAGAGAGATATTATATCTTTGTGCCTTGTATATAGTTGATTACCGTTCTGTAATGCAAGTCATGGAGTTATTTCCATATCTTTATTTGTGCACTTTTACAGGCCAATAGTAAGTATCTCCACTCAGATATAATTCCAAATTAGTTCAGGTGGACATGCTAACTGGTAAGTATGCTTAGAAGTAAATGCATTTCCAAAGCGGCACAAGGGAAGATCTACCTCCAAGTTACATGCGTAATACTGAAAATTTGTTTCATTCAGGCTATAAACCAAGGGTCACTTAATTTGGGAGTAATTGTGACTTGCTTCTCAGTAAATATGTATAATACCAGACTGCACAAGAAAAAGACAATCACTTAAGTTAAGTACAGAATGAAAAAGTTTGAAATACCAAATAATTTCACTACTATTGCTTTACTACTATTAGCATTACTACTACTCTAATATTTATTCTTACTGTGGTTTTTAAGAGATAAAGTGTTAGAAAGATCCCCAAGGAGATATAAATATTGTGGTTGGGTTTATGTGATAACTAAAGCTGGGTTATTGACTCACAACCAAGTCATTATGGGGTGTAACTTAATGACAAGGGATAAAATTACAGCCCCTTTTATTGCGCATCTTTGGTCAGGATATTTTATGAGCTACAAATTATACATCAGAGTCAAACCTGTCCGTCCTGATTCGTATACGCTTACTGAACTCACAAGATGTTAAGGATGCTGTTGCACTCATGTCCTGCTTGTGGGTTTCCTGTTGACAGCTGGGTGGCCACTGTGTGAACAGCTTGCTGAACTAGATGGACCCTTGGTCTGATCCACCATGGCTCTTCTTATGTTCTTATGAAGTTACATAGTCTCTTAGAGATGAAACACATTGATTTACAAAATTAAAAATGTTTGTTCTACTAAAGCATGGCCGGGGAGCCTCTGGCCATCCAGATGTTGTTGGACTACAACTCACATCATGTTTCTGGAGTCCAACTCACCAGCATGGCCAATGGTCATGGATAACGGGAGTTGTAGTCTAACAACGTTCTGAAATGTGACAGGTTCCCCATCCCTGTTCTAGAGTAATTACCAAGTCTAGTAGCATGTTGAAATAGTGAATCATTGACAATATAAGTGTAGGCCAGTTTTATACCTATTAAAGCACTCTAAATGATCATGCCATGATCATGCTTGAAATATTAACAAAAACCTAGATGAACTAGGAGGACATACAATTTTGGAAAAGCCTCTACTTTAATTAATTAGCCTGGGTGTGGGGAGGCTATTGTGGGTGGGGGTGAGAGATGAGGCATGGAGGCACCCATTTGTGGCCTCCCTGTGGTACCAATGGAGAAGGGAGGGGGAATCCGAGCCCATAAATTCGCTCTCTCCCCTCCCCTCTTTGCCGTGAATGTCTCGCCTGATAAAACCATGTCATGAGGTTGGATTAGAGAAGATGCCTGCTTAGGTTTTCCCTTTCTGCAGATCCATTAATAAATGTGGCCCTGTTTAAATCCCAATCTTGTGTCCACCTCATTATTTCCCACACTCCACATTCCCCAAAATCCAGCGGTTCCCTACTGCTATGTATGAGTTGGGCTGGTTTGGTTCTATTTTATATGTCCAGTATTGAAGAGGATGACCTGGTTCGAGTGGCACAACTGTCCTTCATGGATTAATTAACCCTCAGGTGGCCACTGTGCATACCATCAACCATTATTTTTAAGATGTTGTGATTGTTATTTTAATATGTATTTGTTTTATATGCTTTTTTAAACTAGTTTTATGTATTATATTGTATTTAATGTTGTTCCCCACCTCAATACAGAGGGAGAGGTGGATTAGAAATAATAATAATAATAATAATAATAATAATAATAATAAAAAATATGCAACCCTTGAATGGGGATTGCTGTGGCTTGTCATGTCATGCAAATGCAGCTGCTGGTGGAGTGTTATTCCAGGGTTAAACAACTGTCTGTTCTAGGGTAATGCAAGGATTGTTTAAGTCTGTATTAATTTACATTTTACTAATCCAGTAGTTCTCTACAGCTACATATAAGTTGGGCTGTTTGAGTGCCTAGCTCTTAAAAGTCTGAATTTCAATTCCTATGAATCGAAATATATTTCTAGTGCTGAATTAAGGTCGCCACCTCCTCCTCCTCCTCCTCCTCCTCCTTCTTGGTTTCTTCTATTTAGCAGTTACATGGTAGGTGGGTGGAATGTGCTTCTGTCCATGTTGGAAATAGTTGTACCTATGGAATTTCCCTGGTGCGTACGGCTGAAGAATTTCATTTGGTTTCTCTCTCTCTCTCTCTCTCTCTCTCTGTGTGTGTGTGTGTGTGTGTTACAAGAGCTTACCAGCATATGCAGATTTCTTTATAAAGTGGTCAGAAAGAACTTGAAATTAAAAATATTGAATGTGGGAGAAAGCTGATTTGTCCATCCCTAACTAACATTATTGTCAAACCTATGACATTTCTTCATACTACTGAACATGTATATTTTAGTTATGCATCTTCATCTTTTGGAAGCCATATTTGATAGCCACAATATTAGATAGCCATACCACAGGTAGGGATAAAGCACATACACAGTCAGTGCTGGTTTGAAAGTTTTTCCCTAATAGGCAAGCCATTTACATAGACAAACAGGTTGCCATTTTGCTGGGTGTTTGGTTGCACCTTTCAAAACAATTTCTTTTACAACACCCTCCACTCTACTGTAGTTGGGTAGGATTGTGGCTGATATAATTGGTTAACTGCCATGTGAACTTTATTATTATTATTATTATTATTATTTATTTATTTATTTATTTATTTATATAGCACCATCAATGTACATGGTGCTGTACAGAGTAAAACAGTAAATAGCAAGACCCTGCCGCATCTATACCAAGCAGGATATTCCACTATGAAAGCGGTATATAAAAGGCAGGAGTTACAATACTGCTTTATAACGGTATTGAAGTGCACTGACAACTGTTGGGGCTCATGACACATACCATATACCGCTTTCATGCCACTTTCATAGTGGAATATCCTGCTTGGTGTAAATGAGCCCGATGTGTTACTGGAGTCATACATACAGAAATGCTGTTATTGATTATTACATTTGTGCTGCCTTGATTAGGAAAGAAAAGAAAAGAACATTTATTTTCTATTTTCTTAAGATTGTGCACTTTATGAGTATTATTATCCTATGCATTTTGCTGAACTAAAACAAAAAACATCACCATGGATGGTTAAGAGAACATAAATGTTGAAACACACTTATAAATGAGAATCTTCAATTTATTTTTAAACATTTGTAGGCACAATGTACAAAAGCGGGTCGACTTCCTTTCAAATGTATTTTTAAAAGGTAATTCTCTTTCCTATCTTAATGCATTAAGTGGAATTCTGAATCCATTTTTTAATCCAAAAATACTTCAGATTATCAGTGGAAAGTGTTAATAGCCTCTCAGAGTGAGGGGAGACAAGGCAAAATAAGAGTGCCATTTACTATCAATCAAAAAATGAAGAGCAGAAAACACAGAGAACATTAAAGGAGTCTTCCAACTATCGTTTTGCAGCTGAACCTATTACACTCTAGCACTCTCCCTTCTATCACTTTATCTCCACTCTGTCACTTCCCAAGCCATACTTCATTGTTATCTTTCATTACCTTTCATAACCGTTCACAATCAGCCCCACTTTTTTCCCCCTGCCTCACAGCATCATGCATGCAGACTTTTCACTCCCAACAGCTTAGGTTCCTGTTGTTCTTAGACACTGTATCAATCATAAGCTCGATTGCATATATCTGCCAGGTGATCATTCTTCTACACCCTGAGAGTATTTCCTTGGCCCAATTATATTTCTGGTTTAGCTGTCTGTCTCTTTCTCAGAAATCTATGACATCCAGTATCCATTGGGGGAAAAAGAATGCCCGGGGCTGCTTGGTTGTTGTTGTATTATGAAGTTTACATTGATACTAACCTCATAAATGTAACACTAAAATGAATCTATAGCACCAATGTATACTTGAGTATTAACAGTCACAATGTTCTGGTGCAATCAATAACTTATAAGGAAACAGCACATTATGTTCCAGCTATATAGAAACCACTGGCTAATAAAGTACCATATTTGCAAAGCAGTCAGTTGTCACTCGGTAGGTATTCTAATACAAGGGCAAAAGACAGGAGTATCCTATAGAAATGCAATAAAATGTCTACAGAGAGCATCACTAAGCATGCAGATGAGTATTTGCATGACTAGAAATACAAATCTTCTGTAACAGTATGCTGTCACCAATCTAATTATGTGATTGACCAAAGTGGACTTCTTGTTGTTGTTGTTGTTGTTGTTGTTGTTGAAAAAAGCAGTCTGCACAAAATTAAAGAGTGCAGTCTAAAAGGCAACTAACAGATGCATTAAATAAATAAATAAACAAACATCATTCTTGAACGCTCCTTATTTGATTATGGCCAATAATTAGCAATGTCTGAAAGTGGACATGTAATAAAGCATTCTACTTCGTACAGATTACTCATTTAACCAGATGAAGATTCTTGTTTAGTGAGAAATTTGCATTAATTGATCCAACAAAAGATATTGGCCTGGTTCACACATAATGTTAACCTATGGTTTATTGAAATGGTTGACCTACCCAGGGTTGACCTACCCAGGGTTTGACAGACAGACAATCAAACAAAAAGAAAAAAGGGGAGTAGCCTTCACGTACAGTCAGTAAGAAAAAGGACCTAAGGGATATGGTTCAATTTCCTATATTAACAAGAAGTATCCAACAATTGTTGTTCAATAATATGTATTTACACACTAATCAGTGAATATCACAACTCCCAACCATAGTCCAATTTACAGACAATAATGGACGTTCAAGATTTTATTTATTTATTTATTTATTTATTTATTTATTTATTTATTTTATTACATTTATATACCGCCCCACTGCCGAAGCTCTCTGGGCGGTTTACAACAATTAAAAATGGTAAACATTAAAAGTATACAAAATCCTTAAAACACCTTTTCCCCCCAGGAAGCATTTCTTAACTGACCACCCCTGGGGTTTTTGATTGGTATTCTATTTTAAATTGAACAATATGATGTTTTAATCTTTTAATTTTTTTATTGTTTTATTTCTTACGTTCACTGCTCTGGAAACTATTTTAGATATGGAGCAGTATATAAATACTTTAAGTAAAAAAATACATGAGGTCTGAACCCAGACACTATAGGTTAATTATGGTTTAAACAACCCATAGTTAATTTACAATTGGTAGCTAAGTGTGGTTTGTTTAATCCAAGATTAACCTATATTGTTTTGATTTGGACATCACATAGCAGCCCATGATTGGCTTGATTAGGGGTTGAGTATTCAAAATAACTACAGAACATACGCTGAACTCACAATCTGCTGCAAACTGCCCCATATACGCAAACTGCTCCATAGTTCCAAGTTTGCAGATAATAACCTATGATTCAACAAACCATGGTTAATTAAACCATGCTTTGTTGTCATGTGTGAATCTGTTTATGTGACTATATATGCTTCATAAATAAAAGTTATGGGTTAGTTTGAGTATTTAAAACACTTTGCACAGAGATAAACACAATAGTAGAGATTGTCTATCACTTTAATAAAAGCACTGAATGCTCATGATTCTTCTGGTCTTGCTTCGTGGGTTGAGCTGAAAGTTTTGTTGAGCTGGAGACTGGCCTCTTATCTCCATGCTCAAACAAATAAATAGGCAATAAACCAAAGCACATATTATGCTCTGGTACAGCTACAGAAACATAAAAATTTATTTCCCTTTTGTTTAAAATATTTTACTAAATTGGAGTATAACCCCATCATCCCCAGTACACATGTCCATTGGCACTTAGGGATGGTGATGATAGGACCTGCAATCCAAAACATCTGGAGCACACCAAGCTGGGGAAAGCTGGGCTTATCTGTCCTTCTAAAGAAGAAGTCTCCAACCTTTTGGGACCGTTGGGTACATTTGGAATTTTGAGGAAGTGTCATAGATGCCATCACAAAATTGTTGCCATTGGTTTGTGTTTGTGTGTGCGCACGTGTGTGCCCATTTACAAAATGGCTGTAAATGGGCATGCCAGCAAACAACCAATTTCACAGCATGCTTAGACCCCTCTGGTAAAGTTCAGAGACAAGTAACTGAGTTCAAAGTAGAGATCGGGGTCTGAGACCCTGAACACCAAACTACTCCTTTGAACCTATGCAGTTCAAAGAGAACACACCCATTTCATTGAAGGGAAGCTGGTGTAGCTGAAAGACGAGTAATTTGCACATGAAACTGAGTACCAGGCAGAGGTGGGATTGTGCCCTAAATAGCCAGTCCATATTTGTCATTACATAATACAACAAAACATCCATCAGAGATATTTAACTTGCCCAAGAAGCTAAGTACAAGGCAGAGGTGGGATATGAATCTCAAACCAATTTTCTGCTTTTATTGAAAACCCATTTGACAGGAGGCAAACTCTCCCTCTCCCTCCCCCTCCCCCTATCTCTTCCTATATCATTCTCTTTTACTCTTTCTTTCTCTGAATCATCAGCCATACCCACACGCATATCCAAACCCTTCTCTCATGATCACTCTCACACACATGCATCCTACCCCACCCTCATCCATTGATTCACAGAGAAATACAAGCACATACTCCTTTTACCCTTCATGCACACCTCTCCCAGCCCCCATCCATCTCTGGCTGTCCCAACTTCCACAGTTACTCTGCTTCTCTCCCTGCCCATCCATGGTCACTCCCCTCACTCTCATCTTTCTCCTCCCCCCGATACCCCAGCTTTAGCTTACCAGGTGTGGCACAGTGAGCTGCAAAGTCCAGCACTTTCCAAGGTTTCAGCTGCCTGCCCTCTTAGGCCATTTCTACAACTGCCTTTTTCCCTGGGATCATCCCAGGATCATCCCTGTGCATCCTGACACACAGGGGATCCTGGGAGCAGGCAGGGACGATCCCTCCATTTTCCTGGGATAACCCTTATGTGTAGAAAGGGCCTTCATTTCTCCAGAGTGGGCCCAGAGGCACACAGTAGTTTTTGTATGGCATTCAAATGCTAGAGGACAGCCCCTCCAGCATCCTTACCAGTTACCTAAGTCCTAGCTGGAGCCATGTGACATGAAGCCCCTTAACCTTGTCTCTCATTGTTCTTCTTTCAGCCACTCCTATTAGGAGGGTCCTATCAGTCTTTTGTGTGCTTTTACAGGTTTTATTGGTCAAGAATTTACATTTAGCTTCTTGGTGTGGAGCTGGGTTTCATACATTCTTTTTCTGTGCCTGAACACAATGACCTCTAAGTACATTTCTCTGTATTGGTATTTGAGATATATCATCCTTTTTTCTCACTATTGCTTCCGATTCCTCTCTCCCCTGCCCCCCCCCCAGCTTTCAGCAATAGCATTTGGTTTTGATCCAGTTTAAATTAAAAAAAATTGCCATGTCAATGGATAGAATATTGGCTGTTGTCACCAGTGCAGTCACATGTAATGCATACAAGAGTTTGGTGCTGTTCTTTCAGAAGAGCTTTTGAATGTCACTGATGTATGTTATCTACACAGCATGCTGCTATTTTGCAATTCAGTTTGAAATTGTCTGTCAGCGCTTTAAAAGGCAGCAAAGGGATGTGTGGAAATAGTGCAGTGCCACTGACAAGCTCCCATTTAGCCTTATTAATACTTTATTGAAATGAGCCTACAAAAATATCACAGGGATTTCAGTGGCATGTAGCTATTCTTTCCTTTGAGATACCAAAGTCCCATCATGGCAACTATATTCCTCACACGAGCCATGGATATTTTGTGTTGAGAACAGTGACGATGGTACTGGAATGAAAATCTGCTTTATACCACAGTACTTATCAGCCCAGTTCTTTTGATGTAAAGCAGTTTCTTGCAAAGAAGTTCTATTGAAGTGACTGTCTGGGCCTTCTAGGGAAATGTGTTTAGGATGAAGGTGTAAATATGAGGGCTTGTTCAATTTCTAGTCATCTTGTTGGATCTCACACCTTCCTTGCTGTATGTAGTGAAACCACCAAACCCATTCTCATATCATCAAAGCCACTTGATTATCTTGTCACACCTAACTTTCCATATCTGTGTTTGCTACTTCACCGGCTACTCTTTCAATTCACACTCTATTGTGCTAACAGGCCTTGCCTTTCATTAACTGTAGCCTGTGGTATTCTCAACCTGCCACACTCAGATTGTTTTTTAAAGTTAGATAATGCATATTTGGATTGAAACACTTTGAATTGGACTCAGGTGTTGCAATAACTGTTGAGCCCCCCAGGGCTAGTAACATCTTCCTGCTTCACCTTTATTGCTATTCCCACCACAGTATTCTATCAATGCCCATATTGACTGGCCAGTTATATCCCCTAAGGTGCAGAGCTTCTAGCCCTACCAACCAATAGCATGTGGTCTACACAACATTCTTAATTAGGCCTCAGAACCTTATTGCTCCAAACAAAATTTAAACCAGGCTTTAAAACGCATCTCTTGCCCTAGCATGGATTGTTATTGGATATACTTGACATGAAAACATCATTGTAACGAGAAAGGTCATTTTATATCTATGTGGTTTAAAATGGCATTGCTTTATTCCTTTCCTATTAAACCTTTTAGAGGTTTTTTTGTGAGATTATGTAATTTGCATCATAAATCATCAAAATCAGAGGTTCAGAAGAAAGCATAAATATTTTGAGGACATCTAAATTATGTTACATTTTTATAACATAACATATATTTTCTGTTGGCTGTAAAATTAGACAGGTTGCTTAGTTCTATGCTTTCATGAAATGAAATAATATATAAGAACACATAGATGTTGTTAAGATATTATTTAACTTTATTATTTAATCTCTATACCCTCTATTTCTAAACTTGTATTTAGAAACTATACCTAGATGGAAATCCAGCTGATTTCATGGGAATTATTATCGGTATTGTATTTCAGATCAGTATATCAGAATGCAATCTTCATAATTAACTAAAAAGTAAGCTAAATTGGAATGAGTAGGTTTTCTTCAAAGTAAATAAGTCTAGGCTTGCAGTATTGGCTATCTTGGTAACAGAAGTTATATATAAACAGAAAATTTGAACCTTTGTAAGGCTCTGCACACACAGGGCTGTGCATTCAACTCCTGCCCCAACATCTCTGTGTGTGAGTCTCATGCTTCCTGTTCTTAACGACAAGGTCTGAAGAAGGCTTCTACTTCCTGTTGCTTGAATGTGAGTAAAACACTGTGCATGATCAGGAACCCTGATAAAACATTCCCAATTGTTCTGAGGTTTCAACTCAAATTCAAGGGAATGTGAGGCACTCTACCCGAAGGAGTGCCTTCTCCCATATGTTCCTGCCTGATTGGTAAGATTACCTTTGGAGGCTGTTCTCTAGATGCCACCACACACAATGGTGCAACCAGGGAAAAAGTTGTCTCTGTAGTGGCCTCCTATCTGTGGTATGCCCTTCCCAGAGACAGCCACTTGGTATCTTCATTGTATGCATTTAGACACCAGAACATAAGACATGCAATGCTGGATCAGACCAAGGGTCCATCTAGTCCAGTACTCTGTTCTGGTCAACTAGGGTGGCCATATGACCAGATTTGACCGGATTTGTCCAGGTTTTTGATGACAAATCTGGGAGGGGGAGGGGAAATCCGGATTCCCCCCCCCCAGTGAGCAGCTCTAATAGGAATTAACAAAAATGCTTATAACTCCATCATTTTTTAAGATAAACACCTGAAACTTGGCACAATGGTAGCTCTTAGGAAGGGATTTAGTCATACCAAATTTGAAACAGATCTGTTCATCCATTGATTTTTTAGGTTTTTTTTTAAATTGAGGTTTTAAAATTATTATTTTTTAAATCATCATTTTTAAAGATAAAGAGATGAAACTTTGCCCCATGATAGGATTTAGATAGAGCTTTAGCCACACCAAATTTGAAACAGATCTGTTCATCCATTGATTTTTTAGGATTTTTTTTAAAATTGAGGTTTTAAATTTTTTATTTTTTTAAACTGTCATTTTTAAAGATAAAGAGCTGAAAGTTGGCACCATGATAGCTTTTAGTTAGAGCTTTAACCATACCAAATTTGAAACAGATATGTTCATCCATTGATTTTTAGGAATTTTTTAAAATTTGAGGATTTAAATTTTTTTAAAAATACATATGTTATTTTTAAAGATAAAGAGATGAAACTTGGCACCATGATTGCTCTTAACAAGGACTTTAGCTATGCCAAGTTTGAAACAGATGTGTCCATCCATTGAGTTTTAGGATTTTTTTTAAAGTTTGAGGTTTTAAAATTATTTTTTTAAAATGACATTTTTAAAGATAAAGGGCTGAAAGTTGGCACCATAAATCTCACCATAAGGAGAGATTTATCCATGCCAAGTTTGAATCAGATCTGTTCACCCATTGTTTTTTTCGGATTTTTTTAAAAGTTCAAACTTTTAAAATTATTGTGTTTTAAAACTACTGGAGCCATATCCTTCAAACTCAGGTTGTCAAACCTCCTCTTTTGGTGGAGACAGAGGTAGCTGGCAGTGGAGATTTTATTAAAAAACAAGATTAACCAGATGTAACCAAGTCATAAGCTGTTGTCCTACCCCCAGCCACAGGGTACAAGTGCACAGCCTGGCTGGAGTATTGGGAGACTTTGGCAGAGGGAGAGGGGGGTGGGAGATTATTTGAGGCTGGAAATGTTAGCAGGCTGGCATAAGGCAGAGAGAGGCTGAAGGCAACCCAGATGCACCTGTAGCTTGGCCCTGAGGCTGGCTTGCCACACAGAGTGTTTTAAGAGTGCATCAAAGTTGTGCAGGAGGTGAGGAGGTGGAGGCGGCTGGTGGCAGAGGTTTTTAAAGTATTGGGCAAAAGGCGGGTAATAATAATAATAATAATAATAATAATAATAATAATAATAATGTAAGAGTCACCAGACATGACCAAGCAATAACCTGCAATAAGCAATATCCCAAGCCACAAGTGTAACAGCCTAACTGGACCATTGGGAGACTTGGGGGGGGGGAGAGATTGTTTGAGGCTGGAGGCTTTGGTTTGTTTGCAGTGACTTAGAGTGAGAGACAACAGAGGCTGCACAGACAACCCAGAGACATCTATTGTAACTTAGCCCCATGGTGCTGGCATGAAATGCAGGGCATTCGGAAGAGGGTCTCAGAGTCACATGTTTGTGCAGGAAGTAGACAGGAGTTCAAAGTCTGGATGTGCCAAGTGGTGCCAACACACACGCCTTGAGAAGCTAATGTATATAAGTGAGAAGTATGAATGGGCAAAGTAGTGTTCACTGCCACAACACCCACCCTAATGTTAGAGTAGAGAAACTTGTGACAATTATACACAAGCTTTTTTAAAAAATTGAAATTTTAAAAAACCAGCCATCCGGTCGGCCAGTAGCAAACCCTGTTAACAACAACAGCAGCTTGCAATGAGTGAGGATACAGTCAGAAAAGATATTTGAGGGAAGGGGAGAATGTAACACACATAGTATAGCAAAAGCTTCCAAGTACAGCAAAACCTACAAAAGTAGGAGTGAGTGAAGTTAATTTCAGATACATTGAATCTCTCACTTGTTCTTTATTTCAGTGATTTTAACATTAAGATGTTATGTAGAACAGATTTGTCTTAAATGTGTGCTGTAAAATCAAGGCTATGTTCGGGTGAGCACGCCCCCTTGGTGCTGGAGACACCCCCTTGGGGGGCGACCATGTTGTCTTCCTTTTTGGTTTCCAAAATATGGTCACCCTAGGTCAACAAAGCAGGACATGGCGCAACAGCACCCTCCAACCCATGTTCCCCAGCAACTGGTGCACACAGGCTTACTGCCTCGGAAACTGAAGGTAGCACATAACCGTCAGGGCTAGTAGCCATTGGTAGCCTTCTCCTCAAGAAATTTATCTTACCCCCTTTCAAAGCCATCCAAATTGGTGGCCATCACTACATCTTGTGGTAGTGAATTCCATAATTGAACTATGAGCTGTGTGAAGTAATATGTTAACCAGGGTTAAGACCTTCCTCTTAAGTAGGCATTTAATCTTAAATCTGTTGTTTGATTTTTATTTTATTTCTGGCTCTTCAATGTTGTTAGTTTTTAAAAAATATTTAATATAATATTATTGCTGTATCCTGTTATGTTGTTTTTTGGTTTTATTATTGCAAACCACCCTGAAGGCATTTGTTAGCTGGGCGGAATACAAATCAAATCAAATCAATAAATAAATAAAAGTAGATGCCCCCTTCAGACCTTGCTATTCAACATGACAAGGGCAGAAATGGGGAGGGTGGAAATATTGGGGGTAGGGGCAGCATGCATGGCCCCCTGGCATAAGTTCTGATTTCCCGTTTAGGGAAAATGTCTGAGCAGAGCTATATTTGAAAGATAGTTCTGATGCTTCCAATGGGATGTAGGCCTAATCTACACCTGCAGCCCTTTTGCAATGGAAGACGAATGCTTCCAAATGTTCCCCGCTTCCACGATTGGTGCTTATGGGGCACACCCAGCCGATGTTTACCGCAATTACAGGAGTGCCGTTGTGGGAGCATGTGTGCCACGTTACACTGCTTCTACATGTATATTGGTATAAGTGGGCAGGGCTAGGGAGATGAGTACAGGGCAGGTTTTTTTTAAAATGAGGGATGCACACAAACACAGGTGTGCAGTAACACATGGGGGGGATATGAACTCTGTTGAATATGCACACCTGCACAGAGATATGTTTGTATTAAAAAAAAAATCACAAGCATACTCGGCGGTAAAACATGCTGTTACCCATCCAAAACATGTGGCGAAAATGGCAAACTGGTCCACTCCGACGCACCTCTGATACCCATGCACACGCCCCTCACAGCTGATTGGCTGTTTGGTGAGCCCGGAATGCATAGAGAACAGCAACAACCTTGCAAAGGGGGGGGCACACTGCATAGGTTCTTCAGAATGGACGTGAGAGAGCCAGAAAAACTGTGACAAAAGCAGTCAGGGATATTCCAGGAAAACTGAGAGGTGATGCTGAGATCACTGTAGGCACAGGTGTGTTAGCAGAACCACCTCCATTTTTAACAGGAAACTGTAAAATCTCCATTGCACACCAAGCAAAATGTCATAATGCCCTGTATGAGAATGTCTCCTTGTGTGCGTCCTTGCATCCTTGATTACTAATATAAACAAGAGTCCTGGCTCCAGCTGTCTGTGTCGAAGTTAACTCTCTGTAACTTACTGTCAGGCCAAAGGTATTGTTTACAGGACTGTTTAGCATAATTAGCTATGCCTCAGTGTTATGTTCTGATTGGTTAATGCTGCTACTGGGCCCTGCCCCTTGAAAGCTTTAATACTGTACCATATTCCCTATGTCTTTTGTCTGATTGCTCCCTTTGAAGAGACCAGGCCTTGATTACTAATCAATAAAGCGCTTTTGAACCCTCTGTCGCTGGAATGGTGGAGTCGTGCTTAAGGGCTGTTTGGATCTCGTCCTTGGGTGAAAAGAACATTGATCTAACAGGTGAACGTCATGTGGCCTGTCTATGATGACTGCGATACAATCCTGCAATAAACGGCTGGTGTAGACTCCCCCTTATTTTCAAGCACGTATCCTAAGTTACTCTAAGAACTAGATCATATGACTTTTATTTTAATTACTTTAAGCATTTCTAAAGAACCAAAAACCAACAGCAACAACACTATTTCATTTATTTGAGTAATCAGTGTTACGTATAACTTCCTTGTGTCACTTGTTTCTATCAGGTCTAGTATCTTATTGTAAATGTTTTAATTTAATTTAGTTTAGTTTCATTTAGTTTTAGTTTAGTTTAAAATATTTTATTTAAATGGTTTAAAGTTTCATATGTTAGATATGTTATATTATGCTTTTATTACCTTCCCAAAGAGCTTCAGCTATTGGAAGTCATAGAAATGAAATCATCATCATCATCAGCAGCAGCTTGGTCTTTAATAAATAGTAGTAGGTGTTCAATGCTCCAAAGCCTCATGTTACATATTTTATGTTTTGATGTCAGAATTTTTATTCCCTATGAAACATCTTATCAGGCTGCATATAAAACTGTATTGCAATATATCTCTTACAATCTGATCTTGGGATATGCCAAACCAAGGCAGTATCTAATAGGACTAAACTTAGAGGTCTCTGTTCCTATGTCAAAAAAACTAGTAGTGGGGGGGGGGGCAGGATTCAAAAGTAGAGAGGGGTTGTCTGAGATCTGGACTCCACCAGTTAAAGACCCTCACGTCATATTGGGGTCAGACTCATTACATAATACAACAAAACATCAAAATGAAGTTCTCCACACTCCTGTTTCTAGCCACAACTCCCCTGTTAAAAAAGCTTCACTGGCTTCTGGTCTGTTTCTGGGCACAATTCAAACTGCTGGTTATCACCTATAAAGCCCTACATAGCTTGGGTCCAGGTTATCTGAAAGACGGTATTCTCCCTTACGAGCCTGCCCATGCTTTGAGGTCTTTTGGGGAGGCCTTTCTCTCAGTCCCACCTCCATCCCAGACATGCCTGATGGGTACACAGGAGAGGGCCTTCTCAGTGGCTGCTCCAGGGCTCTGGAACTCCTTTCCCAGGGAGGCTAGGCTGGCTCCCTCTGTACTATACTTTTGGAGGCTGGCAAAAACGTTTTTGTTCCGGCAGGCTTTTGGAAGTACTCTGGACCTGTGTTAATGTACTGGATTTCCCCCTCTGTTTTAATCTGTTACTGTTTTCAAACATTTAACGCGTTTTTAATTTTACTGCAGATTTAATTCTATTTTAATTTTTGTAAATTTATATTTATATGTTTTAATTGTACATGTTTTAATCTTGTAAACCACCTTGAGTCCCAGTACAAGGAAAAAGTGAATTGTTGTTGTTGTTATTATTATTATTCAGCCCTTCTTGCCACTGCATGCACAGCCCCTTCCTGGAAGAATACCTTAACTTTGACAAAGAGGAAGGAGTAACAGGGAGGACTTATGGGAAGAGGCCTTGACCACCTCTCCTTAACCAGATGGAAATGACACACCTCAGCATGATCAGAAGCATCATTGCCTGTTGGTGAGCACAGGATCTGTCCTTTCCTCTGCTGCCCTAACTGACAGGGAAAAGGGAAGTATATCACACTCTGCTTCCCAGGATGACATGACAACTAGAGAACCTAGTGCTGTAGTTTCCTTTGCCTCTCAATCCAATTTGAGCATTAGAGGAAACAATAAATTCCATGGTCCTGAGCATAAAATTACCATTTCAAATAAAGGAGAGACCACAAGACCTTTTCTGTTTATTTTTGCAAGCCATTCCAGTAGCTTGTTATCTGTCTGCCTTTTCAAAGGTAAGTGGTTTTGCTTGGGAGAGAAGTGGAAAACTGGCAAGAAATTCTGGGCATTCACGTTTTCCACTTTCTTTTACAAGCTTTCCAGAAATAAACTGTATAAAAACAACTTTAATTGTTTGGTTTTTTAAAAATATATTTTCCAGGAAAACTTAACAAAAAAGCAGATTGTGTTTTTTTTAGGTTAGTCAGGGCTGGAAGAGGAGTTTCTCTGTCATTAACTAAACTGAGAAGACTTCAAGCCTGTCACATCCCCATTTATTTTGTGTGGCATCCACATGCTGCTCATGGATCATTGATGGTTTTCTTTTTGGGAGAGGGTTAAGACGGGACTGGTGTTCAAACAGAAAATGAAAGGAACTTGTAACAATCCTTTAAGACTTGAAGTTTAAGCAGTGTCCTAAAAGTCAATGAATAGCCTTGGAATTTGGACTGTACATCAGGAAAAACTGGACATCAGGAAAAACTTCCTGACTGTTAGAGCAGTACGACAATGGAACCAGTTACCTAGGGAGGTTGTGGGCTCTCCCACACTAGAGACATTCGAGAGGCAGCTGGACTACCATCTGTCAGGGATGCTTTAGGGTGAATTCCTGCATTGAGCAGGGGGTTGGATTCGATGTCCTTATAGGCCCCTTCCAACTCTGCTATTCTATGATTCTATGAATGTTGATGTAATCATGTAGACATCCTAAATCATAGAATCATAGAATAGCAGAGTTGGAAGGGGCCTATAAGGACATCGAATCCAACCCCCTGCTCAATGCAGGACTCTACCTTAAAGCTTTTCTGACAGATGGCTGTCCAGCTGCCTCTTTAAGGCCTCTAGTGTGGGAGAGCCCACAATCTCCCTAGGTAACTGGTTCCATTGCTGTACTGATCTTATAGTCAGGAAGCTTTTCCTAATGTCCAGCCGGAATCTGGCTTCCTGTAACGTGAGCCCATTATTCCATATCCTGCACTCCGGGATGATCAAAAAGAGATCCTGGCTCTCCTCTGTGTGACAACCTTTTAAGTATTTGAAGAGTGCTATCATGTCTCTCCTCATGCTTCTCTTCTCCAGGCTAAACGTGCCCAGTTCTTTCTGACTCTCCTCATAGGGCTTTGTTTCCAGACCCCTGATCATCCTTGTTGCCCTCCTCTGAATGGCTTCTACATTTGTTGTGTAAACACAAAACACACAATTAAAGAAGTCATTAGAAGTTACTAAAGGTAAAAAAATTATGCCCTGGACATAATTTTTATTATAAAACTGAAGATTATTTAACTGCAATTAGGATGCTGTGTTGGATGTGCATACTACTATAAAGGAAGCAAGAACTTCAATTTGCTTTCTGAAGAGCCAGTTAGTGCAAATGACCATTTATTCATGTGCTGTATCCATTTTACCCCAAAACAGCACAGTAGTGTTGGTTGCAACTGAGTTGTTGAAACAGTAGTACAACAAGCACCAAAAGCATATTGCTGCCAACTTGCCCCCTCCCTCTGCCATCACGGTCACCCTGAGGATGTCCTCAGAACAAAACAGGACAGGCGGCTGCTCTGGAGTGCCTTGCTGGCCTCTCTCTCTCTCTCTCTCTCTCTCTCTCTGGAGAGCAGGACTGGCAAGGCTCTTGGGATCAGTCACTAGTATCACCAAGTAGGCGGCTGCACTAGCCAGCCCCATCAGCTCTTCTCTTCTGCTCCAGCAAATGCCACATCAGGAGAATGGCCAATAGGGCTCTCCAGAGCACCCTGGGAATGACAGCAATTGATGGCAGTATGCAACTTGCTGCTTCTCCTGCTTGGCCACCTGAGCCAGGAGATTCACCCTGCCTCATGGACAGTCCAGCCCCGGCTTCATTGGCTGCTAGTATGTTTCTGAGCTGAATTCAAAGTACCTTTCAGTGGTTTGGGCCCAAATTACTTGAAGGACTACCTTCTCCTGTACCAGCTTGCCTGACTTCGAGGTCATCAGCAGAGGCTCTTCTCACAAAGGCAGGCTGGGGAGTATAAGGGATAGGGCGTATTCAGTAGTGCCACCACAGCTCTGGAGTCATCTTCCATCAGGGGTTTGTCAGCCTCCTTATTCGCAGTTCTTCAGGAAGGCTCTAAAATACCCACCTGTTTTTGCTGGCCTTTCCATAATCTGTGGGCTGAAGGTTTCATTGATGCCATCTGTTTTTATAATGTTTCATAGTATCTTATTGTATAATTATTTGCCTATTTGAATACTTCTGTATGGTTTTTAATCCTGTATGCCACCTTGAGGGTTTTTTCCCCTTTAAAGGTGGCCTAAAAATAATGTTCAACAAGCAAATAAAATAATGTAAAGTGACTTTATAATGTCATGTTTTACTTATAATGTAATTTTTCACTTCTTTTTTTACTTCTTGCCTTTCACTTCATAGAATTTTATGACATACTGCATATATGTGTGGTTATGGAATGGTGCTTCTTGATGTTACCATCCACCTTTAACTTTATGCATCAGCATGTAAGAGGAGGTCATAAATTGTGATTAAAATTCACAAGATGTTCCTATGAATAAAATGAGTGGTAGCATATGGTCCTAAGTGATCATTTGGACAGGATATATAGCAGAGGTTCCCATGAGAGCAATGGCTGTAGAGTGTAATAGCATGAATGCTGATCAGAAATACAAGGCTGGTTGACATCTTTGGACTGACAGCAGAGACTATTGGTTAAAGCATTCAAATATTACATATATTTTGTTTTGTAGTATTACATCACATTGTAGCCCTGCTATTGAGTTCTGTGTGATTTTGGTTATCTTGGATTTTATAACCACACCAAACTAGTTTGTCCACCTTCAGTGGGGAAGGAATAGCAATTAGTCCTGTCATGATGAGGTGATGTAAAGCTGCCATCAAGTTTCACCTAATGCAAAACTTGAAGAGAAGTTGGAGGGTCTTTCTTCATTAGAACATAAATAGGACTTCCAAATGAATGCATTTTGCTGGGAAAGGAGTAGAAGTTAGCAAAAATTTCTCAGGGGACTTTTTCATATCTCTGTGTACTCAGTCAAAACTCAATATTATCTTAGCTGTAATCCTATACTCATGTACCTGAGAGTAAGCCCCATCAACTCAGGGAACTTAATGGTACTTTCTTCAGAGCAAGGTATAGCATTGTGCTATCTTTATCTTTGCAATAAAGATTTTAGGGGTGGGGAAGCAAGGTTCTAGTGGAGCAATCAAAATATGTAGATAACAGATTGAGCTGATAAATTCATTGTTGTAAAAAAGTATTGTTACCTTGAATTAGTTCATAGCTTTTTATTCACTCAGTATTTTAACACTTAATTTTAACTTAAATTTAAGTTATACTGTTTTAACTCTGTATTTTAATCTTATATCAACTTTGCTGTGTGGTTTTATCCTGGTTGCGCTTTTTATATTGTATTTCGTAATTGTGTTTTAACCTGTTGGGTGTTTTACTGTGGTTTTAATTTTTGTGAACCGCCCAGAGAGCTTCGGCTATTGGGCGGTATAAAAATGTAATAAATAAATAAATAAATAAATAAATAAATAGCATCTGATTTTTTCTATCTTTTTGCTTAAACTATATCTTTATGAATTAAGACTGTGATCTTATGTCCATTTAAATAGGAGTAAATCCTATAGAACTCAGTGGGATTTTCTTCTCAGTAAACTTGCTTAGGATTGTTCTGTAAACATATTTTAAGTGGGGAGAAGATGGATACTCTAGCCATTTTTTTAATTAATTTGTTTGTTTGCTGATTGAACAGTGAGGCCTCTCATCTTGTAATTGTGTTGTTGTTACACTGTAGTGTATTTGGTGTTTTAGAAAAAAAATATGTCGTGTGTACTCCCTGGGATGCCTTGTGACTGAAGGATGGTATATACATTTTAAAAACAACTAAATAAAATACAGTTTGTCTAATTAGTTGCAGTTGTGGAGTAACTGCAGAGCTAGAAAAAGGTCAGGCAAATTATATACAATTTGATTTTCCCTCAGTTTTTGTTAATCGGTAATGGACTTTCAAAATAGCTTTACTCAACTAATAAACAATGAATCTATTGTGTGCCCTCCCTACCTGTGCTTGTAATCTCTCCCCCAGCCTGTCCCCTGCCCCCACACATGCCGAAGATAAGATTGAGCACCCTGCCAGTACTCATTATCAGCCTGCCTATTATGTGCTATAAAACAGAGTTATCTTTCATATTTCCTGGCCTTTAAAATGGAAACAGGTGATGATCAAGTGTGTATGGGCTTGTGTTTTTTTTTTTTGCCTGCATGCCCACTTCACAGTTTCTTCAAGTACAATGAATTTACTCAGAGAATAGAGGCTCAGAGTAAAAAAAGATTGATGTCTTTGCTGGAAGTGCTGGGGCTGTAAAATGCCTGAATTTCTTTCTTATTAGTTCAAGATGTTATCACAGAGTCAGGCACTCATTGTTCTCCATTTCTCACTGTCCTTGGAAAAAGATGGATGGATAACTTATAACCATAATTATGCCCACTCACAGGTCTAATGAAGAAAATTAGAGGAAGTGTACACAAAAGCTGTGCTGGGGAGGATCCATAATTGGTAACTATTAATCTAATGGTGAGAGGCAGAGATGGGTAAGATGATTAAGACATGCAACACTTGGCAATCATTTGTGATAAAGATGACATAAATGATGGTGACACTACTGAGCTTGTCTCAGGGGCAACAAAAATATGCAATAGAAAATAAACACATAAAATTAAAATTAAGTACTGCCTGTAGCAGCATATGAATCTACCTCACTGTTTGAGGAAATAAGGGCCATGTCAAATTTTCTTTCAGTTACTTTTTCTGCATGGATGGTGAGAGTAAAAGAAATGAAAATGGCCTTGACTACTGTCATAGGGGTGGGGTAAATTCCTGAGAGTTTAGGGGTAGGTGGGTTGGATTATGCTACTTTGACTGGACCCTGAATAAATCAGGCCTCCAGAATAACTCAAGATCCACACAGCCCAGCAGGGTGTACCAGCCCTGCCTAAATCCCTCCCCTGTGAGATGGATGCCACATCCACTGATCAGAAGCTCACCCTGGTAATGAGCTTCTGGTAGTGCTAGCACACTTCCTATGAGAACTGAGTGGTTGCTCAGTTTTGATTTGTGCAAGGCCATCATCCTTCTTGTCCTATAATGGAAGGAGTACCCAGCATATAAGAAGCACCAATGGATAAGGCCATGACCTGGAGTGCTTATTGGTGGCAACTGGCAGTGCCAGGGAGACACTAGTAACACAATGCTTATGACCAGCTAAAGTCTAATGCAGACCTTGTTCATACAATTAGAGGATGAGATGGCTTAGAGAAACACTTTGATTTAGAAGTATGTAAAGTTGTGACAAAACTAGAAATTGATTGGAGAAATGTTCTGTGTTCTGTTGCCTAGTTTGTCATTCTTTATCCCCCATATTTTTGTTTCATTACTTTCTTCCCTTTCATAGCACTTTTTCACTAGTGCTATCCACTACTTCCATATATTACTTGCAATTTTTAAAAACACACACACAGAGACACATGTACTGTGGAGGGCAGGATGGATGTGAAAGAGGGCTCCAAAAGGAATTTAGACAGCAGCTTCTCCCACAATGCTCAATGCTGACCACAAGAAAGAATGAACTCCATAATGAAGGGATGGGGAATCAGCTACCACAGCAATTTCCAGCTTTTTGTAAGAACAATACTTACTGCTGTGAAAATACGGAAAGCCTGATTAACCATTTAATTTCTACTGATTCCCTAAGACTTGTAAAATGCAGATCTGGAAGGAGCAGTTCAGTTGAGAGAGGAAACAGAAGACAGCACAAATAAAGAAGACAGTCACAGCGTGGGAGACAGGGCAATGTGGGACGCTTCACTGTGCTGCACCACGGTGCCAGCAGACAGGGAATTGTCCCTATGTTGCATAGGCAACCAGCAGACTCTTCTGATCCTCCTTCACTGAGCTGCATGAAGCCTAGAAAGGTTGGGAAGCATCCCTACATTTCTAATGCAGCTGGATGACTCCGCCAGTTTACCAGCACTGTTCTGCAGAACAATGTGAGATGACATGGAAGCATACCCACATTGCATGCATAAAGAACAAAAAGGATGACCATATGACAGAAACCCCACCCCCCGGATTTGTTAGGATTTTGGGTAACAAATCCAGGAGGGGGGGAATTATAAAATTTGAAGAAAAATCTGGATTTTCCCCATCCTCCCCACCTGAAGGGCAGATCTACTTTAATGGGAAATAACAAAAATGCTTACAGCTCTGCCATTTTTAAAGATAAAGAGATGAAACTTGGCATGAAGCAGATCCACTGACTTTTAGGATTTTTTAAAAAAAAGAGTTTAAGGTTTTAATATATATATATATATATATATATATATATATATATATATATATTAAAAAAGCTTGAACTTTTTAAATATAAAGAGATAACACTCGACACAATGAAAGCTCTTAAGGAGGGATTTAGACATGCCAAATTTGAATCAGATCCATTCATTTGTTGAATTTTAGAATTTCTTAAAATTTGAGGTTTGTAAATTATTAATATTTTTTAAAAAAAACACGGTTATTTTTATAGATAAAGTAATGAAATTTGACACAATGTTAGCTCTTAAATAGGGCTTTCAAACAGAAAGTAAAATTCCAATTGCTATCTTTACAGAGCTTTGAAGAGCTCTTGTAAGTTTCTCCTACGGCAAAATTTGTTCCCCTCCCCAACACCCTGAAAGAGCTGAAGAGAGTAGGAATGGCCAGCCCTACCTGTAGGCAGAATGAGGGTTTGGGTGTCATGAAAGAGTAGCAAATTGTTAGTTATTTACCATGCTGTTATTGCATTTTTACTGCCAGGGATGGGGGAGGTGTTACAGGGATTTCCCTGCCTGATACCAAAATAATATGACTGGGTTTTCAGTATTTTGCATCTTACCTTGAGAGGGGGGATGCCATTGTTTGATCTGCCTCTGGCAGGAAAAAAAAAAGTGTTTGACTGGTCCTGAGGGTAAGGGGTTTCACCACCAAGGCCCTGTAAATTCAGGCTGATCTGTCTGCATTTTTAAAGTTTATCTGAGCACTGTCTAATGAATTGTTTGTAATTTGTAAAATAAGTTATGAATGACTGTCTAGACCAGTGGTTCTCAACCTTCCTAATGTCGCGACCCTTTAATACAGTTCCTCATGTTGTGGTGACCCCCAACCATAAAATTATTTTCATTCTTCTCTACACGATCCATTGTCATGGGATGGTTTGCTAATGAAAATAATACATAACAATAGCTTTAATAATACAAAAGATGATACATGACATAGTTCAGTCAATACAGTTTCCTAAGACCATCGGAAATATGTATTTTCCGATGGTCTTAGGCGACCCCTGAGAGAGGGTCATTCGACCCCCAAAGGGGTCCCGACCCACAGGTTGAGAACCGCTGGTCTAGACAGTTAACCTGACTGATCAAATTGGGATTTAGCAGGCTATTACATCATTTATCAACTGGAGGTCTAGTTTGTTATAATAGGCACATGCTGACGATCGACTGACCTCGGCTCCCAAGTGTTTAACTATACATTCCCACAACATTGTCTTTTTGTGGCATCTCAAGAAAGAAGCATGGCTTATCTACAGTTTCCAAAGTAATTCTTTTCAGATTGGATAGTGCTATGGTGAAGGTTCAAGCAAAATTCACAGTTCTGTACATTGTTATTATACAGCACCCTTATCCTACATAAACTGAGAACGAATGACAGATAAAAAGACAAACACAATCCCTTAATCTTTTCTTTCTTCCTAATGGATTTTTGAACAGAAAGTGTAGCTTTTAAATCTCGTAGAAATACCTGTGCATGTTCCACAAAGGAATGTATGACAGCAGTTCTGATGAAGAAAATGCAGTAAAACTTCAAAAATAGCTCCATAGGAAAGAAATTAAGGAATCTGGTGTAAGACCTAGGCATCCAATGTTCATGGTGTAGTAATGTTAATAATGATGCTAATGCTTTAGTGTAATGATCTAATCTCTAGATAACTCTTACCATGTGTTGTAACAGGAATCATGATGAACTCAAACATTCACCTAATCTATTTGGCAGTTGTATAGCTTGCTGATGAGTTTGTAACATAAAACCCATGCTGAGAGTGAAATGAGATTGCTAGGCTTTGTAACTCGGCTACTTTGCCCCAGTTTTACAAAGAAATGCTCATCATTTTGAAAATTTCTTTTCTCTTAAATGTAGTAGGTTTCCAGGTACATATTTTTTAAAAAGCATCTTGTGTGTCCAATAGCTTTTTGCGGATAGAGGAGGAAGAGAGGAAGTAACGACTCAGATGCCTGAGATTGGGTAAACTAGGGCCTCTTTATTTAAGATTGGGTAATTCACCTCCCTGGATCTGCACGTGAAAGTGCGGGAATCTAATGGCTCTATCTCTAGGTAACTAGCCTGCGTTATGGGCCAGCCACTCGGCTAAGCCAGGAGTCAGGTAAAACCCGTCTCCTTTCTTTCGCTACACGTGTGTGCTTGAGGCAAACCACCTAGTCTCACCCCTGCTCAGGACACTCTGAGTAGGTGAGACAGTGAGGTCCCCAGAGGAAGGCCGTATCCTGGGTCGAGAGCCACTCAGCCCCCAGAACCAGGCCTCAGAACCTGCCAATCACTATGAAGGAGCCCAACGAGTGCTCACTAACCTCATCTGATATCCTAAGATCCCCGCACAACCCCACCAAAAGAGGGTGTTAAGCCTCTGCTTTAGTGCCCTCCCCCCTCCGCCCTGGATGAAATCCCGCAAACCCATGTGCAGATCCCACAGGAAAATGTTATTCCCAGTGTCGGTCAGGTGAACTCTGTCCTATAAATTTCCCCTCTGGACAGTAAGATTTCAGGATGGGGGAATCCCCCCTCCTGATCCTGCAGGAAGAGCCAAATTTCCCTGTTGACCTTGGATGGCAGATCACATCCCTGCCAATCCTTAGAGACAGGCAAATTTATGTATTGACTGTTGTCATTGCCCTATTTAAACTAAGGGCCTCCCCCACCTTCAGGCATCTGGCCCTGAGGGAGCAAGTTTGATCACACAGTACAAATATCTGGCCATCCAGATATCCTCCAGATCTGCCCTAGCCTGTAAAGCTAGGGACTTCCACTCTAGGAACCCCATCGTACCCTCCCAAGTGGGCACCACACCTATAGTGGGGCAAAAAACAATCAGACTGGACTGTTTATGGAGGAGATGCACCACAGCATGCCTTTCCTGCCACCCCACTGGATGGAGGCCAACTGACTGAGCCCAAACTTCATGCCAACAGTTGCTCACGTTGATGTCATGCCATATCTGCAGATTAGGACCCCCATGGACTGTTGTCTCCTCTGCCAATCTGTCAAAGGAACACAATTATCAACATTGAATCTATAGTAACTGCACTTATTTTCCTTTCAGAATGTACACTTATGCATGCCTAAGACTACCATGTCTCTGACCCAGATTTTGGCATCCCCCAGCCCCACTGCAGCAGCTGTGGCCCAATTCTGAATGGGTATTCAAACTGAATAATTCCATAGGCCCAATATCTGAAAGGGCTTGTTGGCCAAATGGTGAACTAGGCTCAAAACTGCAAATGGGTATATACCCTCACTTGAGTCTACAATGAGCTTTACCATGGCAACTCTAGCCAGATTCCATAAGCCTGACGTCTGAAGAGTCTTCGTGGGTACTGTATAAATACTATTGGTTAAGGAGAAACCCCACCCTGTGATAAAACCCAAGTTCTTTGCCCCAGAGGGTGAAGTAGAAGATCCGACTGTTTAAGAGCATATTCCCTCACTCAAGGCCACCACCAGTGTTATCATGGTGCCTCAGCACCCCTGGCCAGGTGCATGACTGTTCTGTGATTAACTGAGCATCAGAAAAAATTGACAGGTCCTACCAGCTCCCTTGGACAATCCTTCCTGCCCTTCCAGCATCCTTGAAACGTGGAAATTTGCTATGCTGCCTGCAAAAGAATGGGCCAGCCATCCTACCTCCTAACATTCATGTGGATAGCCCCACATGGTGTAGTGTCACCCAGAATTCCAGCAGATAGAAGTGCTCAATTCCTACTTTGCCTCAGTCTTCTCCCAAAAGCGGGTCTATGACCCCCCCTGGAGAAAGTGAAGCAGAAGTTGAGGGGGCAGGATTGCAATTTGAGATTGATAAACAAATGGTCAAAGAACACTTAATTTACTTGAATGAGTTCAAATCTCCAGGGCCCGATGAACTGCATCCTAGAGTAATGAAGGAGCTAGCGGAAGAACTCTCAGAACCTTTGTCTATTATTATCTTTGCAAAATCATGGAAGACGGGTGAGGTGCCGGACGACTGGAGGAGGGCTAACGTTGTCCCTATCTTCAAAAAGGTCAAAAAGGAGGAACCTGGGAACTACAGACCCGTCAGTCTGACATCCATCCCTGGGAAAATTCTGGAGCAGATTATAAAGAAGTCAATCTGTAAATATCTTGAAATCAATGCAGTGATCACTAGAAGCCAACATGGATTTGTCAGGAACAAGTCCTGTCAGACTAATTTGATCTCATTTTTTGATCGCGTAACCTCCCTTGTGGACTGTGGGAATGCTGTGGATGTCATATATCTTGACTTCAGCAAAGCTTTCGACAAAGTGCCCCACGATATTCTGATTAACAAACTAGCTAAAAGTGGGCTAGATGGAACAACTATTAGGTGGATTCACAGTTGGCTACAGAATCGGACTCAAAGAGTACTTATCAATGGAACCTTCTCAAGCTAGGGAGAGGCAACGAGTGGGGTACCGTAGGGCTCAGTCCTGGGCCCAGTGCTCTTCAACATTTTTATTAATGATTTGGACGAGGAGGTGCAGGGAACACTTATCAAATTTGCAGATGACACAAAATTGGGTGGGATAGCTAATACCCTGGAAGACAGAAACAAACTTCAAAGTGATCTTGATAGGCTGGAGTGCTGGGCTAAAAACAACAGAATGAAATTTAATAGGGATAAATACCAAGTTCTACATTTAGGAAATAGAAACCAAAGGCACAGTTACAAGATGAGGGGTACTTGGCTCAGCAATACTACAAACAAGAAGGATCTTGGAATTGTTGTAGATCGCAAGCTGAATATGAGCCAACAGTGCGATATGGCTGCAAGAAAGGCAAATGCTATTTTGGGCTGCATTAATAGAAGTCTAGCTTCCAAATCACGTGAGGTACTGGTTCCTCTCTATTCAGCCCTGGTTAGGCCTCATCTAGAGTATTGTGTCCAGTTCTGGGCTCCACAATTCAAGAAGGACGCAGACAAGCTGGAGCGTGTTCAGAGGAGGGCAACCAGGATTATCAGGGGTCTGGAAACAAAGCCCTATGAAGAGAGACTGAAAGAACTGGGCATGTTTAGCCTGGAGAAGAGAAGATTGAGGGGAGACATGATAGCACTCTTCAAATACTTAAAAGGTTGTCACACAGAGGAGAGCCACGATCTCTTCTCGATCCTCCCAGAGTGCAGGTCACGGAATAACGGGCTCAAGTTAAAGGAAGCCAGATTCCAGCTGGACATCAGGAAAAACTTCCTGACTCTTAGAGCAGTAAGACACTGGAATCAGTTGCCTGGTGAGGTTGTGGGCTCTCCCACACTAGAGGCAGCTGGACAACCATCTGTCAGGGATGCTTTAGGGTGGATTCCTGCATTGAGCAGGGGGTTGGACTCGATGGCCTTGTAGGCCCCTTCCAACTCTGCTATTCTATGATTCTATGATTCTATAGTTACCCAGAATTCCAGCAGATAGTCAACAAGGATGGGGCATAAGGCCTGCAGATCCTCTTTCAGCATTGAAAGCTGAATTCCCTACCTGCTCACTGGTAGAATGCCATGGGTCCACAGGCTTCTTGACTTCTGTCACTCACCTCTCCCAGATCCCAAAGCACACCAGGCATAGGATCTTAGTAGTGTCTGGCCACAAGGGCCAACTTCAGGAACTTGGACATCTGGCTTTGTGACAAGGTATCACCAACTACATTATTTAGCCCAGGAATATGGCGGACAAAAATTGGGATTACTTGAAGGCGATCAGGAGTCATGGCCCTGACCAGCCCCATTCCTGAGGTTTCTTAGATGATTTAGAGAGCACGTGAGGAGCTGCAGGGAGATGGGTGGAGGGACCCCATTGGATATAATCCAGAGAGAAAAGCTTCACAGTTTCTAGCTAGAATTAGCAAAGGGTGGAAGTATTACCTGGGGAGTTGCCCAAGTTCCTCCCTGGGGGATCTCTTGCATTGAAGGGGTGGCCTTTTGCCTCCATTTATGCTCTACTTGTAAAACACAAAGGGCCTGTTCAGACAACACACTTAGCCATGGTTAGGCTGCTAACCCTTTTGCAGCAAATGTTTAGTGAGAATGTTTAAACCATGGTTATGTATGTAACCATCATGGTTAGGAATGGTTCCCACGATACACTAAGTCATGGTTCACAAGACATGCTAATCCATAAAATTTAGCTCAAAACATTTAAACATTGTGGTTTAGTATATTGTCTGAACAGGACCAGCATATTACAAAGCCCTCTTGAGTCTCCAGAGTTTTGTAGTGCTGCTACAGGAAGGCCTCACAATGTCAGGAAGGCATGTAACAAAGAGAATGCAGGAATGCATTTCTTTGCTCGACTGGGACTTGACATCTTGATCTAGCATGGCTGCAACCCTAGTTTGGTGACACTGCCCTGTTTCAAATGATTATCAGACTCTTTTGTTGGTAGTCAGTCAGAATTCTAAAATCTTAAGGAATACTTCAGAATGGAGAGAAACCAGTTAACTTTTGATAGATTTTCCTCTAGAGCAGCTCTCATTCATGCCTTCTATACATTGGTGGCCTCCAAATGGAAATTGGGCTACAATTCCCAGCTTTCCTGACCATTCCTGGTCATGCTACCTGGGGTAGATGGGAGTTGAAGTCTGGAGGACACTAGTTGGGGAAGAATGCTGCTGAGAGTGGTTTGTGATGAGTTTCATGCATCATTAATATTTAGTGGTTCTTTTTTCCATTTTTAATCATTACTCAATTATGAACATGCTTTGTTCTTGACATCAAGGCTCCAAATTTCATATTTGTGTTTAAATTCCTTCAAATAGAGTTATGGTACTACATATTTAGGATTCTGTTTCCATTGTTTCTGTTTTCATGGCTGTGACTAATGCTGCAAATCGTGTAATCCTTAGAAGCTTGCAGTTTCATTCAAATTGGTCCTTTTCAGGAAAAAAAAAAGCCTCAGAAAATTGATGCGCTGCTTAAAGATGACAATACCTTCTCTTATAGAAAGCCTCATCTGCATTTCTTAACATATAATATACCTCCTTGATTGGCATTCCCATTAATCTTGACATTATAAAAGACTGCCTGTTAAACAAGGTAAACAATGCTTAATGTAACTGCTATTGATACTCAGGCTTTAAAGGACAGAATATTTAATGTCTTCTGCTTGCTGGAGATGAATTTGTAAAATAGTGAGTGTCTACTGGAAATGAATTCATAAAATGGAATGGCACTACTATGGTGGTGAGAAAAAGTTTGTGAACCGTAATGATACTTATGGAAATTCCATAGTTTTACCATATCTAGCAGGGTTTATACTAACCAATTCTGTATCTTGTGAAATAAAACAATATATAAATTAGGGAAACAATCAGTACTTAAGAGGCAAGGGATGTGCAAAATTAATTGAACCCCTGATTGCATTAGTTCAATTAAAGGGAATAATTAAAACAAGGTGTTTAAGTAATTAGGTAGATCTTCAGGGGTGAGTTAAGGGAGGCCCAAACTCTTATAAAAGGATCAGAAACTTTGTGAGTTTTGTTAACGCAATTAGGTTGTGTGGAAACATGTCATGCCATGATCAAAAGACATTTCTGAAGACCTCAGAAAAGCAGTAATTGCTACTCATCAATATAGAAAGGGTTATCCATTCTCAAGAATTTGGGGCTCCACCCATCCTCTGTCAGAGAAAGGTTCACATTCGCTCTACCCAGGAGCAGTCGTTCTACCAAAATTTCTCCAAGAACACATCTAGGAAGTCAGAAAGAACCTCAGAGTAACATCCAAGGATCTGCAGGCCGCTCTTGCCTTAGCAAATGTGAGTGTTTATGACTCAGCATTCAGAAATCGATAGAATAAGAATGCTGTTAATGGGAGGATAATCAGGAGTAAACCACTGCTCTCTAAAAAGAACATTGCTGCCCATCTGAAGTGTGTAAAGATTACATAGATGATCCCCAGGACTTCTGTGGATAGATGAGCAGTGGAACTCTGCACAAGAAGTATCTTGATGTAATCATATGTATCAGTTAGGTGTATAGATGTAATCATATGTATCAGTTAGGCATATAGTGAACCTCCCTAAATCACTGTGCCACCAAACTGGGGTGGGGGTGGGGTTAGACTTTTTGCAGACCCCAAAAGAGGTATGCGACTTAGGAGAGGGCATAGGGGCTGGCACATTTCACAGAGAAAAGATATTTTCTTTTATTAAAGAGTTTAAAAGCCCACTACCATGCTGGTGCTTTTGTTTGCCAAATGCATTTGGTTTGCATTTTAACATGAACCAACCAATATCATGCTTCCTGAACTAATATGCAAACTGGAAAGCAATTCTCTTTTAGTTTTCACCTTTATTGATGCAGTTTTCTGATCACATAATACATGTAAGAATGTACACATTAGGGGAAATTAATATGAAAATGTGTATAGCTAGGGAAATTGTGCTCAAAAAGGCATATGAATTTTCATGCAGACCTTAAAAATAAGTGATTTTTTATTTTTAGAAAAGCATCATATAAGGCAAAACTCTCTGTCTGCCAATGACTTTGCCTCTTTCTTCAATGCTAAAATCCAAACTATTCGCTCCGATCTGGCCAGCTCTGCTCCGCTCCCAGCTCCTGTGCCTCACCTGTCAGTTCCTCCTGCAACTCTCTCGGCGTTCCCCTCAGTCTCAGCTGATGAACTGTCTAAAATACTGCGCTCGTCGAAGCCTTCCACTTGTTCCCGTGATCCAATTCCCTCTCGCGTCTTTATTAATCTTATCCCCGCTATCCTCCCGTCCTTGCTTCACATCATTAATTCTTCTCTGTCCTCTGGCTCATTTCCCTCTGCTTTTAAACATGCTACCGTCTCTCCCATTCTCAAAAAACCCACTCTTGATCGACTTTCTCTGTCTAACTACCGACCTGTCTCTCTGTTGCCCTTTGTCTCAAAGATTCTGGAACGTGTGGTCTACTCTCGCTGTCTTGACTTTCTCTCTAATAACTCTGCTCTGGATCCCTTTCAATCTGGATTCCGTCCTTTGCATTCCACTGAAACAGCCCTTACCAAGATCACCAATGATCTTCTCACTGCCAAGTCTAAGGGCCATTATTCCGTCCTTATTCTCCTTGATCTAACTGCAGCCTTTGACACGGTTGATCACGATCTTCTCTTAGATTCCCTCCTCATTGGTGGCCTCTGCAGTGACAGTTGGTAGCAGGAGGGAGGGGGCTCTCAGCTGGAGCTGGACCCAGGCACGGTGGAGAGGTGCCTGGCAGCTGCTTCCTCCCTCACTGGTGGCCTCTCCAGAGACAGTTGGTAGCAGGAGGGAGGGGGCTCTCAGCTGGAGCTGGACCCAGGCACGGTGGAGAGGTGCCTGGCTGCTGCTTCCTCCCTCACTGGTGGCCTCTCCAGAGACAGTTGGTAGCAGGAGGGAGGGGGATCTCAGCTGAAGCTGGACCCAGGCACGGTGGAGAGGTGCCTGGCTGCTGCTTCCTCCCTCACTGGTGGCCTCTGCAGTGACAGTTGGTAGAAGGAGGGAGGGGGCTCTCAGCTGGAGCTGGACCCAGGCACGGTGGAGAGGTGCCTGGCTGCTGCTTCCTCCCTCACTGGTGGCCTCTGCAGTAACAGTTGGTAGCAGGAGGGAGGGGGCTCTCAGCTGGAGCTGGACCCAGGCACGGTGGAGAGGTGCCTGGCTGCTGCTTCCTCCCTCACTGGTGGCCTCTCCAGAGACAGTTGGTAGCAGGAGGGAGGGGGCTCTCAGCTGGAGCTGTACCCAGGCATGGTGGAGAGGTGCCTGGCTGCTGCTTCCTCCCTCACTGGTGGCCTCTGCAGTGACAGTTGGTAGCAGGAGGGAGGGGGCTCAGAGCTGGAGCTGGACCCAGGCACGGTGGAGAGGTGCCTGGCTGCTGCTTCCTCCCTCATTGGTGGCCTCTGCAGTGACAGTTGGTAGCAGGAGGGAGGGGGCTCTCAGCTGGAGCTGGACCCAGGCACGCTGGAGAGGTGCCTGGCTGCTGCTTCCTCCCTCACTGGTGGCCTCTCTAGAGACAGTTGGTAGCAGGAGGGAGGGGGCTCTCAGCTGGAACTGGACCCAGGCACGGTGGAGAGGTGCCTGGCTGCTGCTTCCTCCCTCATTGGTGGCCTCTGCAGTGACAGTTGCTAGCAGGAGGGAGGGGGCTCTCAGCTGGAGCTGGACCCAGGCACGGTGGAGAGGTGCCTGGCTGCTGCTTCCTCCCTCACTGGTGGCCTCTCCAGAGACAGTTGGTAGCAGGAGGGAGGGGGATCTCAGCTAAAGCTGGACCCAGGCACGGTGGAGAGGTGCCTGGCTGCTGCTTCCTCCCTCACTGGTGGCCTCTGCAGTGACAGTTGGTAGCAGGAGGGAGGGGGCTCTCAGCTGGAGCTGGTCCCAGGCACGGTGGAGAGGTGTCTGGCTGCTGCTTCCTCCCTCACTGGTGGCCTCTGCAGTAACAGTTGGTAGCAGGAGGGAGGGGGCTCTCAGCTGGAGCTGGACCCAGGCACGCTGGAGAGGTGCCTGGCTGCTGCTTCCTCCCTCACTGGTGGCCTCTCCAGAGACAGTTGGTAGCAGGAGGGAGGGGGCTCTCAGCTGGAGCTGTACCCAGGCATGGTGGAGAGGTGCCTGGCTGCTGCTTCCTCCCTCACTGGTGGCCTCTGCAGTGACAGTTGGTAGCAGGAGGGAGGGGGCTCAGAGCTGGAGCTGGACCCAGGCACGGTGGAGAGGTGCCTGGCTGCTGCTTCCTCCCTCATTGGTGGCCTCTGCAGTGACAGTTGGTAGCAGGAGGGAGGGGGCTCTCAGCTGGAGCTGGACCCAGGCACGGTGGAGAGGTGCCTGGCTGCTGCTTCCTCCCTCACTGGTGGCCTCTCTAGAGACAGTTGGTAGCAGGAGGGAGGGGGCTCTCAGCTGGAACTGGACCCAGGCACGGTGGAGAGGTGCCTGGCTGCTGCTTCCTCCCTCATTGGTGGCCTCTGCAGTGACAGTTGGTAGCAGGAGGGAGGGGGCTCTCAGCTGGAGCTGGACCCAGGCACGGTGGAGAGGTGCCTGGCTGCTGCTTCCTCCCTCACTGGTGGCCTCTGCAGTGACAGTTGGTAGCAGGAGGGAGGGGGCTCTCAGCTGGAGCTGGTCCCAGGCACGGTGGAGAGGTGCCTGGCTGCTGCTTCCTCCCTCACTGGTGGCCTCTGCAGTAACAGTTGGTAGCAGGAGGGAGGGGGCTCTCAGCTGGAGCTGGACCCAGGCACGGTGGAGAGGTGCCTGGCTGCTGCTTCCTCCCTCACTGGTGGCCTCTCCAGAGACAGTTGGTAGCAGGAGGGAGGGGGCTCTCAGCTGGAGCTGTACCCAGGCATGGTGGAGAGGTGCCTGGCTGCTGCTTCCTCCCTCACTGGTGGCCTCTGCAGTGACAGTTGGTAGCAGGAGGGAGGGGGCTCAGAGCTGGAGCTGGACCCAGGCACGGTGGAGAGGTGCCTGGCTGCTGCTTCCTCCCTCATTGGTGGCCTCTGCAGTGACAGTTGGTAGCAGGAGGGAGGGGGCTCTCAGCTGGAGCTGGACCCAGGCACGCTGGAGAGGTGCCTGGCTGCTGCTTCCTCCCTCACTGGTGGCCTCTCTAGAGACAGTTGGTAGCAGGAGGGAGGGGGCTCTCAGCTGGAACTGGACCCAGGCACGGTGGAGAGGTGCCTGGCTGCTGCTTCCTCCCTCATTGGTGGCCTCTGCAGTGACAGTTGGTAGCAGGAGGGAGGGGGCTCTCAGCTGGAGCTGGACCCAGGCACGGTGGAGAGGTGCCTGGCTGCTGCTTCCTCCCTCACTGGTGACCTCTCCAGAGACAGTTGGTAGCAGGAGGGAGGGGGATCTCAGCTAAAGCTGGACCCAGGCACGGTGGAGAGGTGCCTGGCTGCTGCTTCCTCCCTCACTGGTGGCCTCTGCAGTGACAGTTGGTAGCAGGAGGGAGGGGGCTCTCAGCTGGAGCTGGTCCCAGGCACGGTGGAGAGGTGTCTGGCTGCTGCTTCCTCCCTCACTGGTGGCCTCTGCAGTAACAGTTGGTAGCAGGAGGGAGGGGGCTCTCAGCTGGAGCTGGACCCAGGCACGCTGGAGAGGTGCCTGGCTGCTGCTTCCTCCCTCACTGGTGGCCTCTCCAGAGACAGTTGGTAGCAGGAGGGAGGGGGCTCTCAGCTGGAGCTGTACCCAGGCATGGTGGAGAGGTGCCTGGCTGCTGCTTCCTCCCTCACTGGTGGCCTCTGCAGTGACAGTTGGTAGCAGGAGGGAGGGGGCTCAGAGCTGGAGCTGGACCCAGGCACGGTGGAGAGGTGCCTGGCTGCTGCTTCCTCCCTCATTGGTGGCCTCTGCAGTGACAGTTGGTAGCAGGAGGGAGGGGGCTCTCAGCTGGAGCTGGACCCAGGCACGGTGGAGAGGTGCCTGGCTGCTGCTTCCTCCCTCACTGGTGGCCTCTCTAGAGACAGTTGGTAGCAGGAGGGAGGGGGCTCTCAGCTGGAACTGGACCCAGGCACGGTGGAGAGGTGCCTGGCTGCTGCTTCCTCCCTCATTGGTGGCCTCTGCAGTGACAGTTGGTAGCAGGAGGGAGGGGGCTCTCAGCTGGAGCTGGACCCAGGCACGGTGGAGAGGTGCCTGGCTGCTGCTTCCTCCCTCACTGGTGGCCTCTGCAGTGACAGTTGGTAGCAGGAGGGAGGGGGCTCTCAGCTGGAGCTGGTCCCAGGCACGGTGGAGAGGTGCCTGGCTGCTGCTTCCTCCCTCACTGGTGGCCTCTGCAGTAACAGTTGGTAGCAGGAGGGAGGGGGCTCTCAGCTGGAGCTGGACCCAGGCACGCTGGAGAGGTGCCTGGCTGCTGCTTCCTCCCTCACTGGTGGCCTCTGCAGTGACAGTTGGTAGCTGGAGGGAGGGGGCTCTCAGCTGGAGCTGGACCCAGGCACGGTGGAGAGGTGCCTGGCTGCTGCTTCCTCCCTCACTGGTGGCCTCTGCAGTGACAGTTGGTAGCAGGACGGAGGAGGTTCTCAGCTGGGGCTGGACCCAGGCTCGGTGGAGAGGTGCCTGGCTGCTGCTTCCTCCCTCACTGGTGGCCTCTGCAGTGACAGTTGGTAGCAGGACGGAGGAGGTTCTCAGCTGGGGCTGGACCCAGGCTCGGTGGAGAGGGGGCTGGACCCAGGCACGGTGGAGAGGTGCCTGGCTGCTGCTTCCTCCCTCACTGGTGGCCTCTCTAGAGCATGGGACTTACTTCTGGGTAGATGTGTTTAGGATTACACTGTATATGTTGAAGCCCTAAATTCTGTAATACTTAATTGAACACATATCAAGTGAGACTTCCTTCTGAGTAAGCATGATTAAGATTAGACTATTATGTAAAGCATGTTTACTATAAGCTAGAAAGACTTTCAGTATTTAAAGGACATATAAAGAGCCCTAAATAATACCTTCATGTGGGTATTGCAAGCAGTTTATTACTAAAAGGTTGTTCTATAGGCCACTATTAGAGCTTTACGCTTAAGACTTTAGAACATGGAGGATATCCTCAATGAAATTATATTTGGCTCTGTTCTTTGCATCTGGCTGTAATCATAGGTAAACATAAAAAATCCCTAAGGGAAGGCATCTCTAAAGTCTGTCCTTAATATTGTTTGAATTCATCATAGAAGAGCCAGACTTTCTATAATACAGGGCCAGAACCCAAGACAGCAAAACAGATCACATATATGAAGACTGGAGTATATAGAGAAAGGTGAGAGTTTTCTGTTTAAAGCTGTTTTTCTCATAACATGGCAATATCAAGTCAATAATGTCTAAGGAAAATGCAGTGACTTTCATTTTACTTCTCTGATACTGAGGATATGCAGGTGGGATCAGAATCTGATAGATTTTGTATATAGATAGCTGTCAGAAAATTCACACAACAACAACAACAACAACAACAACAAGGCATTCCATTTAGCTACTTCAAGCTTTGTCTACAATCCTAATAAAGGTTAAACATACCCTGCCCACAGTACTAGTGTTGCTCTCATCTCCTATGTCTAAGTAAAGTCTGGAGATAACTTCGCCCTCATATCTGTTATGGAACAGAGCATAAGAGGATTAGGAGACCAACAGTTTAAGTCGAGTTCAATGGACTTTTGGGCTCCTGGAACAAGAAGGGAGCACAAGATTTTCAACTCTGTTTGCTTATCAGGCATTCCTTTGGGAATATTCTGATATTCTGTCAGAAACCAGAAAGCATATTTGTCACTCTTTAGATCTGGATTATTTTGGAATGACATTTTTATCATCTTGTTTTGTTGTTTATTCGTTCAGTCGTTTCCGACTCTTCGTGACTTCATGGACCAGCCCACGCCAGAGCTTTCTGTCGGCCGTTGCCACCCCTAGCTCCCCCAAGGTCAAGTCTGTCACCTCCAGAATATCATCCATCCATCTTGCCCTTGGTCGGCCCCTCTTCCTTTTTTCCATCTTGTTAGCTAATATAATATTTATGTTCTTATTAAATGAGTTAATTGTGTTTTTTTCTTTCTTTCTTGTAATTTGAACTAGTTTGTCAGATCCCAACCAGACATTTTTTAGGCGCAACCATTTCTAAATCGCCAGGATTCACATTGGAAATATTTGAGTGGGCTGTATGTTTGAGTGGGCTTTCTCTGTTGTGGCACCCTGGTTGTGGAACACACTCCCCTTGGAGGCCCAACTGGCACGGCCACTGACACAGGCTTCATTTTGGTGCCAAGTTAGAACATGGCTCTTTATCAAAGCCTTTGAGGGCTAATTTCTCCATGGTTACACATAATTTTAATTGTTTTTATTGTTTTTTTAAAAATTCTACTGGTTTTAACTTGTTAACAATTTAATACGTTTTTAGCTGTGTCTGTTATTTATTGTTTTACATTGTTCTGATTTTATCTGTACATTGCCCTGAGATCCCAGTGATATAGGGAGGGATACAAATTTTTAAATAAATAAATATGATATATTCCACTTACACCATTTCTACTGTTTCTTACTCTGTCTTCATCATGGGTCTCTTAATGGTTTGAGTTATCACCTCTTATGGAAATTTAAAACACAAGTCAAATGTGCAAATGGCAGTGTTTTTGCCACTTGAAAGGCTTCTGTAAAGAAACAGTTACATAAATGTATTTGCTGATTTTTAGGATGTCAGTAGAAGCAGGCCATGTGCGATTTTAAGATAGAGATGCTGCACTGTATCTGCATGGAAGCCCTTTCATAACATACAAAATCTTTCAGTGTGGAACTTTCTTCTTGTGTTTAAATTTCAAGAGGAAGTGATAGATCACTTTGTCATGGGATGGAAGTCAACAGAAATGGAATGACAGCTGTGGAGAATGAAAGTGGGACTGTTCTCATGACATGACAGTCCACCATATTTAACCCACCATGTGGCATGTGTGGGGCATTTGTGGCCACCATTTTGAATATGCTTGGGGGTGTTGTGTCATGTGAAAGTGTTGATCGTGGGTTAATGCAGAGGTTAAACAACACTTGCATAACCCTAGAACATACCATGGGTTATGCAAGGGTTGTTTATGTGAGGTTTGTTTAACTCTCGCCTAACTCATGGTTCCTTGGTTTGCATGAACCTGAATGGGGTTGCATATGTAATCTGGTACCCAGGGACACTGTGGCTTGTTGGTTATTTAACCCATGATGAGCCATGGCATGTCATATATCAGGTCAGTGTGTCTGGAAGACCCGGCCACAAAAAAATGTACAATTAAACAACAAAATTTGGTCCCATTTACACATGTTCCTATAGCTGTATATGGAAACACAAACCAAAATGTAACTCCAAATATCCACAATATAATGATTTAACAACCAGCCAAGAATCATGAATATATATTTGAGTTTGCTCCAACTAAACATAGCTAGTTCATATATAGTAAAATGAATGTCAGATATAATTTGTGTTCGGATGGGAAATTGGGAATATTTTCCTACCATTTCTTGCATTTCAGAGCCACATAGATCTAATTGTAAAACTCTACAATTCCAATCTTAATAAAAAATATCCCCAGTGGTCATGTTAATTTTTGCTTCACGGAAAGAAAAAGAGAGAGCAATAGTACTAAGTTGTAATTTGCTTATAGAGACTGCCACCAGGCTATTAAAACTGACAAACAAGCTCATTCGAAGGCTAGAATTTTAGTGATTATTTGTCTAGCCTTCATTAAATCTCAGTGACCAGAAAATCCAGAGTTTTCAAACCTTTTCTATAAAACACACTGGACTCGAGAAATTATATTCCATAGAAAAATAGACCTCTTCTGTTATCTTGAAGGTACCTAGTTATATATCTGCAACATGAAGCCAAAAGCCTCATTCTGCAACATACTAAGTTAAATTAATCATAGATTGCCTTGGAACAGTAAACTAAGGCCTTAACTAGACCTAAAGTTTATCCCGGGATCGTCCTGGGGTCATCCCTGTTCATGTAAATGACACACAGGATATCCTGGGAGCAGGCAGGGATGACCCTGGGACGATCCTGGGATAAACCTTAGGTCTAGCTAAGGCCTAATTCAGAGATTACCATAAAAGGGGTTATGTTTAAGGATTATGTCCTAAATTAAAGATTGGAACTATTACCTCTTTTACTTCATTTTATAAGCTACAAACTTAAGATATATTTGCATGTATGATATTGAATAGGACCAGTTTGCTCTAGTCCAGTAAAGTAATGTACTTTACTTTTATTATTATTATTATTATTATCTGCACTATCTATCCAGTTTACTTCTCTAGTGAGTGTACTATAGGGAGTATTTTAAAGCTAAACTGACTGTGTCATGAATCATCAATGCTCTGTTCCACGAGCAGAAAGAGAAATGGGCGAAACAGTGTGCCCTTCTGGTTTTTGCCCTTCGCATTCTCTCTGACCCTCTTTCTTTTAAAATTATTTTTCTTGTTCAATTCAAATCAAATCAGAATGGTAGTTTTTGGTTCATTTCTGCAGACTTCTGTTTCCTGAGTATAACATTTTTCACTCTTCATTTGACCTTTCACTGAACCTCATATTTTCCTGACTTCTTGATCAAAATTTCCTGAAGCTTCTTCTACATTCTAATTAAACATTTGACCTCTAAATGTTTAACTCTTTGGATTAAATTAGGGATGACTCAGCTTGTATTTGCAAGCTAAACTATGTCCTCCCCTCCAGAAATCCAGGAACTTTTTCAAAAATTTTAAAAATTGTGTAAATAGTAAATTGTATAATTTGTGCAAATTTTGGCTGCTATTATAGTTATTTACAAATTTATTTCAATTTTTATAATAAAAAATGGAAAATCCACCAGGTGTCCTGACTCACTGCAGACTGAGGCCTTAGCTAGACCTAAGGTTTATCCTGGGATCATCCCTGTTCATGTAAATGACACACAGGGGATCCCGGGAGCAGGCAGGGATGACCCTGAGATAAACCTTAGGTCTAGCTAAGGCCCAAGTCGGAGCCAGCTGGTGGAAGTCAGAATGTGTCCCCCTTCAACCAGATTCCTTAAACATCCCTAGCTGAAACTCACACACACACACACACACACACACACACACACACGACATAACCCCAAAATAGCTTAAAACTATCTAAATACAAAAATGTAGGCAGCTCTGTTCCCTTACAGACTGCTAGAGCAAAGTATTGCTGTTTGAGGGTATAGGCGCAAATACACCCATAATATTTCTGACATGATCAAATAAACAATGGCACAATTTTAGCATTCATGTACATAACAATTTAAAAGAGGGTCTTAAGCTGATAAAAATAATAATCTAGTTATTCTTCAAAAGAAATTGCAAGGACTATGTTTGAACCTAATTAAGTATCAGTGAAATAAGGATGTTGAGATGGGCCTCTTGGGAAACTTGTCTTTTGCATCTATGATAAATACATGATTATAAGGACAAATTATATGAGCAGCAATAATTCCCCAGTAATGTGATCATTAAAATCCTTTGCAACTGCTATACATCAATATTAATTGGGAACAGATGATCACTTTAGCGACATGTTCAAGTAATTATCCATATTTCACTATGTCATAAATACCTGAATAGTCGTAATGAAGTAATTATTTTTTCACAAGGACTATTTCTGCAATGATCCTAATACAGTTATTTATTAAAAAATTAAACTAAAAGAAGTACCAGTAATAAGATGCAAACATATTCCATGGGCTTAAGACATCTAACCCAAGGGCTAACCTTTAAGTCCTTTTTGATAGTTATCTCCATCTGTCTGACTATCTACATTGCTATGTGACTTGGCTGCAATTAAGAAATTATACAGTAATAATAATGCTCCACAAATTAGTTAAGCTAGAGAACTTACAGTTATGATAAATAAATGACTTATACATATGTAGTTAGATGAAAATAATATTGATTTCAGAGGAACCTCATTCTACATGAAACCTAAGTGCTAAGGAAATGGGACATTACTGACTTCTGAATCACAACTTATATCAAAATTTTAAACTGGTCCACTATAAAGCATATGAACGTTGCAACATTACTTTCCAAATACAAGGTCAAAACTTAATCCCATTGAAACCAGTGCCAGGAGGATATCCAATGACTTTAATACAGCCATTATGATATTCATAATTCTAGTTCCATGAGAGATTTAGTCCATGCTAGAAACACAAACTTGAAGTACTTATACGGAAGCGTCACATTACTATAAGGCAAGTATGTAAACTGTAAAAACTTTAGTCTGATCAATTATTACTGCAGACATATACTTTCAAAGCAATTCATCCTTCAGAATCTTATGCTGAAAGAAAAGAAATGTGCCAGTGTAGTGATACACGTGCTCCTCCAGTGAGAGGCAATCCCCATAGGTGGACAACTGTGAGCATGATGGTAAGATGTGGCCAGACAGTTGCGAAAATGGAGGAGTAGAGTTTCCTAGGGACACTATGAGAGTCCATTAATATTTCAATGTGATGCTTATGTCTGTGGCTCTTGTTGTACTTCTGACTTCGCTGTTGGGAGTGCATAAGAGCACAAGAATAGTATGATTCCATAATATCCAAACACTAATTAATTTTGGCCTACTCCAGGTATATTTGTGTGAAATATGATGTGGGGGACTAGTGACAGGATGATAGGAGAGTACATGAAGTTGCAGGCCCTCTCTGCACTGAAAGATGAGAGAAAGCACATTCTAGCCAAATCATATATTGCAGATGGAGATAATATTGGATGAACTGTATACAGATGTTATCCCTGTATAGATTTCACCTGGATGTGCATCCATATCTTATCATGGCTCCATGTGTGTTACTTCCCAATCTATAAGGAGGATCAGTGTGTGAAGCTCTAAGATTTCTGTTTTCTGTTCTCAGATCTATTCAGAATGAATTCACATGAAAAAGTCACAAATAAAATTAATGTATTTTATTCACACCAATAACATGATGGTAAAGAACAGAAGATTACCAAATCCTAAATACATATGTGGAAATAAGTCACAATGATTTCAGTGGAACATATGTATCTGTAAGTAAAAGTGTGTAAGATCTCAATACTGGAGAGGGAATCTCTACCAATTAAGCAAGATGACCAGTTGTAAGACAGGAAATCAATAAATTCCTTCAGTTTTCATGCTTCAAAAGCCATTCCTTCTCTTTCAATTTCACATTATTGTTATTAGGCAGTGGTGTAGCTTTTGAACGCTCACTAACAAATGCTTTCAAAACCATACCTAATCACTATATTAATCGTTATACAAATAATTCATTTAAATTCAGGAAATGGTTATTTCAGTTTCACTAAGAGTATGGATAATTCAGAGAACCCCTTGCTTAGTGCTTCCTTAAGGAAACTGTAATTTCTGTGAAAATTACCTCTCCTTCTTTTTGGTTCTTTTTTATATGAAGAACAACCTTCTCTGCTGGGTTATATACTGGGCCAGTTTCTTGATTAAGATTTTCGCATAGATACCTTGCCTTTTTTTTTTTTTTTTTTTGCAGATCATGTTACTTCATATCCTAATTCAAAATGCAAGAAGTGCTTCTCTTCCATTTTACACCCCAGGGGATTATTACAGTGAGTTTTCCAGCAAGACATGAGTTGATCCTTACATTTATTTATTCATATAAAGGTGTGGAAATAACTCTACTTTGAAATCAGGTTTGTACCCTGTAATTCTTAATAGTAATTTTATTTCAGAAAGCTACTGTATTTTTATTTTAGTATTACTATATTGTATTCTCAGTTGCCTTAATTACAACACACTGAAGCAATTTTGTTAGTAGATACTTTATATTATACTGATATTTCACACTCATTTCTTTTTACTGTTCATTGTTTCACCATTTGCTTTACAATGCACAATTGCTTTTAATGTTTTCATTTATTTATAGGTATAATTATTTTATATCCCAGCCTAACCAATGTTCAAGATGCAAAGCATAATGATAGAAGTGTGTGTTTGTTTTAACCCCCCAAAGATGAACAATTATATAGAATTAATTTAAATCTATATATTTTGGCTTTATCCTCCATTACAAAATGGTAGTGTAAAAGATCTTATTATAGCTCAAGACATAAACATGTGTAAATATGTATACTATATCAGTCAGTTACGAGAACACCAGCATAATCTTAAACATCATGGGAATTATTTTTTTCATGAAAATTACGAAAATTTAAGCTAGCCTTTCAGAACCTGTTGCCTTTCAGATGTTTTGGACTTCAACTCTCATCATATCCTGTCAGCGTGGCCAATGGTCAAGAATGCTGGGAATGGCAGTCCAAAACAACTGGAAGGTTGAGGAAAGGTGGCGTAAGCCATACTGGAAACCACACATTATGATTAGAGTTGGTTAATTCAGTTGAATAATGCTCCCCACCACCAAAGTTTGGGGGATGATTATCCATCAAATTGAAAAGTCCAGCAAATTACAAAACAGGTATCTACCTGAATCTGTGAGGTCCCTTGTCATGCAAACCTCACTAGACCTTCTCAGACACCTTCTCTATTTGCTAGCACATCCCTAGAACTTTCCTAGCCTGTTGTGGCCTTCATACTGCAGATTAGACCTTCTTCATTGTTTCCATTACCCCTTTTTAGTCCTTCACAGACTGTAGAAAATCTGATTTGTTTGTAAGAGTAGCAATGGATAATCCCACATGTGATTTAAAGTTCTCATGACCAGAATGACTAAGAAGCTTCTGCCCACGCATGCAGGAGTATACGCCATTGAGATTTGCTACAGGTTGGGTGGCATTACTTGGCCCACTCCTTTCCCTAGATGACCTGACATAACCAATGGAGAAGGCTGAAACAGGCAGTCTGTGTAGAAATGTCATGTAGATAACAATTAATGTGATGTAATGTTCTGTAAATACTCTGTGTGGCCTCTGAGAAGCAATAATATATCTGTGTAGGCCTGAGGCCCAGTGTTGTTACTGTGTTAAAAGCTGTTTTAGTAGTAGCTGCTTGGTGACATTCTGAAAGGGGAGAAAGAAAAGATTATCCCACTGCGGTTATCACACAGTGAAGCTACTCCTTCACTGTGGGTGGTGATAATCTGGTGTAGGTGGACTGTGTTATGCCAGGGTGCTGCCCCAAGATCTTGCCAGAAGAAGGATTAAAAAGTGGGCATTAAAAGCAAAATAAAACCAAAAAAACAGATAAATGGTCCAAGCAGCCAGAAATATAATAGGGGGAGCTTTGGAAGTCAGAGGAAGACTGTACCCAGGAGCTGGACCTGCTTGGGAGTGTATTTGCTGCAGTGTTCAGGGAATTTGACCTGAGGTAAAGGAAGTCATTAAGAAGTTTTTAGTAGCAAAAGTGTCTCTTGTGTCCTTAAGAATTATCAGTAAGCACTCTTTTGAAAAACCTGACACAAATATTAATATTCCCTTATGTACAAAGTATCTCATTAATAAATCAACTTGTTCAATAGTTTATCTTGTCTCTAGTGTTGGTGCCCATCTCACACTAAGGCCTTAGCTAGACCTAAGTTTTATCCCAGGATCGTCCTGGGGTCATCCCTGTTCATGTAAATGACACACAGGATATCCCGGGAGCAGGCAGGGATGACCTCGGGACGATCCCGGGATAAACCTTAGGTCTAGCTAAGGCCTAAGCCTCTTATAACAACCAGACTACTAGGAGGTTTTAAAGTATTCTGAGATAATTGGTGGCAGTGGAAAAGGGCCAGTTTGTGGAACGCTGAGGATCAAAGAGGGTTACTTTAAGTTTACTGACTTAACCTCCCTGGTTGAAGGTTGGAATACAAATTTAATGATGCATGGCTATGCATCCTTAGTTAAGGTTCGACCAGGGGGGCGGGAAGCATTCTACCATTATAATGGGGTAATTGGGGGGTTGGTTATTCTAACATTCATAACATCAAGATTTTTATACCAATTTTCCTGAAATGTACATGTGCCAGAAAGAAATGTGTAGCTTACATAACCTGAAAATTTCAGGAAGATTGGTTAAAGATTGAGGGAGAATGGGAAGTTAACAGGAAAAAAAACTCGGACGTGCAAAAGTGTTTCTGAAAAAGTATTGGGAACCATTTGTGCCTGCCTCTGGCTGGGCCAGGATGGCAACCATGTTTTAATCATTGCTGTTACTGGACTCCCTTTCTACTCTACTAGGTGGAATGGGTTTTCTTTTTAAAAAATTCAATTTATTTTTTAAAATAGTTTTTATTGCTAAGTAAAGCCTATGGAAGCTCATAATGTGGCACTCAGAATGTTGAGGGGCAGGGGGGGGAGGAGGAGGAGGAGGAGGAGGAGGAGGAGGAGGAGGAGGGGAATAATTGCCACCGAGAGTTAAAGCAGCAAACAGCAGCAGTAGCAGCTGAGAATTTCTGCAATTTGTGTGTGTGTGTGTGTGTGTGTGTGTGCACGTGCATGTGGACAAGCAATCCCCTCAGCATGACCAGACCCTGCCACAAGGAAGCTATGGAATTGAATGGGAGTGAAACTTTAATTTGTAAGCAGGCCTGGCTTCCCTTGAGGGCAGAGAGTTTTGCTGCCTGAAGTCTGACAAGCAGACTCAGCCTGGTTCTTGCCTCCCTTTTGAGAGAAGAAGAGTCCTCTTTTCTCTTTCAGAACCCTGTTTTCCTTTGGCTTTGAGACTATTTTGGGTTAACTTTTCTCTGACCCAGGCAGGATCTACACTACTGCTTTAAAACAGTTTATAATGGTATTGACAATTGTTGGGGCCCATGACATACTCCATATACTGTTTTCAAAGTGTTATATCCATCTTGGTGTAGATCTGGCCCCAAGCAGCTGGCTCCTGAGCAGCTTGCTGCATTTTTTTGCCTCCTATTTGCTTTTGCTCACTGGTGAAGTTTGGGCTTCACAACACTTTTCATTTTAAAATATTTTCTTCACTTTCTACCTGGATTAATTTTCCCTACCTGGACTTCGTTGAGTTCTACACTTGAATTCTAGGACAGATCTCTTTCAATCTTCCTCTGGATCCATGATCACCTGGGGCGTTACTAGACGAGGCTCTAGCGCGCGTTACCTTCCGCAGTCACGTCCAGGCTTCCAGATGACGTTCACGAGGATCCGCCGTTATCCTGCGGTGAAGCCTCTTTCTCCCGACTTTAAAAAAGTGAGTTCTAGTGCACCTTTTCCTGCCGTCCCGCGGTAATTCGGAGTACGTGTGGGAGGATGTGAGGTCACTGCGGTCTGCACTGGGCAGGAAAAGGCGTGCTAAGGGGGAGTGGTCAGCGGCTTTGGTCAAGCCGCCTCCGCCATTTGCGCCCAGTCTGCCAGCTGGGGCAGCGCGGTGGAGCGGCTTTTTTTTTTTACTCCCCCAGTGACAGTTTGCGCAGGAACGGAGGACTGGAAAAGTGGCTAGTGTGCTGCTGGGGTGTGTGGGGGATGGGTGGGGGATGTGCGCCTGTTCTAGTGTTTTTTTTTTTATTCCCCCAGTGACAGTTTGCGCAGGAACGGAGGACCGGAAAAGTGGCTGGTGACTCCTTGCGGTGGGCAGCTACCGTGGCCGCATAATGGCGGTGCTGTACGCTGCCTGTTAGTGTGGGTACCAGGCTGGCAGAGGGCAGAGCTGTTTGTGGGCTGCTGCCATGGCTACAGCCAGATGTGGGTTGGCTCCTTGGGATGGGGCACAGGGCACAGAGGCGGTCATCGCCGCCGACACCTCAGAGGCATGATGGGAGATGTAGGCACAGAGTGCCCATGCAGACGATTGACCTCGGGTCATATGACACCCGCCACGACCCCCATCAGGAAGTGAGCGCATCAATGTTGACCCTCAACAGCACCAGCAGCACTTCAGCTGGCACTGCCACTGCCGCCGCCGCCGCCGCTGCCGCCGCCAGGGCCGGCGGCGGAATCGCTGACGGCTGCGCAAGTTTGCAGTCTTTCGGACGTGCGCAAACCGTGCAGCGAGCAAAAAAAAAAAGCCGCGGCAATCAGGCCGGTGTGGCTGCGCAACCGTGCTCGCGGTGGCAGCAGCACAACCGGCGCAAACTTCCACCACAAATCAAAGGCAGGTGTGGAGCATGAGGCGTCACGGCTGAATGGGAAAATCCGCTTTCACTGCTCCTCAACGACGGAACACCTGGTAGGTCTAGCAAAGCTCCTGGTCTTCAGAGATCTCTCCTTGAAATAGGGAGCTGTACATTCCTTTTAACCCACCCCCCATACACACACTGCTCCTTTTCTTTTTTCCTAAGAGTTTGGTCAATACTGCTATAAAGTTGAAAGCTTCAAACACTTCATTTAAATAATTTGGGCTTGTGTAAGTTTTAAGTACAACTTTGAAACAATTCAAATTGCTTCTGGGCCTACAACATTGGTTTTGGCATAGTCATACTTTCTAATAGAAACAGTTAAACTGTAGTGTATTTTGCGTAGTGTACACATGTATTGTCTTTCTAATCATTGTTTCACATTTCACTTCCGTATCTGATGTTCTTTTGCATTTATTTTTCTTTATAAACCATTCATATCTTAAGATGTCTTGTGTAGCATGTTTTCATTGGTTTAGCAAGTTAAAAGGGGTATTCACTGTTTTCCTGCTTACGTTTTAAAATCTATTTTCAACAGGGAAACCCTCAATCTTTTTGTAATAAGAGGCACTGAGTAAGGTACCCCTTGAGATAATTTAGACTGACCCCAACCACATAACACTATTCCCCCTTCTGAAGAGGTCTGCACTACAGCCTACTAAAGACAAACAAAGTGGCACACTGTAATAACAGTTCATGTGCCCATTTGCTTTATGAGGCAGGTGCCTCCTGCAGGCTACGAAACAGAGGGACTAACAGGCCAGAAAGTTGCCTGGCTGGGTCTGCCAGAAACCCAGCCTCACCACTCCTGGCAGGTCCATGTTCTACAGCAACTGCTGTCAGCTGAACTTGATGGAATCAAGTAAATTAAACCCTTCTACCCCTGGGTTTAATTTACTGGTCTCCCCTGGCTGGGCCTTGCAGGAAACTACAGGGATAGACAGAGCAGGCATACATAGCACACATAGAGTGCTGAGACGGGAAGCAATTATGTTGCATTTCAAGAACCAAGGAAATCCAGTGGGTCTTACTTTTGAGTAAATATCTATGGTTGGAAATATAGCCTGCGCAGGCTTGAAACCTTTGCTGCGTTCTCCTGTTATGAAGTACAGGCAGAAAATTGAAGAGGAGCCATCTCTGGGGCCTGCCTACCCCCCGACCCCCACTCATGCTATCTCCACTAGTGGAAGAAATAACTGCCACTATGCTATCCAGCTTTCAGCTATTGTGGCTATCTTTCAAAAATGCCATTTGTCATTTGTCATTTGCTATGAGAGAAACTGCTGCCAGGACAATGATGAATGTTTTTTGTTTTTTTGAATTCCCGTAAAGATAGTTGCAAATACTGAGGAGTGGATGGATTCTGGCAGGGGACACAAATGCAGCATTGTTTTATTCTCCCTTTCCTTCCTCAGAGCAGAAGGCAAACAAAGGCCACAATCCTCTTCACAGTCAAACCCCACTGTGACTTCTTAATCTAAGCCTCTCTGTCTCTCTATTTCTCTGTGTGTGTCCATCTCAGGCTTTTTCCTCACTTCTCCCTCTTCCTCACTTATCTTCACAGGCTTATGCACACACTGTTCATACTGAAGCTTCACTATCACAATGTCAATATAATATAACCCACTGAAAGACATTCCAGATGGATGCCACTGTGGCATCTTGTCTATGAAGTCAGAGTACTAGAAATATGTGGTACAATTGGCAGCAAACAATAAACTGCACTGACTTCATCATTATCTGCAGCTGAGAAGTCCAAATTTTCAGAAATGTTCTGAACACTTATAGCTTATGCAACTGGAATGTCATTTTCAAACACTCATAAAAGGGTAAATCTGCTTCTAAAAATAGGTATTAATATGTCACACTATAATCTTATTGTATGATTGCATAGAAACCATAACAATAATACAAGAAATATATATATATATATATATATATATATATATATATATATATATATATATATATTGTCTTTATGGTAGAACCATGCATTTGGCAAGTTACTTGATTTCAGAGCAGGTGAGGATCTACACTACTGCTTATAACGGTTTATAATGGTTATGACAACTGTTCAGGCCCAGGACACATTACATATACAGTTTTCATACCATTTTAAAACTGTTATATCCTGCTTGGTGTAGATCGGCCCCAGATCAAACAAACCACATATTGGTAAGAGAACAAGAAGTTTGGTGTCTTTTCTTCTGAGCTTGGCTGAAAAGCACAGGCAAAGAGATAAGCCAAAGAACAGCAATTTCACAGACGTAAGGCTGGATCGGGCATTATCAGATTTAATCCAACCTGCGCATATGCATACGCCCTTCCCCACGTCCTGTTCACATGACCGTGGGGAGGCAGTTGAGGGCGAGGGGGAAGGCGAGATGTGACCAATCGCCATTGGCAGTGATCTTGTGGCACCACTGGCTGGGGTGGGGCAGTGTAGCCTATATTAGGTAAGTGTGCCCAGCTTCCAGCCCCTTCTCGATCATGGATCCCTCCCTCCCTTCATGAATGCAGTGTGGGTTAAATCTGGTCGCCTTTTGGAGGCCTAGGATTTTTTGCCTCATAGTCTGGCCTGGGCTATGTGTCTTTTTGCCTACTTCACACTGTAAGTTGGGAGAGAGTGTCATAGGAAAGTCTCGTATTTTGGTATTAGGTTAATTTGGTCACATTTCATTAGGCAGGTAGGGGCAGGCATACTTAGAGGAAAGGGATGGTGATCATTCTGTTGTACCATTCTGGTGACAGGTAATGCCTGAGGCCTTCTGCTGAGGGCTGTGAGGCCCCAGTAGGGGGATAGGGGTTACCTATGAGGCCAACTTACCTCACTCCACCCAGTGTTCCACAGCCCAGGCTAGTGATGGAGAGTGACATGGGAAGTCCTACCCTTCTCAAAAAGTTTTGCCTGATACAATGCCTAGCTAGTTGCTGACATAGATTAGGGCCTGTCCAGTCTCGCTTTGTAGATTTTAATAAACGTGGCCCAATTTTTACACCATATACACTTTTCTCGTCTTGTTATTTCCCCCTTCTCCCTCTCAAATTACCCAAAGCAGAAAAAGGAGGTAAATTAATAAGATATGCATATCTGATATAGAGTAATTTCTCTCCTGAATATGGCAAAGAACTTAATTATCATGAATAGGTTTCCTCAACATGCTTTGTTGAGACCGCCATCTTTAACACAGCCTTTTGTGTTAAACATAGCTTTTGCAGGAAAGACAATCATGTCCTTCCACTGAAGGCAAACACCGCCATAGGAAAGTTATGCTACTCTTTAGTTGGGGGGTGCCACACTGGTTGTGATGTTAATTTTTTTGCTTGGAAGGTAAAAAAAGAAGAGAGAGTCAAGTTTCTAGTTACAAGGTGTGCCATTTTCTTTGGGAATTGTCACTTCCTCCAACTTTCCTTCCTCAAGTAGGGTTCCAAATGCATTTTACAAAAGAGGATATGCGACAGAGTGTTGGTACTTTCAATGGACACATTAAATCAATCAACGTGTCCAAATGAAAGTGAAAATGAGTAAAGTATGGCTCATAGAAGTATATTTAGATGAAAATGGGATTTTTTGTTGGAGTTTGGAGAGGGTCCTTAGCTCAGTGATGCATATGCTTTTCATAAATAGGGTCACAGATTCAGTCAGCAGCATCTGTCTGACATTCTGGACACTTATTGCCATGTAGGGTAGATGAATGCTGAGCTACATAGGCCAATGGCCTGACTTACTATAAGATTACATTAAAAATATTAGCCAAAATAATAATCGGTATGGATCAAAATTAACTAAGTAATTTAAGTAAGTAATGCGGAAAAGTGCCATAACTTTTAAATATCTTTCAATTGAGCCATTGTATTCCAAATAGACAATAAAAGATTTCTAAGGCAAGAAAATAAAATAAAATATGTGTTTTTAAAAGGATTTTGTTGTTACATACTTTCACCTAACCTGTGGGCATGAAAAAAACTCTTATCTTTTATTAATTTGGTGAGGGATTTGTTTGCTTTTGACAATCATATATATCCACAAAAATGGTGTACTTTGATAGCTTCTTTCAGATATCATAGTAAAAGATAATACAGGATTTCCTGATTTAAAGGATGCTATAAATGTGTCTCCTCTGACCTTATTCACTCAGAAAGAGCTTTTAGAAACAGAATTAATAAAAGAGTGAGAAGAAGCAAAGCAAGAGAAATTATAGACATATCTCTTTGTTCTTTGGGTTATTTTCTTTTATTTCGCTAGCTTTTAATGTTGTCATGATCTCACTGCTTTAGGTAAGTTAGAAAGCTTTTCTTTACAAGAAATCTTTAATACACTTTTGTAATTTTTTACAATTCTCCTGCGGCATGACTTTTACAATACATAAACATAGCATACTAAAAAAGCTATGTGCTTCTTTGTGGGTTTTATGCTATGTGCCTGGGAGGGAGGATACACAGCCAAGTGGGGGGATCTGAGGGTTGATCTGTGGAATGCAGAAATGACCCGGGCGGTTGAACTTTTCAGAGTTGTTCGGGGGCTATTAGATGCAGGCCCCAAGGACATTGTAGAACTCTCTGAGGACCGCTGTAATGAATTTGCCAGGCACTTCCAGGACAAAATCTTTGACATCTGTCAGGACTCCCGTGTTATAGCAGTTGAATCTAGTGAGGTGTCCAGAGTGCAGGCTTGTCCTGTTTTCTTGGATGAGTTTCAGTTGGTACAGCTCGAGGACGTGGACAAGGTGCTTGGACTGGTTCACGCGACCACCTCTGTACTGGATCCTTGTCCCTCTTGGTTAATAAGAGCTAGTAGGGATGGAACAGCCAGCTGGGCCAAGGAAGTGATTAATGCCTCTTTACGAGAGGGAGTGGTCCTAGACCGTCTGAAAGAGGCGGTGGTGAGACCACTCCTAAAGAAACCTTCCCTGGACCTGGAAAATCTTAATAACTATAGGCTGGTGGCAAATGTTCCATTCCTGGGCAAGGTCCTTGAGCGGGTGGTTGTGGGCCAGTTACAGACACTCTTGGATGAGACTGATTATCTGGATCCATTTCAGTAGGGCTTTAGGCCTGGTTTTGGCACGGAAACAGCCTTGGCCGCCCTGTATGATGACCTACTGTATGTTGGGAGAACGACAGTCGAGGTAGTGTGACTGTGTTGATTCTCCTCAACCTCTCAGCGGCTTTCAATACCATTGATACCCGATATCCTTCTGGGGCGACTTGCTGAGCTGGTACTGATTTGCAGTGGTTCTGCTCCTATTTGGCGGGTGGGATACAGAAGATGGTGCTTGGGGAATATTATTCGGCCCTGTGGAGTCTCAAGTATGGGGTCCCGCAGGGGTCGGTTTACATGAAGCCTCTGCGTGCTGTCATCCGGAGCTTTGGAGTGTGCTGACATCAGTATGTTGATGACACGCAGCTCTATTTCTACTTTTCATCTTCAGCAGGAGAGGCTGTGGATGTATTGAACTGGTGCCTGGCTGCGACAATGGACTGGATGAGGGCTAATAAACTGAAACTCAATCCAGACAAGACTGAGATGCTGTTAGTAGGTGATTCTGCTGACAGGATGGGGGGGAGGGTTTCTACTGGTTCTGGATGGGATTGCACGCACCCTGAAGGAACAGGTTCGTAGCTTGGGGGTTCTTTTAGATCCAGCATTGTCACTTGAGGTTCAGGTGACCTCGGTGGCATGGAGTGCCTTTTACAAACTCCGGTTGGTGGCCCAGCTACGCCCCTATCTGGACAGGGATAACCTGGCTTCAGTTGTCCATGCTCTGGTAACTTCCAAGTTAGATTACTGCAATGCACTCTACATAGGGCTGCCTTTGAAGATGGTTTGGAAGGTGCAGCTCGTGCAAAATGCAGCGGCCAGATCGATTTCGGGAACCAGAAGGTTCGACCATATAACACCTGCTCTGGTCCCATTGCACTGGCTGCCTGTATGTTTCCAAGCCTGGGACCACAATACCTGATGGAATGCCTCTCCCAATGTGAATATACCAGGTCACTACATTCAACATCTAAGGTCCTCCTCCGGGTGCCTACTCCAAGAGAGGCTCGGAGTGTGGCAACGAGGGACAGGATCTTTTCGGTGGTGGCCCCCAGACTATGGAACAATCTCCCTGACGAGGCTCGCCTGGCACCAATGCTGCTATCTTTCTGGCACCAGGTTAAGACTTTCCTCTTTGCTCAGGCATATGGCAGCACATCTTAATCACCCACGTTTATTTTTTAAACGGTTTTTAATGCTTTATGTATGTATGTTCTGTGTTTTAAAATTTTAAATTTTGTATACTTGTTTCTATCTCAATTTTAGAATTTCTGTAAACAGCCCAGAGAGCTCTGGCTATGGGGGTGGTATATTTATTTATTTATTTATTTATTTATTTATTTTATTTTATTTATTACATTTTTATACCCCCCAATAGCCAAAGCTCTCTGGGCGGTTCACAAAAATTAAAACCACAATAAAACAACCAACATGTTAAAAGCACAATTACAAAAAGCACAATTACAAAATTACACAATTATATAAGTGTAATAAATAAATATAAATAAATAAAATGAAGGCCCATTAGTTAGAGTATATATGGAGGGTATATAATTAACAAAGTCTGTTTGACTTCTCAGTCTAGTTCTGTGATTCTTAATAAGGGCCATATGGTCTCCAGAGGGCAAGATACAAACATGGGTGGGGCTAGGGTGAGATACAGAACTTTCAGAAATGAATAGGAGCATTTAGGATTTTAGGAAGCCTCCCCTCTTCCAATGGCTTTTGGCAAACAGAGGAGGAGAGTTACTATATACTGCTCAACCCACCCTGAGGATAAAATGCTAAATTCTAGATATCTCTTCCATGCTCTTAAAAAAACTGGCACACAGCAAAGAAGAATCAAACAGGAATTCACCTTTCATGCTTGGGGCAAAACATAACAAAGTATGGACAATGAGACTGAGTGTGTGATGAGCATCCAGAAGAACAACCATAGAAGGGGCCCTGTAATTGCAAGGGAGCAATAGCTTCCTTCAGGCACAAGGGTCTCATTGAATGTATGTTTGATATCTTTGCATGATATGCATATATTGTATATATACCTATATATCAGAATGTGCTGTTTTGAATGTCCTAAATTTTTACTTGTTGCTTCAGGAGCAGTTGATGGGGATTTTGTGTACTTGGTGAGGGGTGGTGGATTAAAGGTAACATTTAGGACTCATCAAGAAAAATAAGCAAAGCACCCTTTGTACAATTCAGGAACCTGCCACTATCTAGTCACTTTATAGTTTATTTACTATGTGGTGAGGGGGATTTCTTGGCTATAACTATTCTACACAATCAACATTCTATATATAGCTTTCATAGTGTTATGTCCTACTTTTTATTCTACATTCATAATGATTTGAAACAAAATATAGATCTGGTCCTGGATCTCCAGTAGACTTTTCTTAGAGGCACAATTTCATACTAAACATGTTGTGTATAAATATAGATATCTGAACACAGAATACAAATAGTACCTTCTATTGTAAATAGTGCTCAAGCAGGGCCAACGCAAGACTACTTTGCACCCTAAGCAAGGTGAGCTACTTGCACACACACACACACACACACACACACACACACACACACACACACACACACCAAATTGCCAACTTCAATTCAGCTGTTCAAGAAGAGTTTCTGAACTATTATTTGTTCCTTTTATTATGTTTTTTTTCTTAAAACAGCTAATTTGTATAAAACTGTGACCCGTAAAGGGCAGTACTGCGCTCCATTAAGGTCTGCGCCCTAGGTGGCTGCCTAGTTGGCCTAATGGTAGTGCCGGCCCTGCACTCAGGAACCCCAAATTAGTGGCAAGCACCATTCCAGTTGCCTTATGCCTTCCCTATAAGCCTCATTCTAACAGAGCAATGGGGTTATACATATCTCATTGGATGTAGGGCTCAGGCCTAAATCTACAATGTGATAATTCCATTCAACTTTCAAGTAAATATATTTTGGATTGGAGTCATTTCCAACAGGCTAGATACACATGGGCTTTTATTGTGTCAGATGCCTAAACTTGTTATGTTTATGAAAGTAGAGCATAATTCGTCAAAATTAGGAAGCTATAGTCAAAGCTTTGAAAATCTGGTAATAAAAGTAAGAGTAAAATGAGCACTATGTACACATATTCATAATTTTGTCTAATTTAAATGTCTCTTTATCCATAAACCACCAAGATTAGAGTCCAGGAAGGCTTAGTGGGCAATCTGGAACCTAAAGAACTTTATTCTCTCTTTCTTAAAGAACAAGACACAGGAAATTCCTGACTCAATCCATAAATAATTAAATCCAGTGCCCTTTCCTGACTAAACTATATAATGACACTATCCACAGAATTAGTATAGTAGAGCAATTAATATCTCATTTTTATTATTTCTATATTGCATCCTTAGTTTAAAACCCATAGTATGTTTTCAAAGAATAGCAATATACATAGTACATTGTTCTTTATGTTTTTCAAAGAATAACAACAGAATGTTCTTCTGTTAAAGAACAACAGCACATTGTTCTTTAACAAAAAAAAAATTCTCTACACAATTCCTTCATTGCTTATTACAGCTCAAAATTCACATATATGCAACCAGAGGTTAACAGAATTATAAGACACGAAAAAGTCCAAATAGCTAAATATAACGTCATCAATTTATTAGTATCCTATATATGAATCAATGCAAATTTGTACAACACTATGTTATGGGCAAGGAGCCAGACCATTAAAAAAAATGTAACTGCATAGCAAATAAGCTCTAGAATGGATGACTCATGCGAGGAAGCCATATCACAAAATACCGGGGATGTAAAGTCTCATAACAGAAATCAAGACAAATTTCTTCCATGTTCATTATCCAATTTCTGTTTTGATAAAGCTTATAGCACCAAAGATTTGTTGCGTCAGTTACAATCTTCATGTCTTGTGCATATGAGATTGTTGCAGTGAGGTGTATAAATGTTTTAAAATGAATTCTGGTTAACCATATATAAGCTAAATGTGTCTTTTCTCTGTATTTATTTCCCCTTTTCCTCATTTTAACCAGATATATTTAATGTTTCATTTGTCAGAAACCTAACTATTGTGATACTGTACTTTATTGCATATCATGGTTATTCTGTTGTATTATTAAGTAGCAGCCAAGAAAAAAAGAAGAAAAATTATGATAGACAAGATACTGCCGTTTTATGCACAATTTAACACCACTGACAATAAGAAAATATTGACCTGTTTTAATTAAACAACATTAATGATGGATTAATAGAGACAAATTATTCTTTTCTTTAAAATATTAGCATTGTGATATCATTGTTCTTTACAGGCACCATCAATTTATATCTACGAAGTTCTCTTTATGTTGTAAGACTAATCCAAGCAGTGATTAAAACAGAGTCCCCTATGCTTTTTGAAGGCACTAATGGCCCCCTTTGGAGATGCTAATTGGCAAATTCTGTATCTCTAGGCTTTTGAGGTATAGTTGCCATGGAAAATTTGCTTTGAAGTTGCCAGTCGTGAATATTTGACCACAGGTTTTTCTAGTTTTGAGTATGGATGAAAAGCACACTGTTCTGTCCCACAGGGCAAGAAAAATCCAGAGGAAGTCTGCAAAATGATAGCCCAGTATAGTGGGAAGAACTGGTGGGTAGAAAAAGCAGGCTATCTAGGCATGTGTAGCTCTAATTTCCCCCTACCTTTGATGTGAGTAGTGGTCCTATACATGAAAAATAAGAATAGTATCTGTTTAAGCTAAACATCATTGAAAAAACTGCTGTGCCTTATATTCTCACCTACTGATGTTCAATTTAGAGCTGTAATTTAGAGCCCTTGCATGAAATCCCATTAGTTTGAATTACAAAGATAAACATTTGAAATAATACTGATAAATTGACAAGGCAGTTCACTAAAAGCAATTCATTTATCTACCTAAACTGTTTTAACCTTTGTGAACCGCCCAGAGAGCTTTGGCTGTGGGGCGGTATATAAATGTAATAAATAAATAAATAATGAGAAAATTATTTAGAAACAGTGCAAATGAGTTACACTTGAGTGTACAATGTTGGGACCAATTTCTTCATTCAAATGGTGATGAAAGAGAGAGAACAGTGTTAGAAAACAAATACTTTGTAAGGAGGTATTTAACAAGGAACTATATTTATGTCATTATTAAGTGAGGAAAGTGTATGGAAACAACAGGAAGAGAGCAAGTTCTTTTTTATTGAATAAGGATCAATAATAATAACAAAAAGCCAATAAGATTATTTAATACTAGATCCATATGCTAGAGCCATCAAGGCTATCCCTGTTGGATAGAAAAGGGTTTGCATTGAAAAATTCTCTGAGATGGAATCCATGTTTTTTTATTTAAAATATAAATGGTGTTCAGAGTTCATTCAAACAATTAAATTAAAGAGTCACAATGAAACCAAATAAAAATACCACAGGAACGATGATGATGATGGTGGTGGTGATGATGATGTCTAAGGGCAAAATCCATTGTTGAGCAAATGGATGCCCACTTGTTCAATGGGAGTTTCCCCTCCTTCCCTCTCCTTGCAGCCCCCCATGCTTCCCAAATCTCCACTGGAGTTCCCCAACTCCTGGAGCACATTTTGAGGGTGCACAGGGATGTGAAAGGGGAAGAGGAAACCACCCCTCCCTTTTCCACTGAAGGAAGTTGTATTCAATTAAGTGGAAGGCTTAACTGAATATAACCCTACAATTACAGTAGAAATTGTGAGAAGCCAAAAGGAATATAGTTATTCAAATATGAAGACTTGCAAATGAAATGAGTTTTAGCCCACATATGTACAACAACTAATGAAGTAGATCAGACTTGAATTTGATCAGAGTGTTTAGGCATCTTGAAGGTTCCAAATATTTACACATGAAATATGGACTAGCATTGAAAAATGGCTCCAAGGCATACATAGTACATACTGATAGTTATGAACATTACCGCAGCAAAGATATATATTTTTTATGGTAGAATAATCATGTTTACTTCTCTTGTTGCTTCAACTGTAATTCAAGGCAAGGCATAATGGGTCAATCTGAAATTAGTGTGCAGGAGGCATAGGGTCTCCCAATAACACAAGCCCTATTGATTTTTTAAAGTGCTATAGCTTTTAAGTGAATTCAACTAAGATGCATACTTACTGAATGGAAGAGGACTCTGTGCTCTTATCAATTTAGTTGAACACTGAAAAGCAGAAACTGACTGAGAAAAGCAAACAAATAGAGGGACCTCTGGGGTTAATAAAAGTGAAGGCGAATTTCTACAGAATCACTTTGCCAACAATTGGAAAGGCATCACAACCATTCAGCCTCACTCCAGTGGAGCACCATGTGCTGAGGACATTATCAACTCTCATCATCAAGGGTAACAAAGAGAGGCTAAGATAGCTTGCAGGTAATGTTATGCTCCAATAACCCACAAACACAGGAGATATGGCCAGCTCACCAATCATGCTCATAACCTCGAGATCAGCATCAAACATGTGCATGACAAGAATATCATGCATGGCAGTGTGCTCACAAATACTGTCAAAGAGCTAAATGATCAGTTGCAGCTTTCCATTACTATTGCTGTTCACTTCCTGATAGATTACTGTTTGTGGCATTCAGAATACCATAAAAAGCCATATATTTCGAAGGCCATTGCCTGAACATCTTGGATGGCAGATCCATTAAAGTATCCAAAATGAACTTTTAGGAGGCACAGTGATCTAGCAATAGGTTTTTCTGTTGAGGCAAAAGTGATGTTGAATCAATTCAACTTAAATTTAGAAAACATACATTTTAAATGAGATGAAGAAGAGTTTAGTTGTTATGTATTTATACTTCTCATACAGCAAGAGCTAATAGTGAGAAAAGTTTCAGTTTCAGTAGGTAAAGCTGAAGAACCATGGAATGCTAGGTGCCCTTGCAACAGTTTGTCCTCTTGTCACCTAGAGGGAATTATGCTGATCAATCATCAAAGCTCAGAGACTGGGAACTTGAGTTTGTAGTTATCATACTATGTACATGAAGACTAAAGGCCCATAGAAACATTAACCCAGAAAGGCTGCAGTTGGCTAGCCTGTTAACTTATCCTTTATTCATTCAGAAAGGACAGATTTTTCCCCATAGCATGCCCTAATCTATCTATATAAAGTTTCTGCTTTGGTTTACACTATACATTTTAGAAAAACTTTCCACAAAGAAGCATGGATTTTGTGGAGTTACACTTCAAAAAGCAGATCAGGGAATAGGGATTCATCTTGTCCTGGATGGGGTTACACTCCCCGTGAAGACACAGGTCTGCAGCTTGGGTGTACTTCTGGATTCAGTCCTGAGCCTGAATGCCCAGGTTTCAGCAGTAGCCAAAAGTGCATTTGCACAATTAAAGCTAGTGTACCAGCTGCGCCCATTCCTAGTGATGTCTGATCTGGCCATGGTGACACATGCCTTAGGTATATCCCAATTGGATTACTGTAACACGCTCTACGTGGGGCTGCCTTTGAAGAGTGCTCGGAAACTTCAGCTGGTTCAAAGAGCTGCCGCCAGATTGTTGACCGGGGCTGGTTACAGGGAGCATACTACTCCCCTGTTAAAACAGCTCCACTGGTTTCCAGTCTGTTTCTGGGCACAATTCAAAGTGCTGGTTTTTACCTATAAAGCCCTATACGGTTCGGATCCAGGTTATCTGAAAGACTGTATTCTCCCTTACAAGCCTGTCCGTGCTTTGAGATCTTCTGAGGCAGCCCTTCTCTCGGTCTCACCACCATCACAGGAAAGCCTGGTGGGAACACAGGAGAGGGCCTTCTTGGTGGCTGCTCCAGGGCTTTGGAACTCCCTTCCTAGGGAAGCTAGACTGGCTCCCTCCAAGAGGTGTTTTTGGAGGCAGACAAAAACTTTTTTGTTCTGGGAGGCCTTTGGCAGATAGTCTAGACCTCTGTTATGTATTTTAATTGTTATGTATTTCAAATGTTTTAAATGCTTTAATATTGAGGTGTATTTAATCATATTTTTAACTTTTGTATATTTCTATTTATAGGTTTTAACTGTATATGTTTCAATTTTGTAAAGCTGCCTTAAGACCCAGCATTGGGCAAAAGCAGGGATGCAAATAAATATAATAAATAATAATAATAATAATAATAATAATAATAATATAATTTTATCAAAGCATTTTTTACTTGTATGAATCACAAAGATATCATTAAGAATCTAACAATGATCATGTTGCACTTGAATCCACTATGTGCATCAGTTTAAAATGGGGTGGGGAAAATCACAGCAAGATCTCTAAAACTCTAGGATGAAACCTGGGAAGTATTTCTCAAAGTATATCTCACCACTACATTTCATATACTGAAAAGTAGAGAAGTCAAAGAAATCCATAGCCGATTCAAATGAGTCCAGATTTCTATGACTCCAGCCTGCAGTTTCTGCAGTGTCCTGACTTTTCCAGTTTGCGTGATTCCACGGACTTGCGGACTGTCTTTTTTCTTTTGTAAATTAGCACAAATTCACCCTTGCACAAGTGCATATTAGTGCAAATGCACATTTGTAAACAGGAATGAAATCCATATACATCCCTTAAAAAAATCCAGATCTGTGGGTGATGAAAAGAAAGACTCCCTGACAATCCAAAAAACAAAATCTAAACATCATTACTGACGGGTGGTTTTTAATAAATAAATAAATAAATATGGTTGATATATACAGACTATGGTTAATTTTGACCAGTTGCCTGAAATGAATGCATAAGAAGCTGCTTTATATACTGTCAGTCAATTGTTCCAACTAACTCGATGTTATACACATTGTTTGCAAACAGTTCTCTTTCCAAGCTGAGAAAATGAAAATGGGTTCTTCTCCATATAAAGCCTGTGTTCTTAACACAGAGCTAGGGTGACCATTTGAAAAGGCGGACAGGCCTCCTGTATCTTTAACAGTTGCATAGAAAAGGGAATTTCAGCAGGTGTCATTTGTATATATGGAGAACCTGGTTAAATCCCTCTTCATCACCACAGGAGCTATACTAGAGTGACCAGTTTTAAAAGAGGGCAGGACACCTGCAGTTTTAACTGTTGGGATGAAGAGGAAACTTCACCAGGTTCTTCATATATACATAGGCACCTGCTGACATTCCTTTTTCAATACAACTGTTAAAGTTTCAGGAGCACTGTCCTCCTCTTCATATGGACATCGTAACTGAGCTATAGCCCCATTTTCAGAGAAGACCAACATCTGTCAATAGCCAAAAAAAGCCCAACATCTATCATTGGTTTGTTAGGGCTATACTTAGGGCAGCAAATTTTGTAAGCTAATTGTCTGAGCACTGTTTGAAGAAGTATTTTCTTTCTGAATCAGCTGCCAATCAATGTCAAGGAGTGATTCCAAGTTCTAGCTTCATGACAAAGGGAGAAAGCTGAGCGAAGGAAGATAGATGCTTTTGAACTGTGGTGTTGGAGGAAAATCCTGAGAGTGCCTTGGACTGCAAGAAGATCAAACCAGTCCATACTCCAGGAAATAAAGCCAGACTGCTCACTTGAGGGAATGGTATTAAAGGCAAAACTGAAGTACTTTGGCCACATAATGAGAAGACAGGATACCCTGGAGAAGAGGCTGATGCTAGGGAAAGTGGAAGGCAAAAGGATGAGGGCAAGATGGATGGATGATATTCTGGAGGTGACAGACTTGACCTTGGGGGAGCTAGGGGTGGCAACGGCCGACAGAAAGCTCTGGCGTGGGCTGGTCCATGAAGTCACGAAGAGTCGGAAACGACTGAACGAATAAACAACAAATTCCCTTTATTCAGTTTTTTTTGTATCATGAATTGTTCTATGAACTCTTGTCATTTCCCCCCTTAGCCAGCTTTATTCTAAAAAAAGCCTCCCAATTTTTTGCTTTCATTTCAGTATACAGCTGCATTCCATGAGCATTTTGGTTGCCCACCTGCCGGTGTTGGGGTTTTTTTTTTTAATACCTTTTATAGTTCTGTGATATAATTTTTGCTTAGTCACCCTTAATTCAGACCCCTTCAATGTTTATAAGGTTTTGAAGTTTCAATGTGTATCACTTTTAACTTAACTAATTTTATAACTATCACTTTTAGTTATAAAATTAACTTTTAACTTACTTCCACTGAAACTCATTTGACTCTCAAGACTTTTGAGGCTCTTTGCAGTCAGTGTTGGATTTAACTAGTCAGCACAGAATGATGTCATAATCTACAGATAAGGATAAGGATAATGGGTAATATCCAACATAAGCCCTATTTATTTCAGTGAGTGTACTCTAAGTAGAACTTATGTTAGATTTTATCCAATAGTTAATTCCCAGCAAGGATGCTAGTCAGGTTCTTTAGTTTAAAGAATCCGGAAACCATCAAGCTGGTTCCAACAGTTTTTTTCACTGACTTATGAGGGAGAAACTTTACTTGGCCTGTGCCCTAATAAAAAGACATTTCATCTTTTGGGGATGCTAGATGTAGATCTATGAAACTATGGAAATATGGGGCCTTAGCTAGACCTAAGGTTTATCCCGGGGTCGTCCCTGCCTGCTTCCGGGATATCCTGTGTGTCATTTACATGAACAGGGATGACCCTGGGACGATCCCGGGATAAACCTTAGGTCTAGCTAAGGCCTGTGTGTGTGTGTGTTTACTATATGCTGCTAGAATCAGTTCCTTTGTTTAAATGCTACATAGGTGATGGTACAAAGTTAGATCCTATGCTTCTCCATCATCTGCATGATGACAAACGTAGTATACACCTATTGGCATTGTCCCTTATATAGATAACCCCTTTTTCCTGATGAACATAGTTCATAAAGGAATACAAGAAATGTTGACACTGGCATGATAAATAGTAATGATTATAGTAATTCTTAATGTTACTATATATCTCTATGTCTTTAAGTCCATTTTCCCCACATGTTTTGTGTCTGATTGGGGTTTTTTTTTTTTAGTCTAGGTTTTACATTCCCCTTACCATCTTCCTTTGGACATTAACGCTTAGCAAAATTCTTCAATGCTGTGATACCATTAAAATATGCTAACTAAGCTATATGCAAAAGTCAGGGAAGCAATGACTTAAAAAAAGAAAAAGAAAAGAGAAAGGTTATGATCTGTGATAATGCTTCTTGGCTTTAAGCAGGCTTAACTGAATTAATTGTAGCACTGAAGAAACTGAAGAACAAAGAGCACTCTGAGTCTGAATGTTTTAATAGGAGAATTGTGACCTTTTCAATATGTTAGCTTTTGATTGGCAGATGATGCTATTGGTATCCCAGAATAGTCATTTTATGATTGTTGGGCTTTTTTTCCTATTGGAAAGAGCAAGGCCAAAGAGGTGCACTACAATAGGTGTGTATGAGAGAGAGAGATGGGGGAGGGAGACAGCACATTATCCAGACAAACTATTGTAATCCACATAAAAACATTTTAAAACAAAACAATTTTTAAAAAATGAAAATTATAATACATATACCTGGTATTGTTTAAAGCAAATAGACCATCCAGCCATCTAATTGGCTCCATGCAAATGACACTGGTACACCACACCTGGATAAAACACAATCTGTTTCACTATACCAGTTTCTCTTATATCCAGTTATTAAAACTTCTTAGAATTATGAATTTTTCAGTACATGAGACTATTTATTTTATGGGATTTGTTTCATGCCTTTTCCTCCAAGGAGCTCAAGATGGCATGCATGAGTTTATCCCATTTTATCAGCACAGCATCACTGACTGAGTAAGCTTAATCTGAAAACAGAACTTGCCCAATGCTATCTATTGACCTTAATGACTGAGTAGGTATTTGTGGGGAATGTGGAGTGTGGGAAATAATGAGATGGACACAAGATTGGGATTTAAACAGGGCCATATTTATTAATAGATCTACAGAAAGGGAAAACCTAAGCGGACATCTTCTCTAATCTGGCCTCCTGCCGTTGTTTTATCAGGTGAGACATTCATGGCCTGAGAGTGGTGCCTCAAGTTTGGCATCTCCTAGGCTTCCCCTTTTGGGGTAGGGAGGCCTTCCATGTCAACCGCCCCTCGTGCTGTAGGGCTCTGTGTCGGTGAGGAAGGTTGGCCTCAAAGGTAACCCTTATCACCACCAGCTGGTCTGCAGGGCTCACAGCTGGGGATCCTCAGGCATTACCAACTACCGCAACAGTGCCTCTTAATACTCACTGACCCTAACCTGCTCCAGATGTCTGCACATACCTGCCTATCATCAAATGTGACCAAATTGTTAACAGCGCTAAATCAACCTAATTATTTTCCCCTGCCTGTCTTACAATGTGAAGTAGGTGAAAAAACTCATAACCAATGAAAGATTGTGAGCAAAAAAAACCCTACTTGGCACCCCTAAAGCCCACACTGCCTACAGGGAGGGAGGGAGCTGCGCTTCAAGAGAAGGAAGAGGGGAGGGGTGAGAGTCAATTTATGGGCTTGGATTCCTCCTCCCCTCTCCAGTAGGTGCCATGGGGAGACTGCGAATGGCATCCCTCCCCACCTCATTTCCCACCCCTACCCACAATAGCCTCCCCACAACCAGGTTGCGCGGGGCATGGTAGTAAGGCACTTGGAATGATATTTAACCAGTGTAAGTCTTAAGAGCCAGACCCATCCTTCAAAGACACATGCTCCCAATATCTTCTTATTAAAAGCTGAGGGTGTTACATGCATTCTTTTACCAACTCTTGTTAGAGCAGGCTTGTACTCACTGCTTCAGTACAATTAGAAGCACCATTTTTGAGTTCCATTTTATGTTAGAAAGGTGAATTAAAAATAAAATAAATAAAAGAGGGAAATCTATCTTTATGCATCATCAGTTGGTAACTGAGGCAAGAGCAGTTTATTCGTTACTTTGCAAATGTATAGGTCCTGAATGGCTATGGATGATGCTAGCCAGTCAGCAGTTTTGTGGTTGCATGGTGGCCCAATCCCTCTGTTGCTACCTCCCAGCAGTTGTATTTCCAGTAAGGACCTGATTTCCTCACTCTACTCAATCATCCCACAATAATGGCAAGCAATTCTATCAGTGAAGCATCTCACCAGCTACAGCTGCTCAAAACTGGAATATTTCTTCTTGTTGGTTGTTGTTGATGGTGATGGTGATGTTTTTCAATTTATTAATCCATTTGAGATTTAGCTATTTTGCTTAGTAAAACCCCCCAACACGTTTAACATCATTTCTTGTACTAGTTATAAAATTAAGGTTTAATTTTAGTTAACTAAATGTGATGATTAGCACCTTGACTTCAAATATTCAGTTAAGTCTGCAGGAGAAATATTAATGATGAGATGTAATGTTTTTCATAAAATGTATCATTTTTGTTTGGTTTTTCTTTCTCAATATGGATTTCTGAAAGGCAATCTTTCAGTGGAACTACACTGGTTAAAAATGAGATGAATTAGCTCTGGGGAGAAATGCATTAACTTAGAAAACATGACAATGAATATAAATAGAAAAAACACACACCTCTCATATCCTTTCACTATACTATTTTGGTCTGAATTCATATGAATTGTTGTGCGAGTATAAATAAATTGAATCCAAAGCAGCATCAGTTTATGGCTTTGTGAATGTATGAATTTCTGCAGGAATTTTTTTTGTAGCAAAATGAAAGAGTATGAAATATGAATCAGATGCCCTTAAGGCTTCCTTCTTCCCTGGGGATTTTACTTATGTACCTTTATTTATTTTCTGATGTAACGAACATTTACAAAAAAAAAAAATCATTTGATTATTGGAGAGAGGGGTTAAATCAATTTGAGGATTTAATGTTCTTTCAGATTTAAATAGAAATCTGTGCATTGGCTGATTAATGTCTTTTTATTTCCTGTGCTACACTAAGCCAATGCAGTCCCGTTATCGCTTCATTTTTGTCCATATTGCTTCTCATACATAATACCCCAAGGGGAGTCCCTACTACCCAATGTTCCCTTCAGAATGCCAGAGATGTGATTTATTTTCTAAGATTTACTGTGATTTATTTGCTTTCTGTAGCATAAGAGAATGCTTCTAGTGCCTTAGCTAATAAAACCACTTTAAAATGACATCACAGAAACATGTAATCCAACTGCAATCTGTTCAAAATTACAAAACTATGGCAATCATTCCAAACAGTTAATCACCAGTTACTTTGATAAATGAAATCTTCATTTCCATACCGTACACCAGAAGTCTAAACATGTTTACTCAGAGACTAGTCTTATTAATTTTGAATAGAACATGTTTTTAAGGAAGAATGTTTCAGACTGCCATCACAGTGGGATTCAGATTAAGTCTGAAATAATTCCATTGTATTTTTTCACTGACCTCCCCTCTGCTCAGTGTTCATACTAGAGATTCAAACAAAACAATGCAATTTTCACTCCCTGCTTCATAGAAGCTCTTTATCCACTCTTCTTATGGGTATGAACTCTTTTACTTGATCCATATAAATTCCCATTTTTGTTTAATACTGTTCCTGTCTCCCTTTATGTTGTATCTTTATTCTACAGCTACAGACTTTACAGCCACCAGCTGTCAGATCCACAGTGTTCAGCTTTGCCTTGAAGCAAGGTGCCCTGACACAACCTTGAAGGTGAGAGGCAAGTCACCAAAGTTATAAAAGTAGTGCAAATAAGTGGAGAAAGGCAGCTGGTTGAAAGGAAGATGTGATTGATAGCTCGGTAGTGGGAGAATCCAATTGATAGGAAGTGAGGAAAGCCCAAGCTCATTAGGAAAGTGGGAAGATACTAGCAGACAAGCAGATTTTATTAACTGGAACCTCATACATTATTTATACTGTGCTTATTAATACTACAGTGGCTGTTATCAGAGAGCCACCATTCTTGGACGAAGAAACAGCCAAGCAGAGTTCACAACAGTACATGGATGTTGGCTTATAAAATAGATATATTACTGTGAAAGTCAGAATATTTTCACGTGCCAACAATTATATGGGAGTATTGGAATTTCTGACATCTTTTGTACGCTGAAAGTCTTCACCATCTCTACTACTCAACTCAGGGGGAAGATCGTTTCCCAGACCCTCACTGTAAAAACAATGCTCTTAAATAATAAGTAATTAAAAAGAAAAGAACTGAAGCAATTAATGTCATGATTTTGAAAGAAAATGTGTCCTATATACTTTTTATTGTTAAAATATCTTGACATTTGTGAAGTATGTTTTTATATCAGGGCCTTAGAGAACTTAAAGCTACAGTAGGTTCTTTTAGGTGACATGTGGAGAAAAAGACTGAAGGACAGATTAAATGAAAACTTGTTCTTGGATGTAATTCTGACTAAAAACTCCATCCGATGAGCGTTTTACTGCACGCTCATTACTGGGCAATCACGGATTACTCACATGACGTTGTCTACCTCTCGCACATCTTCTGCCCCTTCTGGCTTTTGTTGCGCAGCAAAAAACCCTCTTTATGTCTGGTTGCTGCTCTCTCTTACTGGACTGAATGGGGCTATTACTTCCTGTTATCAGGAAGTGACAGAGGAGCGGCAATAGAAGAGGTGACGGGAGCTGCGCATTTGAACTAAGGCCAGATCTACACCAAGCAGGATATAACACTTTGAAAGTGGTTTGAAAACGTTATATGGCCCCCAACAGTTGTCAGTGCACTTCAATACTGTTATAAAGCAGTAGTGTACATCCTTCCTAGGTGTTATGGGGCTCTAAGACATAAGAAAGATATGAAAGGTACTTTTCTCACAACCAGACTGTTTCTATAAATCAGCTTTTATTCATACCTTGACACACTTCTTAAACAGCAGAACCTCTAATGAACCTAGTGCTGGGGAGGTGTCTTGACGGCATTGCTTTGCCTCTCGTTCCTTCAAAACCCCACAGCATCGCAGCTGCAGGGTGGGAGTGGCAAATCCCCATGGCAGGAGGGAGCGAGCACAGGCTTTCCAGACAGTGCCAGGGCCATTCAGTTCATCAAGCACACTTCCTGTCTGGGCTTCTCACATGTTGCCTGAACTACCATGGGCCTCGAACACCCCCAGCCTTGATGCAATGTAAGGTCACCACTGATGGCCCTCAGTTATGGAATGTTCTCCCTGCAAGGCTTGCTTGGTGCCAACATTGCTTTGGCTATTGGGCGGTATAAAAATGTAATAAATAAAATAAAAATAAAAATAAAATAAAATTTTAGCACCAGGTTAAAAGTGCCCTCTTCTCTTGGAGATGTGATACAATGAGCTTAAATTAGATCTTGGATCCTCTTGGCTGATGGTTTAACAAATTGTTTTTAGTTTTGCTGTCTGTGGTTTTATGTAAATGCCTTTCTTTTTGTATAATGTGTTTTTAAACTTGGATACATCTTATATAAACATGCCAGAAAAAGTGCTGAAAGGAACTTTTTATCTAATGATGCTTCTCTAAACCAAGATATGGGGGATAGGTGGGGAGGTGTAGTATTTGTTTTCAGTTGTGTCCCTGATAGTGTATTTGGGAAATGATGGTGTCCCCAAATTTCAGAGCTGGGCTCAGCAAACCGATCTATTGTCAAACTGCAGGGTTAGATTTTGTCATTTTCAGTTTGGAAAGTTTTAATGTTGAGGCTGCACCAATCATCTGATGTAGATTGATGTTTCAGTCCAGCATTTTCTTTTGGATGGAGGAACTCCAATGTGCATTGTTTATTTGTTCCATTCAAATCCCATAAAAATGCCAAAGACAGTTAACAACAATAAAATCCACAATTACAAAAACAATCCACATAACAAAGAGGTAATATAATAACAGGTTGGATCCAGTTGTTCTGTGGACAGAAATCCACTCATGAGACACTCCAGCTAGAAGAAGGAGAGGAAACAGTTTTTTACTCATTCTCCCTGTAGCCCCCTGTACCAACCCAAAAATCTGATTTGGGCGTTCTGAACAATGTGGGAAATAAGAATGCTCAAGGAATTTGGTGTGTCTGCATTGTGGAGCAAACTTACCTGATTTAAACCTTCTGGATTGTTTGTGGATTGGATAATGAACCTCTGAAATCCACACCCACAACAAATTCTAAACTGTGTTTGAAGGCTGACTTCAAGTTCATATGGGAGAAAGTGATCCTTAAATATTTTGGTCTCAACTAACTAGAGATCCCGAGTCTGTTAACAGCTTCCCCATTCATTTCAATTGAGGATCTGTTTTCTGCCCATGCAGATCAACCCCTTTTGCTAGAATACATAGGAACCAGAATTCATGCATGTTGTTTTTATACTGTTTATGTTTTTGATGGTTTTAAATTTTGTATACTTTTTAATGTTCAGTTTTTAACTTTTGTAAACCACCCAGAGAGCTTCGGCTATGGGGCAGTATATAAATGTAATAAATCAAATCAAATCATATCTGGATAGATTCATCTGGATTCCAAATGTCTGTTATATTTCCCCATCCAAATTAGAAAACATCTATGGGTCCTTTGTAATTATTTTCCCTCTCCAATTTTCAAAGACAATGCTACTATTTCTGATCATCCTGACTTTTTAGGGAAGCAAAGACTATGGGCTCCTCTACACCAAGCTGGATATTCCACTATGAAAGTGGTATGAAAGCAGTATATAAAAGGCAGGAGCCACACTACTGCTTTATAGCGGTATTGAAGTGCACTGCAGGATTTACACCACTGCTTTATAGTGGTACTGAAGTGCACTGACAACTGTTGGGGCCTATGACACATCTACACTAAGCAGGATATAGCACTATGAAAGTGTTATGAAAGTGGTATATGTTATGTGTCATGGGGCCCCAAAAGTTATCAGTGCACTTCAATACCACTATAAAGCAGTAGTGTGGCTCCTGCCTTTTATATACCACTTTCATAGTGGAATATTCTGCTTGGTGTAGATGAGCCCCATATTAAAAATAACTGAATGTTTCACCACTCTTATGTCTCTTCTTAAATTTAGCACCTTCTGAGTAGTGGACCACCCTGAGCGCAGTTTTAGTCAAGTTGCCAGCCAGTGAAACCGAAGTTGATGCTTCTGTATCTGAAAGTCTGGCCTGAGGAAGTGAAATAGCTCTTTATTCCATGTTCATTTGCAGTTTTATGCTTAGTATATTTAAGCAATGAAACGTGAGGAACAAGGCATTTCCAGAGAAGTAACAATATTCTGCAAGGTGATGATCACTGGAAAAGGGTTATTAAATTCCAAAATGATCTGTGCAGAAATTATTGTACTTAAAATGCCTAAGAATTAGAAGAGCTGTGCTGGATCAGACCAATGTCGATATCATATCAATTTCGATGTTCTGTTCCCACAGTGGCCAAATAGATGCCTATGGGAAGCCTGCAAGCAAGGACATAAGTGTAACAGCAGCCTCCCATTCATGTTCTCCAGCAAACTGGAGGCACACTGTCTCTGATATTTGAGATAAGTATATCCATCATGATTGGTAGCCATCGAATGAATTTCTCCAGCATTGCTAATGAACAACCTTACCTTCTTTTCTAAAAGTTTCCAATAATAACTTCTTTTCAACTTTTTTTCATAAAATATTGTCATTAATCCATGACATCACCTTATCTATGAATGTTTGAACACCCAGATACAAAATAGCTGTATGAAAATAATTAAAAGGTTAGTTTAATGTAAACAACATGCTCTCAACTTGTTTGTAATATTTATAACTTCAGAACAACTGGTGTTCAAGGACAAATAAACTTTAGGCAGCTTCCACAAAAAATAGGAAGGACAATAGGCTTTATCACAAGAAGGGGATAAATTGACCAGCTTATTATAAGGAGCATTGCAATGAACTGTGCAACACCAGAAAAATAAATGCTGGAGACAAAAATGATCAATAAGGTCAAATGCTGGATAACCTTGTGATTTTGCATATCAATTCTCTACTCATCCTTCCTATCTCTTAGGATCTTTCTTCTTTAACTGCTGCTCTCCAATTCAGCTTCCAGAGACTTGCAAAGTAAGGTAGTACACACTGTGAATAAAGATAGGGGAAAATTTTTGCTCACTGCTAAGGGCTAAACTGTCATGATGCGTAATCAGGCAATTAAGATATTAAGAGAAAGTAAACAGTCACAGTCCTGATTGCCTGATCACTGATCTTCAGGCTGTGATGCTGAGTACAGAGATGAAAAGTGGGCTCCTTGTATTCTTCCATGCAGGCAATTGTTCAGAGGAAGATGGTGTGTGTGTGTATTGGTGGCGGAGTTCTGGCCTACACACTAACCTTACAACCCAGAGACGATGTTTAGGTGAAAAAGAATAAGGAATGAAAAATGATGAACACAAGATGATACTTTCAGGAACTGTTGGCTGCTATAAATAATTTACAAAGAGGTTATATATATATATTATTTATTTATTTATTTATTTATTACATTTCTATACCGCCCAATAGCCGGAGCTCTCTGGGCGGTTCACAAAAATTAAAAACATTTGAAGTATAAAACAACAGTATAAAACCGTAGTACAAAATACAATATAAAAGCTCAACCAGATAAAAACAGCAGCAATTCAAAATTACAAATTTAAAACACCAAGTTAAAATTTATTTATAGACTGTTAAAATACTGGGAGAATAAAAAGGTCTTCACCTTTTTATATTTATATTTTATATTTATATATTTGGGGGGCTTGCCATTCTGACAAATCAGTCAAGGATTTCCCCCTCCTCTTCATGTTTTATTTATTTATTATTAATTTAGAGTATTTTTATCCCACACCTCAGCCAAAAAGGCTCTCGGAGCGGCTTACAATTGATCAGTAAAGAAGACAGTCCCTGCTCTCAGGCTTACATTCTAAAAAAGACATGACACACAAGAAAAAAGGGAATGGGGAGGGAAGAGGGAGAAAATAAAAAGAAATTAAGGAGACTGTTCAGGCTGGTGGGAAGGCCTGGCCCTGTCCTCTCATCTCCCAATGGAGGGGCAGATCAACAGCTCCTTCGTCTTCCCCACAGGGTGAAGATGTTAGCCCTGGGGAGGGGGGTTTCCAACTGAAGCAGGCTCCGATGATCTCTGCCTGCTCCAGTCTCCCTCGCTGGGAGATGTCATGTTTTCACAGTATTAATACTGCTGGTACTTCAAGCAGAGGCAGGAGAGGCCAACAATATTCCGTGATATCCTCCTCTGGACGAATCCTTTTGGGAGGATGACCTGGCACAGTCACAGAGGAGCAGCCTGTGTCAAGAGACCTTGAGGCACCTCAGGGGGATCCTGAACCCTTGGAGACATGGAAGTCAAAATTCCCCCTCGAGATGCAGATAGCCCCTCTCCCTAGGGAGAGGGTGCAGGTGCATAAAGGTGTCTGTCTGAGGAATAAGGACTCCTCACAAGTAAAGTGATACTCACAAGTAAGACTCCTCATGAGTAGACTGTTCGGCAGTTGACATTTATGGCCTGCAATTATGCTCTACGTGTGGGTCTGAGGGTGCAGGCTGAAACGCCTTTCAGTTCTTGGCCCAGAGTGCTGGAATTCATGTGCACTAACCTTCAGACTTCAGTTTTGTGTATTCTCTAATTGCCAGCTCTTTACTGGAACTGCCTGTGTTGGACCTGTGACATGCCTTCAGGCCTTGCTTCTAGTACTGATCCTTGCTAATTCCTAGGTGTTTTCCTGTCTTTGCGCTACCAGAGGCAGGACAATTTCACCTTTAATTTGAATAGAATGCCCAGATGGGAAAATGCAATGTCAAGATGTAGCATTTTATATTGCACTTTTGTATTGTATTTTTATACTGTTGTTTGTGTTAGACTTTGAATTGTATTGGGTGGTTTTTACTTTGGTGAACCGCCCAGAGGGCTTCGACTATTGGGTGGTATAGAAATGCAATAAATAAATAAATAATGCCCAGGGATGTTCTTGGGGGAAAACATGGCAGGGCCCACTGAATAGGTGGTAGAAGAATGTCTTACACAAGCAAATTAATAAACAAACATTTTTGGAAAAGGTGAAGTTGCTCTAATCCCCTCATTGCCATTGGAAAATTAGCTTTTAACATAATTACTTGTGTTCTATATTTGGACATAGAGAGAAAATTAAGTATCATCTTCCAATATATATTTGAAATATTATGGACATTAAAGATGATGACTACAGTACAGCCTAGGATCTTGTTGAAACTAAGTATGTAATATCAGACACAACATATTTATAGTCAAAATTGCTTTTATTCAGCCACATGCAAGATTATGGCTAGTGTTCACATACACATGGCTATAAAAATGTCCTAAGAGTAAATTGTAGTCTTAATTTCTATTCAGAATACAAATAGCATATATTTTGCTTAATATATAAAATGCCAAACCAGGAAGACATGTTCCAAAGGACATTAGGGAAAGATAAGCAGTTCCAAATCCCTGCATTTTTATGGAGAATCATAAAGAACAAATGTCTGCATATATATCTGCATTGGTTATTACTTGCTCAATGGCATTATCTGTAAAAGTTTCATATCAGTAAAACTGGAACATAGCTCAAAAGGAAAGCTCCACTGCTTTATTGTCACTAAAAAGCTACAGAAAACACAATTTTCTATTTTATCTCTGACTTATAATTAATTCTGCAAATAAATTGAAATTAAATAGTACATTATACTTGAAGAAAGGTTTCCTGCAGACTGATAAAAAAGGGTTTCCTTGGGGTGGGATGCTTATGAAGGGCAAAAGCATGTGGGAGAATGTCCAGATGAATTCTAATATGTGGATAATTGTAGAATGAACTAGGGAGAAAAAGGAACTGGGGTATATTATGGCAGTTCCATAAAACTGACTGCTTTGAAAATGCATACATCAAGGAATATGGTCTGACATTTTGTGATTTACAGAATCACCTGATAAGGAGTCTACCTTTTGCCACCACTATTTGCCTCAGTTCGTCAGACTCCCTTACTGAAAACATCGGTTCAGCACAGGTATCTGTCCTGTCCTATATCTTCTGCACTGAAGACTGATGCAAAGAATTTGTTCAGGTTTTATGCAGTGTCTTTGTATTCCTTTAGTCTTCATTTAACTCCATTGTCATATAACACTCACTACATGGGGCTGCCCTTGAAAAACTGAGCCCATGAATGCTTTGCTTTCTTCTCCTTTCTGAAATCCTAAATAGTACTTTCAGTGGCATAGCAGCACTGAACAACTACTTCTATGAAGTGCTGGTGCAATGTGGATTAATAGCTACCTCCCTCAGTGTAGCGTGTAGTTTCTTTTTGCAGCATCACAGAAATGAAGTGAGATGTCCCATTGGAATGACACTGGGTGCCTAACAGTGATTTTTGTGATCCACAACCACTCCAGATAAAGCATAGGATCAGGTTGCAAGTGGCTTTGGACGCATGGTACCTAATGAGACTTTAAGACAATTGATTTAAAGTCATTGTATTAAATAAATAAAACTTTTCTTAGCTGTCTTTCAAGACTGTGGATTCCCAAGATGATTTCATAGAATAGAATCATAGAATAGCAGAGTTGGAAGGGGCCTACAAGGCCATCGAGTCCAACCCCCTGCTCAATGCAGGAATCCACCCTAAAGCATCCCTGACAGATGGTAGTCCGGCTGCCTCTTGAAGGCCTCTAGTGTGGGAGAGCCCACAACCTCCCTAGGTAACTGATTCCAGTGTCTTACTGCTCTAACAGTCAGGAAGTTTTTCCTGATGTCCAGCTGGAATCTGGCTTCATTTAACTTGAGCCCGTTATTCCGTGTCCTGCACTCTGGGAGGATCGAGAAGAGATCCTGGCCCTCCTCTGTGTGACAACCTTTTAAGTATTTGAAGAGTGCTATCATGCCTCCCCTCAATCTTCTCTTCTCCAGGCTAAACATGCCCAGTTCTTTCAGTCTCTCTTCATAGGGCTTTGTTTCCAGACCCCTGATCATCCTGGTTGGCCTCCTCTGAACACGCTCCAGCTTGTCTGCGTCCTTCTTGAATTGTGGAGCCCAGAACTGGACGCAATACTCTAGATGAGGCCTAACCAGGGCTGAATAGAGAGGAACCAGTTCCTCACATGATTTGGAAGCTAGACTTCTATTAATGCAGCCCAAATAGCATTGGCCTTTCTTGCAGCCATATCACACTGTTGGCTCATATTCAGCTTGCGATCTACAACAATTCCAAGATCCTTCTCGTTTGTAGTATTGCTGAGCCAAGTATCCCCCATCTTGTAACTGTGCCTTTGGTTTCTATTTCCTAAATGTAGAACTTGGCATTTATCCCTATTAAATTTCATTCTGTTGTTTTCAGCCCAGCACTCCAGCCTATCAAGATCACTTTGAAGTTTGTTTCTGTCTTCCAGGGTATTAGCTATCCCACCCAATTTTGTGTCATCTGCAAATTTGATAAGAGTTCCCTGCACCTCCTCATCCAAATCATTAATAAAAATGTTGAAGAGCACTGGGCCCAGGACTGAGCCCTGCGGTACCCCACTCGTTGCCTCCCCTCAGTTTGAGAAGGTTCCATTGATAAGTACTCTTTGAGTCCGATTATGTAGCCAACTGTGAATCCACCTAATAGTTGTTCCATCTAGCCCACTTTTAGCTAGTTTGTTAATCAGAATGTCATGTGGTACTTTGTCAAAAGCTTTGCTGAAGTCAAGATATATGACATCCACAGCATTCCCACAGTCCACAAGGGAGGTTACTTTATCAAAAAATGAGATCAAATTAGTCTGACAGGACTTGTTCCTGACAAATCCATGTTGGCTTCTAGTGATCACCGCATTGATTTCAAGGTGTTTACAGACTGGCTTCTTTATAATCTGCTCCAGAATTTTCCCAGGGATGGATGTCAGACTGACTGGTCTGCCGTTCCCAGGTTACTCCTTTTTGACCTTTTTGAAGATAGGGACAACGTTAGCCCTCCTCCAGTCGTCCGGCACCTCACCCATCTTCCATGATTTTGCAAAGATAATAGACAAAGGTTTTGAGAGTTCTTCCGCTAGCTCCTTCATTACTCTAAGATGCAATTCATCGGGCCCTGGAGATTTGAACTCATTCAAGGAAATTAAGTGTTCTTTGACCATTTGTTTATCAATCTCACACTGTAATCCTGCCCCCTCAACTTCTGCTTCACTTTTTCCAGGGGGGTCATAAACCCGCTTTTGGGAGAAGACTGAGGCAAAGTAGGAATTGAGCACTTCAGCCTTTTCTTTGTCATCTGTTATCAATTTGCCATCCTCATTAAGCAGTTGAACCACCATTTCTTTCCTCTGTCTTTTACTACTCACGTATCTGAAGAAAGCCTTTTTATTGCTTTTAGCATCCCCTGCTAACCTCAGCTCATTCTCAGCTTTAGCCTTCCTGATGCCATTTCGGCACTTCTGCGCCACCTGTCTGTACTCTTCTTTTGTAGCCTGGCCTTCCTTCCACTTCCTATATGTATCCCTTTTTGTTTTCAGGTCATCTCTAAGCTTTTTGTGGAGCCACATTGGTTTCCTCTGTTGTCTTCTATCTTTTCTCCTTGTTGGAATTGTTTGTAACTGTGCCTTTAAAATTTCCTTTTTTAAATACTCCCACTCATCCTGCACTTCTTTTCTCATTAGGCTCATTTGCCATGGGACCTTACTTATCATAGTTCTGAGTTTATTAAAATCAGCTTACCTAAAATCCAGAGTACGTTTATGGCTACACTCAACTTTTGTCTCCTTCATAATCAAGAATTCAAGTATGACATGGTCACTTTCTCCCAGAGTTCCCCTAGCTGCCACTTTATCCACTAAGTCATCACTATTGGTCAATATCAAGTCAAGGATTGCCAATCCTCTAGTTCCTTCCTACACTTTCTGTAGGAGAAAGTTATCACCTACACATGTCAGGAATTTCTTGGAAGGGCTGCTTTTGGCAGTATTGGTCTCCCAACAGATATCAGGGTAATTGAAGTCCCCCATCACTACTATTACAGGTTTACCATATGAAAAGAGTAATGTTCAGTATCAAACCAATTATAAAAACCATAATTTCTTTGCTTTTCTTTTTTTAAAAAGCCAGTTAAAATAAAATATGTATAATATCTAACAGCAGCAAGTACTATAAAACATTTTTAATTAAAAGTCCAATAGAACAAGTATGTCTTTAATGCCCATTTAAAAGCAGACACAGACGGAGCAAGCATTATATCTGTCGAAAGAGCTAACATAGGTTCTTGTCATTAGTTTCTCCTTTTCCAAAGACAGCAAAGGACCCTGATGCCTCACATAACAATTATCAGAATTAATATATTGAATATGTACATCAAAACATAAATGGGAGCAAAGATTACCAATTTTTGTTCTTTAAAAAATCTATTACGTTTAAAATTTTAATAACTTTAAAAATGATGGCACATTTTAATTTAAAACATACATTGTAGTTTACTTACATTGACAGAAACTCTAGAGGAGAGGGGTGAAGGATAGGGGTGTGCACGGACCCCCTGCTCCGCTTCACTTCCAGATCCGCGATTTGCGGATTGGGCCGCTTCGCTCCGCCTATGTCCGCTCCACTCCGCTCGGAGCTCCGGATCCGGATCGGAGCTCCGTTTTCCCCATAGGGTTGCATTGAAAGCTAAAAAAGTAAACAACTTTTTTTCTGTGAAAGTTAGAAACCTCATGTTTGGCACCATGACACCTCATGGACGTATACACACGCACGCCAAGTTTCAAGGCAATCCCATTATCCCCTGATTTTTGGGGAATTTATGAAAATCGGGCACCCCATTCACACCCCTTTCCATAGCTCCGTCAATTTGCATGTTAGAAACCTCAAACTCGGCACCATGAAAGCTAATCCATGTGTCCACATGGACGCCCAGACTCAAGGCAATCTCATCATCCCCTGATTTTTGGCGCGGCTCTAACCTCTAACGCACCACCCATAACCCTAATTCACACCCCTTTCGATAACTCTGTCAATTTGCATGTTAGAAACCTCAAGTTTGGCACCATGATAGCTTATCCATGTGTCCACATGGATGCCAAGTTTCAAGGCAATCCCATCATCCCCTGATTTTTGGGGAATTATTGAAAATCGGGCACCCCATTCACACCCCTTTCGATAGCTCCGTCAATTTGCATGTTAGAAACCTCAAACTCGGCACCATGAAAGCTAATCCATGTGTCCACATGGACGCCCAGACTCAAGGCAATCCCATCATCCCCTGATTTTTGGCGCGGCTTAACTCACCCCAAATTGTCCCATTCTACAACTACGTCAATTTGCATGTTAGAAATCTCAATCTTGGCATCATGATAGCTTATCCACGTGTCCACATGGATGCCAAGTTTCAAGGCAATCCCATCATCCCCTGATTTTTGGGGAATTTATGAAAATCGGGCACCCCATTCACACCCCTTTCCATAGCTCTGTCATTTTGCATGTTAGAAACCTCAAACTCGGCACCATGAAAGCTAATCCATGTGTCCACATGGACGCCCAGACTCAAGGCAATCCCATCATCCCCTGATTTTTGGCACGGCTTTAAACTTTTTAACTCACCCCAAATCAAGTCCCATTCTACAACTACATCAATTTGCACGTCAGGAACCTATCCTTTGGTCCCATGACAGCTTACCCATGTGTCCCCATGGACGCCAAGTTTCAAGCCAATCCCATCATCCCCTGATGTTAGGGGAAGTTTTGAAAATCAGACACTCCAGTATGTCAGGGATTTTAAAGTTGCAATGCAGACAGCTCAATGGGGCCAGTTGAAAGGAAATCCCAACATGCCATGAGATAACCCTAAATCTTCTTGCACACTTGAAAAATGGATTTTTGAACTTGATAAAGTCTAAGTGAGCGCAGGAAGGGCTTCTCCCCTGAGTCAAAGCAAGACACATACACCATCCCTGCGAGGCGGGAAGGGGAGAAGGGAGGGAAGGCAGGCAGGCAGGCAGCATGCATTGTAGTGCCACAAGGATGGCTTTAGCACTAACTCATAGCAAACCAACCCGTAAGTGGGCGCAAGGAGCAAGTGAGGCAAAGATGGCTGGTTGTTTCTTTCTAAGCCAGCAGTTACACATTGAGGGGCACAGAGGAGGACGACTGGGAGCAAGCGTGCCGGAGGGTGCTGGGCATGAACCGCAAAGCCCATCTCCCAGGCACCAGGCGGGCAGAGAGGCAGGCAGAGCAGGCGAGGAGTCAGTCCTGACAGATGCCCCACCACAGCAGCACCCCGGGGGAGGCGGGCAGGCAGGCAGGCAGGCAGGCAGGCTGCGGGCATTTCTGGGGGCACAAGGAAGTGAGGCAAGGATGGCTGGTTTCTAAGCCAGCACTGCAATTAGTCACGCATTGCAAACACAAACCATCTCAGCGAGTCGGTCACCGAGGAGGACAGGCTAGCAGAGGGGCAAGCAGAGTGACATGTCATTGATCTAGTATTGGGGAGGAGTCAGTCCCGGCAGATGCCCCACCACAGTAGCACCCTGGGTGGGTGTTGGAAAACGCCATCTTGTGGGTCCATACTTCCCCCACCCCATGTCCTGCAAGGTTGCCTGCCTAACCCTTGTGGGGATGGGAGATGGAGAGCTTAGAGTGGCAGTACCACCACCAGCAGCAGCAGCAGCAGCAGCAGCCGCCGCCTTCGGCTTTCCCCTGGAACCAGTTGCCTTGCCTGCCTCTTTCCCCAGCAAGATCGCCTGGTGCTGCCTCTGAAGATGCATCTTCATGCTGCTGGTTCCATAATGCCCTGTAGATGAACCCCTGCTTAGGGTGAGTTTGCAGTGGCGACAGACAGCAAAGCGGGGATCCGCTCCCACCTCAAAGTGGTCCCACACTATACTTGTCTTTCGCTTCCGTGGTGACACCACCAATTGTCCGCCTGAGCTCTCTTGTGTTGCCACAGAAACAGGGGTTGCAGCGGAAGAGGTGTGGGATGAGACTGGGGAGAGAGCCTTGGCCTGCTGCTGCTCCTCCTCAGCCCCCACATTCTGGAGGACCACCGCCTCTTCCTGTTTGTCTAGGAGGTCTGGAGACAGGTCCAGCAGCGGGCTCATGGGCTCAAACGATAATGAAGGAGTTGGGGATACTCCTCCTCCTCCGCCTACTGTAATGGCACTGCAGCCACGTGCCTCTTGCAAAGGGGCACTTTTCCCATTCCCACCCTCAAAAAGAGAATGCCGGGCACAAGTAGCAGAAGAGACTGCCTCTGCCTGCTGCTTGTCCTGCTTCTGTTGCAGAGCAGCCAGCCAAGGACTTGCCCGTTTGATTTTCACAGCAGGAGAGGCAGCATGCTTACTGGTGCCAGCCTGAGCTTTGCCTTGAACACTGCTTTCACCACGCCCCTTCACAGACATGCGCCTGCTCCCTCTTCTCATTTTGATTATACTAATACTAATAATAATATGTATAAGAATATACTAATAGTAATAATAATATGTATAAGAATATACTAATAGTAATAATAATATGTATAAGAATATAATATTAATATTAATAATAATATGTATAAGAATATACTATATGTAGGGAAATGGGACAAGAAGTGTGTGTATGCTTTGCCCAAACAGGATTTGATTAAATGCTCTATCTGTGGCTGTTGCACAGCAGACTCACAGTCCAAGTAACACAGAGCAATAAAGAAAAATATTTTTTTTGTATTTTTTGGGTTTTTTTTGTATATAGATAGAAGGAACAAGGAAGATCAAACACAATCAGGCTTTAAGAGAGGGGAGGGGGGGAGAACCAACCAACCAAACAAACAAACACACACTCCAAAATTTTAAAATAAAGTTTATATGAAATCAAAGTAAGGGAAAAACACAGAGCAAACTAAGCAAAAAGTCAGAAAGAAGCAAACACACGCCAAGCTAAATCCTATCGCCAACGTCCAAACACAGCAGCCCCTAAAACTACCTCCTATCTCCACGAACGCCAAAACCCACAAGACGCTGAGAGCTCTGACTGTGAGGGTGACTCTGGCTTAGTCCCCCCCTCAAACGCTGGGATTGGAGGATGCTTCATGAGGTGATCAATTCTCAGCAGGATTGGGAGTTGAATGTGCCTGTCATCGCTTCAAATAAACCCCGCCGTGCCACAGCCGTTTACCCTACTGTTTGTATTGTAAATGTACCCGATTTTTTAAAAAAATATTGCACGTGAACCACAGGATGCAGAAAGTTGAGAGTAGGCTCAAAATGACTCCCATCCACGACTCTTTGAGCACAAGAATTTTCAGAACGATAGCTTCAAAAACAACCCAGTTATCCGCAATTCTTTTCCGCAATGCAATCCTATGGGCGAAATGTTTTCAAGATGGCGATCGGAGCGGTCCGCCTGAAAGAGGAGCTCCGAAAAATGGGCGCTTCTCTTCGCCTTGCTTCTAGGGGTCCACGGTCCACTTCTACTCTGCCTCTGGGCAAGGCGAAGCAGGCCAATCCGCTCCTGCTTCTGCACTTCTAATCGGAGCAGAGCACATGCCTAGTGAAGGACCTCTTTCAGCCCAGGAGCAGAGAAGCTCTTAGGGACCACATTGTAGCAGTGGGTAGGGTTGAAGGCAAAAGGGGCAGTGGCAAAATACCAAACATGCCAGCCTAGTTTATCTCAAAGCTCTCACTGTCTGTAACTAAGCCTTAGGAGAAGAATTCCAACCCATTAGAATGGAGGAAACCCCCCTCCACTAAAGCTGGGAAACCACCAAACAATTCGTAGGTGCAGGTGGGGGAAGGGAGTGGGGCCAGAGGAAGGGTGTGTGGCCAAAGGAAGGGTGTGTGGCTTCCTGGGTGTCGTGTTTCTCAGAAAACTCCTGCTTTTGATGGGAGGCAAATGACGAGACCTACTAGGTAATCCACAAAGCTTTTTATTAAGCAACAAACATCTCTCCTACTTGAAGAGAGCCTAATCTCTTGGAAACTATGCAAATTAAGCAAGACAATTGTCCAATCAAGGAGAACAGGAAGCCTGTTCCCCAAAGCCCGTAACTTCAGAGAGCCTGGTGTGGAGGCAGGTTCTGGTGCAATCCTAGTCGGACTGACTTTCTCACGCCTTCCTTCCACTCCATGCATTTTAGCTTCTGGAGGACCCTAGCATCAGCTAGCTTGTTGGTGCATTCTCTTCCGGAAGAAAGCACACTTCCCACTGAGTATGTAGGATTTTGCCTTGAGGAGATAAGCTCTGGAGAGAGCTCACTCCCAGCTGGTGAATCGCCCATGAGAGCTTTCTCCCCCACTGGTACAGGCTAGCTGGTGTCTGGCACCGCCTCTTCTAGTTCTGAATCTGATTCTGATTGATTACCTGAAACACCATCTCCCAAAACAGGGGCAGTAGGGTTAGACATGACACTGGGAAACCCTGGATGGCTGGACTGGAAGCCCCGTGGGGAAGATGTGGCCCCAGGCCTGAGGTTCTGTACCCCTGCTCTAGATGTGCAGAACTCTCTACGGGCAGAGAACTGTGGCCCCTTCAGATGATCTTGAGCTCTAACTTTCATCCATCTCAGATAGACTGGCCAACAGTCAGTGACAGGGGAAGCAGTGGAGGTTTGTGGCTCAGATATCACTGGGGCTTCTGCACCTTGGATAGCTCCTTTAGAGTTCTGACTAGTTCTGATTGAAATCTAGAGTGGATTCCCTGACTCACTGAATTTGGAGCCACCAGCCTCCACTGGATGGAAGCTGTAATCTATCAACATCTGGAGAGCCACAGGTACCACAGCCCTGTTTTAGAGGCTTCATGCCATTAGGTAAAACAAGAGGTACATTTTTAAAAAGTAATCTAAAACAACCCAGTATAGTTAGGTAGAATTATATCATCAAAATCTGATCTCTGGAAAACCTCAAGGACTTATCTATTAGCGGTATAAGTGGATAATTCATTGGCATATCAAACGTAGCTATTTCTTCACTTCTTACAGCTATCAATCAATCTTTTACTGTCTAGCGTGGATTGATTGGTTTCCGTCACACCAATATCATTCCAAGACACGGCTAAATTGTAAGGCCAACATGACTCTATTGAAACACTTGAAGAATTGTATCACTTGCCTTTGAAAGCGAAAGTCATGTCCACTGCTGATAAATAGCAGAGGATGGGGAATCGATTAACTAAATTGCCTGGATTTATTTTCAATTTCCCCAGACATTGAGTAAAATATTTTAAGAAATTATGCAATTTAAATAATAAAAAACCTTGCAGCATTATTATTAGTAATAACAGTAGTAAAGAATAAAGAAACAAAGCAAAACCCTAAATACAGGGAGAAACTGTGGAGCAGGTAATGTTCCCTCCCAAGCTCAATAATGATTTTAATTTGCAGAATAGGGATGTAATTCCATCCCAGCAAAATACAATGAGAAAAGATACAAAAAGTATAAATGGCTGCTGAGACTTCACCACCTGCCTGCTGCCACTTCTGTCTGCCTCCATGCATATACTTAACAGATTTCCCTTTCTCACCTAAGTTAGATATGACTTGAACCTTCAGTGAGATTGTCAGGTTTTGTGGTGATGGATATCAGCATACCTCCACACCACAACCTCCAGTATAAGGAGAACATGATTTTAATCAGATCTTGATGAGTTTGGGACTTTTAAAAAATTGGTTCACAGAGACAGTAACTTGAACCATTGAAGCCTGCTATAGAATCCTTTAGCAGTAGGATTTTTTAAAAAAAGTTTATCTTTGTTCATTGTTTTTAATTTAGTGTATGTGCTCTGAGGTTTGTAATATGCACTGAGCTAAAAACAAATATGTTCAAACAAGAATATAACTTTCATGCTACACATTAAGAATGAAACAAACCTTTCTAGGTTGCAACTGAAGTTTCCATAGCTTTCAAAAAATAAAGGTTTTGGGAATCCTTCACTAATCCATCAAATGTATAAAAATCCCCTTCTGTATTATTGACATTCATTCACAGTCACTGACAATGTACAGCAGACGGGGTCAGAGAACCTTATGGTTATCACACATTTCCTATCTGCTGGCCAAAATGACTGTGAGGATTGATTCAGTTTCTAAGCATAGAATAAAATATTTAAGTGGTAATTGATGAAGGTGCACAGCTTCAGTCTTGTTATTTTAATATTAAAAATTTATATTGGCACAATTATTTTCCTGACTTCCCCCAAAATAGAGATGGACTTATTTTAATGTGTAAGATAAACTTATATTTCACATGTACACACCAAGTTAATATCAGTCCAATTGCCCATCCAGCCAGTCCTTTATGTGCAACCTTAGATTGTGCACCTCCGATGAGTGCATCCCTCCATTCACAAAAAGACTGCCAACAGAGGGACTAGGAATGCTTCCTGCATATTTAAGATCCTGGGAAAGACCCAACAGCATCCATGTGCTAGCGCTAAGGCCTTACAACCATGTCCGGCATGCCTGGGCGTAGGGAGGCAATTGCAGGGGAGGGGAGAGAGATGAGTGTAGGCTTGCCATAGGCTGCCTCTGTTTCTTGTGCCACTGATGTGGGGAGGGGACTGGAAGCCATATTTAAAGAGTGCTCCCCCTCCCCAGCCTTCTCTTTGTCTTTTTGTGCCTCCCTCCCTCCCTGTAGACAGTGTGGGTTTGCCGTTTGCCCCTAAGGGGGGCAAGTAGGATTATTTTGCTCTCAATCATTTCTTTTGGGAGGGGTTTTTTTTTTTTTTTTTTGCCTACTTCACACTGTAAGACAGCAGGGGAGTATTAACTAGGCTAATTGGTCCTGCGGCACCAGATGACAGGATAAGGGTTACCTCTTAGGCCAACTCACTCAGAGTTTTGCAAACTGAGTGGGAGTGACATTGGAAGGCCTACCTACCCCAAAAGGGGAATCCTGATGGGTGGCGATAGACACGTATCACCGGTCAGGATATTAATGGCTCGCCCAATCCCAATTATGGCCAAGGCATTTGCCAAGATATTTATTACATTTCTATTCCGCCCAATAGAAATTATAAGTAAATATGGCCTTATTTAAATCCAACTTCTTGTCTCATCTCATTATTTCACCTTCCATCCACAACTGAGGTTGTTTTAGCAGAAACAAACACTTGTGAAATGTCAATAGTGCTTGTTAGCATAACAGGGTGTTGTAAAAGCATTTGTTTCTGCTCATTTGTAGGAGTGGGAAATGTGTGACACTTTGGATGTTGTTGGATTGCTACTCCCATCATCCCTCTCCATTGACTGTGCTGCCTATGTCTGATCGGAGGTGCAATCCAAAAACATCTAGAGGGCCATGGATTTCCCACCTGTGTTAGTGCAATGTCAGAAGCACTAGTGCTCCGGCTCCACCGGAGCCTTCCCACAGCATTTTTATCCTCTCTGTTCCTCTAAGTGGTGGTTAGGTTACATTTCAAATGGGGTTTGTAACGGTATGCCATGAACGTAGACATCAAATTTCATTGTGTCATCTTAATGTTGAAGGAAGATATCAACCCTTATTATCCCCCCCCCCTTCTAAAATCAGTTCAGGTTGATTTTTTAAAAAATGCACACCATACCGCATTGTCATGTATTGTTCTGATGTACAAATGGTGAAGAGAAATAGCACTGCTTATCATACTTGCACAGTGTAAAATAGATCCAGGTAATATCAGTTAACATCAAAATGACAACCAGGAAGTGACTTCCACAAAAATATTAAAAATCAGTTCAACCTGTAGTTTCTTATGGTGCAGAGAGAGCATAATTTTTACCCACTAGGCATGTGAACATTTAGTATAGGCTAGGAATTAATATTAAAAGATGATCTAAGCTTCTATGTAATCCCCTAAACACTGCCCAGGACAATTAAGAACTGAATTTCACATGCCCTTCGGCTGTTCTTTCAATCTAGTTATAGGCAAGCTTTCCTATGCTGTACTTGGAATAAGCTCATCTAAAATGAGCTAATTAACTCACTTTAATCTGGGGCCATGCCAAACTTCTCATTGGCACTGCCAATGGGTCTGTAACTGAAGAAAAGTGGTGAGGGAGGAGTGCTGTGGCTCCTGGGACCGAGGAAAATTAAGAGGTTAGCCCAAACTCATCTCTGATGGGGTGTGTTGTTATTCTATCCACTTCCCTGAAACCTCCTTCAAGGTGGAGTTTTACTCCATGCCACCCATGGCAGTGCCTCTCATAGTCTTTCCAGGATACTTATTATAAATTGTTACAGGTTTGAGAGCAGGCTATTTCCCCCAGTTTTATTTTGCCTCCCTCTTGCAAAAACAATCCACTTCATGGCTCAACTGCTCTCACTGGAAACAACAGAGGCTTCCCTTATATTTTTACCCCATCCCAGGAGGCGGAGGAGTGGAATTTGGGGGGAAATGGGTGGGAGGAAACTTATTTATTTATTTATTTATTACATTTCTATACCTTTGAAACTTAAACCTTCATCTCCTGAAGCACCATGATCCTGATCTGGATTGGGACTGCATGCACTTATATGAAAGTTACACTGACACGATTGGTAGAACATGTAGTTTAGCTCCCATTCTTGGGCCTTGGTATAAGGTAGCTTCTTTATTAAAATCTGCCCTCTTCAAGAACCTGAAGCATCAACACTTATCTCTAAGAATAAAGTACTATAGATTTTGGAGTCCTATTATATGATGTTACTTTCAGAATGCTATTCTATCAAGCATAACAACTAAGGCCTTAGCTAGGCCACACTTTACCCCGGGGCAAACCCCGAAATCGTCCCTGTGCGTCCAGATGATGCACAGAGGATCCCGAGATCAGGGAGGGATCATCCCTCCCTTGCCTCGAGATACAGCCCTCCCCTTTGGGCTTGCTTTTTCTGCGGTCTCGGGCTGAGCCCTCGACCGCGGAACATGTGCCCGTTTCCGCAGGTTTACCCGGCTCTGCACAATTACTCGCACTGAGCTGGGAGCTGCACCTATGGGGGGTAGGGTGGGGGGAAGCAGGGAAAGTAGTTTTTTAAAAAAAACTTACCTTTGTACATGACCTTTCGTGTGCTCCATCTCCTTTAAAAAAAATGGAGGGTGCGATGCCTCTCCTCGTGAGGTCGTTGCACCATACGTGTAAACAGAGGAGGGATCTTGCGTTAATTGCAATGTGAGATGTCCCCTCCTCCATCCCAGACTTTCAGGAAGGTCTAGCTAAGGCCTAAGTGACATTTTCTTGCATGACAAAAAGCCCATTTAGTGAAAAAGCAAGGAACGGCAGATAGGGCAGCAAAGATTGCCTATGGATTTAGCTAGATCTAAGGATTATCCCAGGCAAATGGAGGAGTCATCCCTGCTTGCTCCTGGGATCCCCTGTGTATGTTTGGATTCATGGAGATGACCCCAGGTCGATCCCGGGATATACGCCTGATCTAGCCATGGCCTCCGTTGCTCCTCTGTCCTGTTGGTTGGAATCACTGCCAATTTACGGAATAATTTCAGGTATCTGCTACAAGGGAAGAGAATCATTGACTGACAAAGGTCAGCAAACCTGGCACCATATAATCTTAAAGCTGGAGGAACATCTACTCCAGGAATGGGCAACTTGTGATTCTCCCGGTGTTTTGACCTACAGCTCGCATCAGCCCTAACCAGCGTAGCCAATTGCCAGGATCTCTTCTCGATCCTCCCAGAGTGCAGAACACGGAATAACAGGCTCAAGTTAAAGGAAGCCAGATTCCAGCTGGACATCAGGAAAAACTTGCTAACTGTTAGAGCAGTACGACAATGGAATCAGTTACCTAGGGAGGTTGTGGGCTCTCCCACACTAGTCATTCAAGAGGCAGCTGGACAACCATCTGTCAGGGATGCTTTAGGGTGGATTCCTGCATTGGGCAGGGGTTTGGACTCGATGGCCTTGTAGGCACCTTCCAACTCTGCTATGATTCTATGATTATGGGAGCTATGGGCTGAAACACAAATTGCCCACCCATGATTGAGTCTGACCTTCTGCTTGATGCAGGAAATCCAGAATTGCATCATACCAGCAAGCTGTCTGTCATGCCCTCAAGGGCATCAAATAACAAGTTACCTTACCCAAGATATCATCCATTCGTGACTACTTGCTCTCTTACATTTCTAGCCTAATAACCATTATTTAGATTCTTTAAATATTATTATACTGATCAGCATTGGAATAGTTAACAGGGCTGAAATTTATATTTCAGAGAGACATGAGTGAGATTGTTGACAGACACACTACGTAAGTACTGCTTCAACCTAGCTACTGCCAAAAGGTGATGATCAATAGATTTACACTTGTTTCATATTTCAGATTCATTTAATCACAGATTTTAAAACACCAATTTTGTGGCTATGGTAAACACAGTGGATTTTGCCAATATACATTAAAATGTGTAAAATGTGTAAACTGCCCCCTACCCCCCACCCCGACAGTCTAGCTCTACTTCTACCTGGTATTCCTCTGTGTTTGAACATGGCAATATCAGTATGTCTCTTATAGTTCTCCCACTCAGCTCCCCCATTCCATTTCTTAACAGAAGTTACACAACTAAAGCTCTTTACCTATGTCAGAACATTCACTTATTACACAAAATCCAAATATTTTCCCTAAGCGTCACACAAACTAGAAAATATTTAATTAGACTGTTATAATCTTGACATGTGTTGGGTTGTGTCCAGACTATGTTAGTTGCACTTAAGTCCCATTGAAATCAGGTGAGAAGTTAGTCATTTCATTGACCTTAGCTAGACCTAAGGATTATTCCAGGCAAATAGAGGGGTTGTCCCTGCCTGCTCCCAGGATCACCTGTGTGTCATTTGGATGCACAGAGATGATCCCGGGACAACCCCAGGATATAGGCCAGGTCTAGCCATGGCCTTAAAGTGAAAAGTTAATAATGATTTGAACAGGAACTAAATTAGTTTGGATCTAACCCATGGTTAATATATGTTCTTACTGATTGGTTAATACTGGTCAGTAAAAAATAATAATACTGCAACATTGGTTATATTATTAACACTGTAGTAAATATATTTCCATTTTACTGAGACTTAGATCTTGTCATTATAAACCTTTGTTTTATAGGTGCTTATAAATAGCATGCACATTTTTTCCTACACATTCATTTTATAGAGCTTTAGATCCTAACAATATAACCTATAATTAAGTTTCTCACTTTTAATTACATTTAACTGAACACTTTTGCAGACTCAGCAGTGGTGGCATTTCTGAAAGTTGGAATTCCTCCTCCACAAATACAGCTTTCATTAAACTGGGATATTTTACATATCTTGTTCTTCCACTCTTGTGATTTGTAGGAATTCACATTGATAACAGAGCAATTAGTAGACTGACTTTCCTTAGTTAGCAGCAGTGGCAGCAGATGCCCACTGTGGGTGGTGAGGCCAAGGGCAGGTTACCAAGGGTGGGGGCAAGGGGTTACCAGACACTAAGGGCTCATCTACACCAACAGGATATTCCACTATGAAAGCGGTATATACAAGGCAGGATCAACACTACTGTTTTATAGTGGTACTGAAGTGCACTGCCAACTGTTGGGACCCATGACACATCTACACCAAGCAGGATATAAAAGTATAAAAGTGTTTTGAAAGTGGTATATGCTATGTGTTAATGGGCTCCAACATTTTCATTATCTTCCTGTTACAATTTAATATACTTTTTCTTTTTATGGTATGGGGCTTCTGAATCTTGGCATGGTTCAGGGCCTCAGCATGTTTTAATCTGACCCTGGGGAGAGGGGATGGCAATGAGCTTGTTTGGTTAGCTAAACTTAAGCAATTATACCAAGTTACTGGGAAAATCATAGAGCTATGAACCTCACTGGGAATGATGGTATAAATTATTATCTTATCTGTGTGTGATTAACATAATGGGGAATGAAGGAGATATTGCCCCCATACACAAAAAGAACTGTCCATTGTTAGAACTTTTAAAGCAAAGTCTGGATGGCTACCTATCAGGGATTCTGGATTTGCTGCATTGGCAGGGAGTTGAACTAGATGTCCTTTCATGTATATTTCAGTTGCGAATGGAGAAGGAAGCATAGAATAAAAGACATGGACACCAGAGCTTGGGAATAAACTAGGGCCTCTTTATTTAAACACTAAGATAGATTCACCACTCCCTGATCTGCACATGTGAAAGTGTGGGAATCACTGTCCTTACCTCAGGCTACTTGCCTGGCATTATGGGTGAGCACTCTCCTAAGCCAGGAGTCGGTTAAACCCAGTCCATCTCTTATGTGACACTTGAAAGTGTGGAGAGACCACCCCACGTCACCCCCACTCAAAGCCGTAAAATTCTGAGTAGATGAGGCAGGAGGATCTCCAAAGGTATACCACCATATCCTTACACGGGATCGATAAAGTCCACTGCCTTGGCAGGGCATTGAACTAGATATCCTTTCATGAACATTTCAGTTCTATGATTCTATGTTGCATACATTAAAAACAACAACCCAGAATCAATGGAGAAATTTCATACCTTACTCATATTTAGGCATTTATAAAGTTGGGAAAAGAATCCTTTACTATGAACTGTTCTGAATTCCAGTGAAAATGTAATTTGGTTTAGAGTTCAGCTTAGATTATCATCTATAGTTCATGGTTCAGAAAAAGTAAGAGTCTCTAACGTCCTATAATACTATGATTAATGAGGCTCTTCATGACACCAAATTCTTACTGTGTATCTGCACAGTGCAAAGTCTGTTTTCTTTTCTTTTGGAATTCTTCTGTGGAAAATGGAAATGATGATGATACATTGACATTTAGTTTTAAGAAAAGGCTATCTCCCTTTTAAAATAATTTTTGGAACGATACAGTTTATGCTGGTAAATGGCACAAAACTTTGCCAATAGCATTTATTATAGAGGAACAATTATAGTTTCCTGTTATCAGCTTCCCCTGGCTCCATGTTTTGCATTTGAGAATTCTAGTGTAGAGAGAATTGAGTTCCCACATAAAGGTAAATCATGTCCATCATCATATCATACTTCCACAGAGAAAATCCTGCTCTTAAAATTGGGTAATTTATCCTGCTAACATCCTACTAATTTATTTATTTATTTATTTATTACATTTTTATACCGCCCAATAGCCGAAGCTCTCTGGGCGGTTCACAAAAATTAAAACCACAGTAAAACACCAACAGGTTAAAACATAATTTCGAAATACAGTATAAAAAGTGCAACCAGGATAAAACCACACAGCAAAGTTGATATAAGATTAAAATACAGAGTTAAAACAGTAAAATTTAAATTTAAGTTAAAATTAAGTGTTAAAATACTGAGTGAATAAAAAGGTCTTCAGCTGGCGACGAAAGTAGTACAGTGTAGGCGCCAGGCGGACCTCTCTGGGGAGCTCGTTCCACAACCGGGGTGCCACAGCGGAGAAAGCCCTCCTCCTAGTAGCCACCTGCCTCACTTCCTTTGGCAGGGGCTCACGGAGAAGGGCCCCTGTAGATGATCTTAAGGTCCGGGTAGGTACATATATTTGGCATTCATACTAATATTTGGCATTCATTTTATTCCACCCTCATAATTACCTATATATAATATAACTATGAATAACTACATTCTGTTGAAAATGTCTAATCTTTACTAATAATATGTTCTTTCATATTGGGAAAAAATCCCAATGCCTCACATTTCAGAGTTAAAAGCTAGTAGACAAATTGGCCAGATCTACACCAAGTAGGATATGACACTTTGAAAATGTTTTGAAAACTGTATATGAATGTGTCCTAGTCCCCAACAGTTGCCACTATTTTTATAAAACATTTTGAAGCAGTAGTGTAGATCCTGCCATAGACAAGGGGCAGAATCCAATGCTGGCAATATGCCAGCTCTAAACAGGGGGTTGGACTAGATGGCCTTATAGGCCCCTTCCAACTCTACTATTCTATGATTCTAGGTTATGCTAGTGGAAACAAGCTCTGGTTCAATGGGAAAGTAGCACTTGCTACCACAACCAAGAAACTACCCCAAACTACCACTTCTGGAAGGGACAAGTCAGCAGAACTCCCTTTCATGACCTAGGCTAACTTGTACCATTCAGAAAGCAGAAGGTTTGCATAGTTTTTGGTTGTTCTAGCAAATGCTGCTGTCCTGTTGTGCTACTCCCAGTTGTTCCCATTAGCACAGTGGCAGTATTAGATATTGCCCAAGTACTCCCTCTGTGACATTTTCTTATTTGCGTGCTTGAACATTCCAAACTGGACATGCTCACAATTTACATTTCCACCATGTAGCAGACTGAAATTAATGATGAGAGGATGAGTATATAATTGGTGCTTTTGTTTTTCCTGGCTGTTACTGTCTGGGTGCCTTTTATTTCTCCCTTGTTACTACACCTTTCTCCTTCTGATTGGCCATGTTATTCGGGAATCCTCTGTAATGGTTTTCAGTGTGACATATGGTGATGTGACTGTGGAGGGGGAGTTAGCAGAATTGAGTCCCCCCTTTGTACAAACAGGTGCTCCTCAATTCATACAGCTTATCCATATACTCTCCCAACAGCCTTAGCTGAAGATGCTGAAGATAATTATTATGGTATCAACTTTTGTGGTCAAGAAAACAATAAATGTTTTTGTTTAGTATTCGCAGAGCAGCAAGGAACTATGTGGATGGCAGATGCAGATGATGATGATGATGATGATGATGATGATGATGATGATATACTAAGGTACTCGAGAAAGATTCAATAGAATCTTTGACCACTCTTGGGGATTCAGACTTGCAAAAGCACAGCAAGATAAAATGACACTGTCCCAGCATGCCTCAGCAGCATCTCAAAGAACATTCTTCTTTTGCCAGACCACTTGGTTTTTTGAATTACATTGGCAATTGCTCAAGTTGAAGAAGAAAGTCATATTCAGAGTTTCAGGAACCTAAACAATATATTTATGAGGAATAGATCATAATCACTAGGGGTGTGCATGGACCCCCCGCTCCGCCCCGCGGGCCGATCCGAAAATTTCAGATCGGCCCGCTCCGCGCCGCTCCGCCCATACTCCGCTCCTCTTCGCCACGGAGCTCCGGCTCAGAATCGGAGCTCCGCAGTGGAGGGGAGTGGTGCCAGGTAAGGCCGGGAGAGGAGGGCGGGGGGGTTACCGGGCCCTGCCGCTGTCGCCACCAGTGCAGCGATGGCGGCAGAGCCCGATAAGGGACCAAGGGGGAGGGGGGCCTTACCTGCCTCCGTCCGCGGTCCGTCGGCTTCTTCAATTGAGCCCGCGGTTCAACCAGGAAGTCTGGGCCGCAAGTGTGGCTTAGACTTCCTGGTTGAACCGCGGGCTCAATTGAAGAGCTGAGGGACCGCGGACGGAGGCAGGTAAGGGAGAGGAGGGGGGTTTACCGGGCCCTGCCGCTGTCGCCGCATGGGCGACAGTGACAGCGGCAGGGCCCGGTAAACCCCACTTACTTTTCCGGCGGAGCTCCGGATCGAGGCAAAGGATCTGCCTTCACCTCGACCCTCTTCGCCATGCTCTGCCGGCCCCCCAATCCTCTTCGCCTCCGCCTTAAGGGGAGGCGAAGCACCCCGCTCCGCTTCTAATTCGCCGGTCCGATTAGAAGCGGAGCACATCCCTAATAATCACCCACAGCAGATATTTCATTAGCAAAGGTAGAAATATTAAAACAGCTTTCTGAGGATGAATACATACTGGAAAATGGTATTCTACTAGGTGCTTAATTCAGTTTCATGAAATGAACAGTAAATGTTACTCGGAGACCAAAATATCAATCTAGAGCAGCCTTCACCAACACACTGTTCTCCAGATGTTTTGGACTACAATCTCCATCAGCCTAAGCCAGCATAGCCAATGGTCAGGCAGTATGGGAGTTGTAGGTCACCAGGTTGCTTACCTCTGGTCAACAAGTATACTTGGTTCCATATCAACTGTCCTGAATATTAAGATCTTCCGCTGATGTTCTCATACAGGTTTCCCAACCGGCAGAGGTGAAATGAGTGGTCACCAGGGAGGGGAGATTTTTTTTTACTGTAATACCCAGCTTGTGGAACCGTTTGCCAAGAGAAGTTCCAGGCACCTATCCTTTTAATTTTCCCAGGCTTTTTAGATATGTCAGTTTTCAGTCCACTGTAATTACTGTCTGGATGGGTTGGTCCTCCCCAACCCCTCCTCCAAATCACACCACTTTGTGTGTGTTTCTCTGTGTGAATATTCCTGAATACAAATCTAGAGATGAATTTTTGCTTTTCCAAACCTGGAGGTACCCAATCAAATCCCACATGTTACAAAGAAGGAAAGACGTGCACCCCTGGTTATCTGAACTGGCCACCTTTGACAACAGCTAAATGGGCAAGTACACAAGAGAGGTCCTTTTCTTCAGTGGCCCAACACATCTGGAATGAGTTGGCATTGGGGGTCCCTCAGCCCCCATCATTGCCAAACTTTTAGGAAGGCCCTGAAGACTTACTTGTTTTCTCTGGCTTTCTCCTGAATATGTTTTTCTGTGCTGTTCTGGGCCCAATCTACACAGTAGATTTAGTGGGAGTAAGAGCACATCAGGGTCATTCATGACAGATGATACTGTCACCAATCTGCAGCTATCCCTCAGCTTCCCTCTGGAAAAATGCATTTTCAGAAAGTCTTTTAATACATCTTTCCCCCTTAAACTCAGCTCCCGTGCAGTTCTGTTGCAGTGTGCTCCACCCCTCCACATTAAATCCTGGGTGTGCCTCTGTGACCTGGCTGTGACCTGGGAGTGATGTGGTCAAGGCGTGGGGCTGCCCCTCCCACCCCAATTCCCTCTTTACCCCCATTCACAGTAGAACACTTTTGGGCACAGGCTTCCTTTATCACTTAGCACTACTTCTCACTGTTTTCTCCTTTCACTATATTGCAGTAGTGCTGTTTTCCCAATCACAGTATGCAGCCTATATTGCCCATTCATAACTGTGCAGTAGCACTGTTTCAATCATCCAGAATAGCTGAGCAGCCCCGTTACCCATTCACATATCTTTTAATCTTTCATAATATGCCAGTGGTGGATGAGAGAGGAGAGGTGTGGGTAAACTACAGGGGCTTAATTCAGCAATTTGAGTTAACTTTCTTGAGCAGGTAAATGTGGACAGGGATGGGAGGAAACCTCTCTCATTCGCTGAGCAGTACCTAAGGGGTTGATGCATTTCAATTTACTTTTGAGTCTGTAGTAATGTTTACCTGCTTGGACATGGCTTGGTTACGTACCAGAGAGTCTTGAAACCAATTGGTGTAAGTTCTGAAACTAAACAGGACCAAATTAATAATATGGCAGTATTCTCTTGATGGTAAACATGGACTGAAGTTCACATTAGTTAAAAATAGTCATCACAATGGCTGCAAGACTTGAAAATATTTCAATGCATGTCTGCACTGAATATTCTTACATTAACTGTATAGTTACCTTTATGCTAAAGAAACCAACCAGTTTAAATGTTTGGATCTGAAACCAATCATATTTGAATAGCAAGCCATGTAGATTTGTATTCCTCATTCATTTTTTTAAATGCTTTTTTATTGTGTTTTCAAAATAAGATAGTGAGAAAACACAATCCCTCCCTGTTCCCTCCCCACGTTTGGTCTGTTTCAGAGTTTTTCTTCTTATGTCTTTCATTTTCTTTCTTTATTCCAGAGTGGTATGTTAATCAATTGTTTATATTCTCTTCTTTTCATGAGTCACACAAATTTCTGTAAGCTTCTGCCGTAGTTATTCTGTTAAATTCTTTTTTCATATAGTCTCTGTATTTTTGCCAGTCGGTCCTGAAAGTATCTCTTTTCTTTATTCCTCTATGTACTCTTAACTTCTGAATCAGCTTTTTGATTATTGCTATATCTCAAATTTTCTTTTCCACATAGTTACTGTCAACATCCTAGCTATCTTCCAATTACTTGCTTCCAATTGCCTTGCGGCTATATTTCTATTTTCTTTAACATATATATTCAATAAAGCTAGCTCTGTGTTTTACACATCTCTTGGTCAGTAATTTTTCCTATTTCTTGAAAAATCTTATCCTCAAATATCCTAACCTTTCTACATTCCCACCACATACTTTCCATTATTTTCACATCCTCTCCAACACAAAGGTGACAGATTCTTATTTTTGCCAGCCTCACAGGTGTCAGATACCACTTCTGGACTAACTTTAACACACCCTTTATTCTTGTGAAAGGGGGAATCTCTCAATAATAATAATTCCCAATGTCTCTTTCCCATATGTTTTATTGTCACATTCCCCTAATATCCTGCTTTATTAAAGTTTTGTATATCTGTGCTTTATGCCCTTATCTCCTACTTTGTAATTGTATATAAATTTTCCCATTCTGTTGTCTTTTGTGCTTTGCCTTATTATCTTTCTATTTCTTATAAATCTACTATTTTGCATCCATGCTATCCATGACATTCCTGTATATTGTGTACAATTGTTCCATATTTTCTGTGTTATGGGATGTCGATGTTCACCAAAAAAATCTCATTTGTGTCAGTCCTATTTCTTTCAACTTATTTTTAGCTACAGCTTTCCTTTTTATATCAAAGTCCAGATGCACCCAAATTGGTATTAATGGTGAGATCCTGAGCATTAATTTCTCTTTTCTGAAATACCATACTTTCAATACTCCTTTTATTGTACTTCCTTTGTTTCTCATTTCTTGTCATATATATTTTTCTACTATAAAACATATTCTGTATTTCTTCTTCCTTTAATCCCATAAAAATTTCTTTGAGTAAATGTTTAGACTTGGGTGCTGGGTGGCATTGGAGGGGATATTAGAAAAGCAATGCTTTTTCAGAAACATACATTGTGATACATGGGTTTGGGGGGGGATAATAATAATAATAATAATAATTTACAATATTTATATACCGCTCAATTATCTAACACAGATTCCAGAGCAATGAACATAGATATAAACAGAAAAAGAAAGAAGATTAAAAAAGCAAAATAAAATTGTTCAATTTAAAAACAAAGGAACCAGAAAAACAGTGGCTAATTTGAGGAAGGCTTCTTGATACAGAGAAATAAGAGATGTATTAATGTGGACACCACATTCCCAAGGTATGCTTCTGTGATGTGCATGTTCAAAAGTTCTTATATACTTCAAAATCTCAAAATAACGGAGAATGTGTACGTAGGTATGAAAGGTTCATTCAGAACTTGGCAAGCTTATATAGAGGTACTAATCACAGCAGAGGCAGCTCGATATCTTAAAATTGCACAGCCTACTCCCTTTCATTTCCAGCAGCAGCACCAGAAGCTTCCAGAACCAAGATGGCGGCAGCGACGGAGACAGCAGGTAAGGAGACTGGTGGTGGGTCGGCTCCAAAGCTCCAAGGCAGCCTGAAGCTTTGGAGCCAATTGGCTTTGGCTTAGGGCAGCCTTGGCCTTCACCCGAACTGCCTTGGATCAATGATCTGGAGGTCCGAATCACCCCGATCTGCTTTGGATTCGGGGTTCAGATCTGAGGCAGTGCACAGCCCTTCTTTAAATTACCACTGACAATGTTGATCCTTATCACTCTGTATTATCTTTTAAGAACTTGTAGAACCTAATTTAGTGATCAGTCCATGGATTTATCTTTCTTTTAAAAAGGGGTGGTGGTTCCTGGATTTTTTTTTTAATAAAACACTACTGATATCCACCTCTAATATTTCTGCTTGAAATGTTTGCATAGCATTTGCATATTCAATGGGAAAAAGGGAAACAATATCGTTTCTTTAATATAAAGACAGAAGTATATAAGCCAAAGGAAGTGAGGCAGGTGGCTACTAGGAGGAGGGCTTTCTCCGCTGTGGCACCCCGGCTGTGGAACGAGCTCCCCAGAGAGGTCCGCCTGGTGCCTACACTGTACTGCTTTCGTCGCCAGCTGAAGACCTTTTTATTCACTCAGTATTTTAACACTTAATTTTAACTTAAATTTAAATTTTACTGTTTTAACTCTGTATTTTAATCTCATATCAACTTTGCTGTGTGGTTTTATCCTGGTTGCGCTTTTTATATTGTATTTCGTAATTGTGTTTTAACCTGTTGGGTGTTTTACTGTGGTTTTAATTTTTGTCAACCGCCCAGAGAGCTTCGGCTATTAGGCGGTATAAAAATGTAATAAAAATAAAAAAAATAAAATGTAATAAATAAATAAATAAATAAGTATAACATTTTTTTATCTGGATTTCTGATTCTACTGTTTCAGATTCTCTTACTGACTCGTTGGAAGTTAGAATGTGCCACATCATGCATTTTTTTCTGGTTGTCTTTACGTTTGCTCACAATTTGTTAAAATTTGTTTGAATAAGAAAAGAGGCATACCTTAAATCATTCAGGATTGTATTTATAAATGCTGATCTATAATGTTGCTAATAGGGATAATATTCAAAGTGAAATGACAGTATTCAGACCAAAAAATGCTCAAGCATTCTGACCTACAATACCTCTGACATTCCACTATTAACTTTCTTTTAATTAAACTGCCACTCATTTCAAATTAGGTACTAAAGTCAGACTAACACAGTCTTTCACTTTTGATCTAATTAGAATTTGAATGTGGATGTCCACTGGTGAAACACTAATGCATTAACCCATCTGGGGCCCTGTAACCAGCACTCCGATAAAAAGTCTTCATATCTGCCAGGTTCCCATTGACCTATATAAAATTAGATCTGAGTTATGTATCCGATTCCTAACCTCTATTAACCCATCCTAGGGAAAGATAGACACCAATACACAGAGAGATGGCTGACATTCATTGATGCTGACAATGTGAAAAAACAACCTATGTTATAGAGATGTTTTCTAAGAGCTTGGACACTTTTATTAGCAATATGCCACCCATCTGTTTCAATAAGGCATTGTGTTGGTGGTAACATACATGTGTAACAGATGAAAATGGTGATGCCATTACAGAATCCATAAAATGCTGAAGTTATATGTCACTTCAAATGCAATTTAATAGTTTTCAGGAAAAGTAATTACTTGCTGTGGAAATGAAAATTAAGATGAAGGGCATATTGTAAAAGAAATAGCCATGCGCCTTGGCTGATTGGAACATGTGCTTTTGTTGCTACTGTTCCTCCTAACTATGGTAATGTAAAATAACCTCAAGGTTTAAATATTTGGAATCCATCAAAGGACCCAAATATTTTATTCTGAGGGAGGTTGCAATCCCCCTAAAGGATAGAATCCATAGTTTTGCAGGATGCTCTTGGATTAAGAATCGTTGTACAGGTGGCATCGGTGCCACAGAACATCTTTTATCATCTTAGGCTGCTTTCCAGCTAGACAGAGATAGGTTAGCTACAGTTATCCATACTCTGATAATCTCTCATTTGGATTACTGCACTGTGTTTTAAATTCACTATTTCCGCCGCCTCAATCCAAGTGGAGAGGCAGGTAAGAAATAAATAATAATAATAATAATAATAATAATAATAATAATAATTTCTATGTGGGGCTGCCTTTGGAATTGGTCTGGATTATTCTCTTAAAGGTTTTATGTTATCTTTTATCATATATATATATATATATATATATATATATATATATATATTTGTAAAGTGCCCATAGAGCTTTGGCTATAGGGTGGTATAGAAATACAGTAAATAAATAAATAAACTTGATCTAATAGATTATAATAGAAATAATTAAACTGTAACAAAGATATCTACTTGCCATCCTTAGTCAGTGCCTAATTGGTGTTGTATTCTTCTTCGCCTCCATATCATCATCAACATCATCATAATCAAAATAATTAAAATATACTTCAAATTGAAGTAGCTGATACTGCTTTTAAAGAAGAAAATATACAGAAGTTGCCCTTCATGGTATTATATTACAATCCCTTACAAATAATAATAATAATAATAATAATAATAATAATAATAATATATCACATACATACCTATATCACACATATAACCATTCAACAAATCACAGGTATATATAGGAAGGTGACCTTAAGAAGCCAGTAAGAATGAATGAGATATGCATTTGGTCAATTAGCATAATATTAATGCAACAATCAAGCCCGATACCAGCTTCTATCAGAATATTTAGAAAATTCTACTTATTTAAATAGTTCTGTTACTCTTTAAATTACTTGCTTTTTAAAAATAAAATAAATCTATCCTTAAGCTCCTGAAAACATAAGGCTGAACGGACTAAGGAAGAAGGCTTCAAAAAGGACAGGCAGCTGCCAAGTGGCTGCCAATTTAATATTTCAGTTGGAAGAATTAAAGCCTTACGTGTATGTATCTTCTGAAGGATTATGATTTATTCTCAATTTTAAGAGGGCAATAAGGTTTCACATGGCCTAGAATTGATGTCAATGTTGATAATATCCAAAATGATATTCAAAGTGTTCTATCATTCCCCTCAGCAGGCAGATCTGAACTCATTAGTGTTCTTCTTTCCAACTAGATACATCTGAGGATGGGGTATCCACAAAAGACTCTTACAGAAGCAACAGTATAAAGATCTGCACCATTAGTAAAGGCAGCAGTCTACATAGTCACTTGGAGCATTCTTTCTAACTGGAAGGGCGAGAAATTAAAATCAAGATGTATTTTCCTCTGCTTAACCCTGGTGAGATATTAGTTGCAGAAATCAGTAACATGAACAGATTTAAAAGAAATCAATTTCCAGCATTTGTTCATATGTATGATCTTTTACTATAGGTTTGTCACTGACAAGATTTCAATCAATCAATATGTTTATTGCTCAATCCACAGATCATTGCAACACATACAAACTTGACATTTTGCTATACTATACATGATAAAAATGACATGGTTAAAATGACATATGGTTAAAAATTACAGCTATCAAAAACATAACATGCATTGCTAAAAGGATAGTAAGATAGGAGCACAGCGGACACACAGAAACCTTTAATTCCTTCTCAATGACATTTCATTTATGTCTCTGAATCTTTATAACAACACACTCCAATTGTATCTAAAAACTTTGCTCTACATCTATTAGCTTTCACTGCAAATAGTGCAACCCTTTGTATCACATATGGGTTGGTTGAATATAATAAATAACACAGTTTTTCCTTAGCACCCCAGTATTTCACTTTCTTTAAAAAAGGCTCTAAATAACTTTTCCTTATATCTATATATAAGGGGCAGTCAAATACATAGTGTGTTATGTCCTCTGGAACTGGCTCTCCACAAACATATAACCTGTCTTGTGGGACGGACGCAAGAAATGAAGAGACGACACAAGTATTGGGAATTAAACTGGGCCACTTTTATTCAAGATCTGCAAAGGGGGTTCCTACGGGGCATCCAGCCAGGCCTGTGTCAGGCCTTACTAAGTGAAAGGGGCGAGCTTTCCTGGTCCAGCGGGCGGCGGTCGGTCTCGCCGCCCTGCTGTCCCTCCCCATGTGGGGTAGGGAGACCTTCCCCTTTCACCCCCAACCCATGCCCAAGGCTCAAGGTGGGTGAGAGAGGTTGGCCTCAAGGGTGGTCCTTATCCCCCAGCCTGGCCACAAGGCTCAACACTGGGAGCCCTCGGGAGTCACCCTTCACTGTAACAGTGCCTTGGAAGCTCACCATTATATTCCCTCTGGATGCCCTTCCCTACCTGCCATATATGTGACCAAATAACTCGCAGCCGAATTAACCTATTTATACTCCCCCGCTGTCTTACAGTGTGGAGTAGGCGAAACAACTCACGCCCAATTCAGAGCATGAGCAAAAAATTACTACTCGGCCCCCTAATGGCGACCCGCGGATCACACTGTCTACAGGGAGGGAGGGAGGGAGCAGCAGAAGCAAGAGGGGTTGAGAGGGGCAAGACACGTCCTTTTACAGGACAAAACCCCTCCCAAACCTGATGACACTACAGCCTGCGTCATCAGGGTGGCCCCGTCTCATCCTTGCCCCGCCCACAAATCCTTCCCCACGCCCAGGCTTTGCCGGGCATGGCAGAATGGGCCTTGTGGGACGGACGCAAGAAATGAAGAGACGACACAAGTATTGGGAATTAAACTGGGCCACTTTTATTCAAGATCTGCAAAGGGGGTTCCTACGGGGCATCCAGCCAGGCCTGTGTCAGGCCTTACTAAGTGAAAGGGGCGAGCTTTCCTGGTCCAGCGGGCGGCGGTCGGTCTCGCCGCCCTGCTGTCCCTCCCCATGTGGGGTAGGGAGACCTTCCCCTTTCACCCCCAACCCATGCCCAAGGCTCAAGGTGGGTGAGAGAGGTTGGCCTCAAGGGTGGTCCTTATCCCCCAGCCTGGCCACAAGGCTCAACACTGGGAGCCCTCGGGAGTCACCCTTCACTGTAACAGTGCCTTGGAAGCTCACCATTATATTCCCTCTGGATGCCCTTCCCTACCTGCCACAGGGGGCGGCAAGCCACTTGCTTAGTCGCTCCCCCCCCATCTCACTAGGACGCTTTGGAGGCCCCTTTGCAGATCGTAAAGAAATAGGTCGTTTCCGATATCAGACAGGTGTACGCCGTCCTGTCGATATAGCTCCCTCCGGGTAAGTGTAATTGCGGGGTGCTTGATGCTGACGTCCCCGTGTTTACTCAGCTCACGGAATATTTCACCGTTGACTCGCCGCCGCGCTCTCTCCATCGACTTGATATCGCCAGAACGCCATTCGAACCTGGGTAATATACAGGACCAAATTAATACTACTCCAGGCCAACGCCGCCGAATGGAGTTGAAATCCGCAATGGCTTGCAGTATTAATGCCTTGCCCTTAAGTAGCCCCAGGTCATTTCCTCCGAGGTGAATAATGATGACATGAGGTGGCATGGCCGCAGGTGTATCATGAAATAGCGTGGGGAGCAAGCGTTCCCACCGCATTCCGCGTCTGCCCAGCCACCGAATGTTGGCGCACCGGCTGAAGCCCAGCTGGGTACCGAAGGAAGAAGTAGCTGCTCTTTTGCCAGCCCAGAAGACCATGCTGTGGCCGCAAATGACGACGCGAACATTCGCCCGCCTTTCCACGTGATCTAAAATAGACAGGGTCGTTAGGCATTTAAATATAGATAGCGTTATGGCAATTGTCTAATATAGGATTGGTACGCAGCCGACTTCCATCGCCCAATGCTCTGAATTGTTTGCTGAGGTAGATGTATTTCTCAAGTTGGTGTAGGTATTTTGTGCTAGCTAGCCATTTTGCTGTTCTTAAGGATGTGAGCACTGTTATATCAGTTTGCGCTCCTACGTCCAACACTCTTTGTTTAAAAATATTTCTGTTAGCTGTCAGTGTTGGATTGAGTGCCTGGTGAGAAAATCCAAAATTTGGAAGGAGTTTGAAAAGTTTCTGCAGCCAAAAGTTCCCTTGCACAATGGACCTTTGTTCCTCCAGACAAATCTTTGGGAGTCTCTCTTCAGTTAAGTTACTTACTCTACACCAGTAGTTTACCATCCTTGCATATATCAACCCAGAGATCTTTTCTGTACCCAATTCTGCTCTGGTTAAGTATGCTGGGGTAGACTTAGAGACCCCCAGGATCAGACGCAAGAAGCGACTTTGAACTCCTTCAATTTTTGAAAGGTTTGCAAAGCCCCATATTTCTGCACCAAAAATTAGCGAAGGTATCACTTTTGCTTTGTAAATTTTTTAAATTGGGCATAATGTTCCTGGGTAACTGTAATTTAACAGTCTATTTAGAGATTGTAAAGAGGCCACTGTTTTTAGTTCATTTTTCTTGATTTGTGACGCTCAGGATCCAGATGCAGAGAAGTTAAGACCAAGGTAACAGTAATGTTTTACCTGCTCTAAGACCTTGGAATTAATAGACCATCTGTAGGACTTTCTCTTTTTGCCAAATACTACTACTTTGGACTTGTTATTGTTAATAAGTAGGTCATTTTCTTTACAGTATGCACTAAGCTGTCTCAAGAGTCTTCTCAAACCCACTTGGGATGTTGAAAGCAAAATCATGTCATCAGCATACAATAAAATGTTTACCGCTCTTTTTGAGATTTTGGGCATATGATAGCTCTGGTTATGAACAAATGCCACTATGTCATTAATATAAAAATTAAAAAGAAATGGTGCTAGGATGCAACCTTGTCGCACACCCTTGTGTGAAGGGATATGATCAGTAAGGACAAAATTTGAGCCTGCTCTAACCTTCAGATAGTTTTCGGAATAGAGGGGTTTTATTAATAATAGGAGCCTCCGATCTATATTTGTATTTGCCAGTTTTTCCCAAAGGCGGCACCTGTTTATAGAATCAAAGGCATAAGTCTATAAAGGCAGCAAAGAGCTGTCCGCCCTTAGCTGTGTACTTAGTTATAAGGTGTTGTAATGTGAAGCAGTTATCCAAAGTAGATCGTTGTTTCCTGAAACCACACTGTTGTTCTGCAAAAATGGCATTTTCCTCTGCCCAGTCCTCTAGTTTTTGTAAGAGGTGCTTAGCATAAATTTTTGCAGGAATATCGATCAGACTGATTGGCCTGTAAAAAGGATCCTGCTGGTTGCCTTTTTTAAATATGGGAATAATTATACTGAGATTCCAGCCCTTTGAAATACAGCCTGTGCGATTTATATGAGTGAATAGTCCAGCCAGTAGTGAGGCCCACCAATCCAAGTCATTCTTGAATAATTCGGGAAGTAAAAAATCTTCACCTGGTGCCTTGTTGTTTTTCAAGGTCTGGATGAGTGATTTGATCTCAAGAGAAGATACAGGTGGCCATGAAGGTAAGAGATTAGGGTCTTGGGCCAGGAGCAATATACTTTCAGACCTTGGGTCTTTTCCATTTTTGAATAACTCCGAGTAGAATTTTTCCCACTTTGTAGCTGGTATGGGGATGTCAAAAGAATATTTTACTTCTTTTAGTCTACCTCCAACTAAATGCCAAAAATAGGCCGAGTTTGTCCAAGTTGCGGCTGCTTCAAGCCCAGATGTATTTCTGGAACTGCGATTTTTTTGCTGAAATTAGTTTTTTGTAGTCGTGTCTGAGTTTTAACATTGTGTATTGTGCTTCCTGATCAGCTACAGCATGCACTTTCCGCAACTGGCTCCTCAGTTTCTTTCTTAGTATGTTGCACTCTTTGTCAAACCATAATGACTTCATGGGCTTTAGCTGGTTTGAACTTTCCATTTTTAAGTGAGGCCTCATGCTATCACATATGCTTCTGATATGGACTGATATGCTTCCAATACTAGTTTTGTATTGGAGTCAGGAGCTAAGATTATATTTTGCAAAGATATGCCTAGTGCTGAGTTTTGGAAGTCTTTGAGCTTATTTACTTTAACTTTTTGCCATTTCAGTCTCCTCTCCCCCTGTATTTCCAGATTCTGTGCTAACCAATGATCTGTAGGGGATGCTTTCCTCATATTGGACTTAGTGGCTATTTTCAGTGCTATGGGCTGATGGTCACTATCTTTCCTCGGGTTTACTGTTATACCAGAAAATAAATGGGCACTTCTTCTGGGAACACAGACATAATCGAGGACACTACCTGCCCGTTGAGAAAAATAAGTGTAGGGATAAGGAGTGTTTTTATCATTATTACCTACAATCAGCAGTCCAAACTTATATGTTAACTGGAAAAGGTATACCCCTGCATTGTTTATTTTCTTATCCCGGGATTTCCAGTAATTTAAATCGGAAGAATCATCTTCCAAGATTCCGCACTGCTCAGCGACTTTTGTCATTGATGTTCCTATTCTAGCATTAAAATCACCCAACAGTATAAGTAGGGAACTAGGGAACTTTATATACAATTCTTCCAGAAAATATTCTAACTGCAGCCAAGCATTAGGTGTATAGTATTGGGAAGATATTGGTGGTATATATACATTTACAACTATAAGCATCAAATCCTGTGCCATAAATTTTACCACAAGTAAGTTCTTATCCATTTGTACTGAGTCAACCAAGCTACCCTCCCATCCCAGATCTTCCTTGGCCAAAATGGCTAAACCACCTATGGCTCTACCTTTCTCATTTAGTTTCCATGCAGGGTTATTCTTTCTAACTGGAAGGGCAAGAAATTAAAATCAAGATGTATTTTCCTCTGCTTAACCCTGGTGAGATATTAGTTGCAGAAATCAGTAACATGAACAGATTTAAAAGAAATCAATTTCCAGCATTTGTTCATATGTATGATCTTTTACTATAGGTTTGTCACTGACAAGATTTCAAAGAATACAAAGATTTACTAAGGATGAATTCTCGCCGATAGCAGGTGAGGAGATAAACCTGGTTTTTGACTACTCCATTCAGAATGCCATTGGGTACGCAGATGATTGAATACTACTTCACAAAGAAATTGCCCACACATAGAAACCTGGGGGTCAGAGAGAAAGGGTCTAGACTAGCATTACATGACACTTCTGTATGAGCAATATTTAACTTTATTTTTAATGGAAGGTCATTCAGACACGTTACGACCAGCCAAATAGTTAATGATAATAATTAATGTGAGCTCAGGTTACATGAGACTATCAGCTACTATTATTTGGATGATTCTGTGCAATGTCTTCCACTGAAAAACACAGACACAAGAATGAAGTTAAAAATCTTACTATTTAATACTCAATAAAGAGAAAAATGCAGAAATTGCTTAAAAAGAAGATGCAATATTCAGCAATTATTATTACTATATCTCACCTTTTCCCCAATACTGGGACTCAATATTGAAAAGGTACAGACAAAGAGAAGGCAAGAGATTAAATAAGGGATGGGGTGAAAATGTGAAGACCCCTTGTTCAAATGATTGTGGGTAGAATCTGAGGCGGGCACAGCCCACCCCAAGCAAATCTCCTGCTTCTTTTCTTCTCACAACACAAGGCCTAGGTGCAGCCCTTCAACTCACCAACAGAGAAAACATTTATGTTGTGTTGCATAAGCCAGGGATGTCAAGCCTGTTTCAGCCTGACAGCTGAATTCAGTTTTGGAGACACTCTCGGGGGTGGGGGGGGAGAACATTCCAGTGGTGGGTGGGGCCAAAGGCAAAAGGGGGCAGAGCCAAAGTGAAAGGGGAGAGGCAAAATGCCAGCACATTTTAGCTGAAAGCTCTTACTGTCAGTAACTTAAGTCTTAGGAAAGACATTTCAACCTATTGGAGGAAAATACACAAAGTCCACAGACCTACCCAATGTATGGTGGTTGGGAGAAAGGGTGTGTGGTACTAGATGGGCCAGATTTGACTCACAGGTCTGAGATGTGATACAATAGAATAGAATCTGATGAAAGATAACACGAGCATTCCACTCCCGCCAGGGGCGGGCCTTGGAGTGGGCAGGGGGTGGGTCCATGGAAAGTTCTTAGCCCTCCACAGGCAAAATTGTGTCCCAGCAGGGGCTGGATTAGGCCCATGAATCAGAGGTTGCACTCCCCTAGCAGAACAAATCTTAATTTCATAGCTGGCTCTTTGGTGAGCACTGATATTGATAAGAGGCACTTCATGCATCAGCCCCAACCATATAGTAGGTAAATTGCACATTGTTGCCGCTTTCACCTGGAAACACAGAAGCATCTAAACATTTTTTCAGTAGTACTCATAAAATGGCTTTAACATTTGAACTAGCCCTACATTGTTAAACCTTCGCCTGTTATGCCTGTAGCGTTGTTTTTCAGGTCAGAAGAAAACTCAGATTCAGTTATTATTATAAATCACTGGCTATAAATCTGTTGTGCTTCATCATAGACAGCAGTGATCTGTGTGCTGGAATGAAAACAGATTCACTGCATTGGCTCTGCTAAACATGTCCACCATACAAGTTAGAAAAGACACCTTTGAATTGCCTCAGTTTGCAATGCTTATTTATTTATTTATTTATTTATTACATTTTTATACCGCCCAATAGCCGAAGCTCTCTGGGCGGTTCACAAAAATTAAAACCACAGTAAAACACCCAACAGGTTAAAACACAATTACGAAATACAATATAAAAAGCGCTTAGAATCTCCATCTTGAATTTTCTTTGTCTAAATATTCCTTACTGACTCCTTGTGTTATTATTATTATTATTATTATTATTATTTATTTATTTATTTATATAGCACCATCAATGTACATGGTGCTGTACAGAGTAAAACAGTAAATAGCAAGACCCTGCCGCATAGGCTTACATTCTAATAAAACCATAATAAAACAATAAGGAGGGGAAGAGAAAGCAAACAGGCACAGGGTAGGGTAAACAGGCACTGGGTAGGGTAAAACTAACAGTATAAAGTCAGAACAAAATCAAGTTTTAAAAGCTTTAGGAAAAAGAAAAGTTTTTAGCTGAGCTTTAAAAGCTGTGGTTGAACTTGTAGTTCTCAAATGTTCTTGTAGAGCGTTCCAGGCATAAGGGGCAGCAGAAGAAAATGGACGAAGCCGAGCAAGGGAAGTAGAGACCCTTGGGCAGGCGAGAAACATGGCATCAGAGGAGCGAAGAGCACGAGCGGGGCAATAGTGTGAGATGAGAGAGGAGAGATAGGAAGGAGCTAGATAGTGAAAAGCTTTGTAGGTCAACAGGAGAAGTTTATATTGGATTCTGAAGTGAATTGGAAGCCAATGAAGAGATTTCAGAAGTGGAGTTACATGGTCAGAGCGGCGAGCCAAGAAGATCTTAGCAGCAGAGTGGTGAACAGAAACCAACGGACTGATGTGAGAAGAAGGAAGGCCAGTGAGAAGAAGGTTGCAGTAGTCCAGCCGAGAAATAACCAATGCATGAACAAGAGTCTTGGCAGAAGAGACAGACAAAAATGATCGAATCCTGGCAATATTATACAAGAAAAAATGACAGGATTTAGCTACTGCCTCAATATGAGGAATAAAGGAGAGCGAGGAATCAAATATGAAGCCAAGACTACGAGCTTCCTTGATTGGAGTAAGCGTAACATCATTGACAGTAAGAGAGAATGAGAGATGAGGAGAAAGTTTAGGAGGAAAAACAAGCAATTCAGTCTTTGCCATATTAAGTTTCAAACGACGATGAAGCAACCAAGCTGAGATATCTGAAAGACATGCCGAGATACGATTGTAAACATCAGGAGAAAGATCCGGAGATGAAAGATATAATTGTGTATCATCGGCATACAGATGATATTGGAGGCCATGAGATTGAATAAGATTACCCAAGGGCAACATGTATAAAGAAAACAACAATGGACCAAGCACTGAGCCTTGGGGAACCCCTACAGAAAGGGGAAAAGAAGAAGACGAGCTGCCATTAGCCAACACGCTGAAAGAGCGACCCGCTAGATAGGAGGCAAACCAGTTATAGACAGAGCCACAAAATCCAAGGTCATGAAGGGAATCTAAAAGAAGATCATGATCAACCGTGTCAAAGGCTGCAGTTAGATCAAGGAGAATAAGAACGGAATAATGGCCTTTAGACTTGGCAGTAAGAAGATCATTGGTAATCTTAGTAAGGGCTGTTTCAGTGGAATGCAAAGGACAGAATCCAGATTGAAAAGGATCCAGAGCAGAGTTACTAGAAAGAAAATCAAGACAACGAGAGTAGACCACACGCTCCAGGATCTTTGAAACAAACGGCAACAAAGAGACAGGTCGGTAGTTAGACAGAGATAGCCTATCAAGAGTAGGTTTCTTGAAAATAGGAGAGACTGTAGCATGTTTAAAAGCAGAAGGAAATGAACCAGAGGACAGAGAAAAATTAATAATATGAAGCAAGGAAGGGAGGATAGCAGGGATAAGATTAATAAAGACGCGAGAAGGAATCGGATCACGAGAACAAGTGGAAGGCTTCGAAGAGCGCAGTATTGTAGACAGTTCATCAGCTGAGACTGAAGGAAACGCAGAGAAATTTGCAGGAGGAACCGACATAGTGTTATGTTGCTGTTTAAAATTAGGCTGAGTTTTCATGTTTGAAAGTTAACCTGTCAGGAGCTTGGGTTAGGGGACACATTCTGCTAGGCATCCTGCCTTTTGTAACAGATAGCTTAGAACAAAGGGAAGCAAGGGGAGGCATAATACAAGTGGACAAAATTATGCAGGATGTAGAGAAAGCTGAAAGGGAGGCATCTGCCCCCCTCTCTTTCTCTCATATAGGCCTCATCTACACCAAGCAGGATATTGCAGTATGAAAGTGGTATGAATGCGGTATATAAAAGGCAGGAACCACACTACTGCTTTATAGCAGCATTGAAGTGCACTTACAACTGTTGGGGCCCATTGACACATACCATATACCACTTCCATAGTGCAATATACTGCTTGGTGTGACTCCTGCCTTTTATATACCGCTTTCATACTGCAATATACTGCTTGGTGTAGATGAAGCCATAGTAACAGAACCTAGGGTTGAACCTGGTGTCATCCCCTGAAGCTGATTGTTGGGAGATTTAGGGAAGCTAAACGGTAGTACTTTTTCCTTTAATAGCATTGTTAAGCAATGAAATTCACTTGCACAAATAGTGAATGGCTACCATTTTTGATGGCTTTAAAAGGGAATTAGACAAATTCATTGATGATAAGACTATTAATAGCTACTAGTTCCAATGACTGTATGCTCCCTCCATTATCAGAGGCAGTACAGTGGTGAAGATAAATTATATCCCCAAAATTGGATAATATTATTTTATCTATACAGACTAGAAACATACATTCAAAGACAGTAGAAGAGAATACAATTCAGTTGTTCAATAATATTTTGCAATACCAAGAATAACCAGTACCAGAAATGACTGAACACGTTTCGACCTAATATATTTCTCAGTGTTTTAGTATATAAAAAGTGGGAAAAGGTAAATGAAATATATTTTAAAATAGCAATTTTAACATTATCATCATCACCTCTCTTTCCTTGTTTGTGGTGGTTTTTCAAGACAGATATGATGGGCTTTCCCAAGTCATGCTCTCTTTTACTGATTCAAGAATTTCCTGAGTATGGAGCATGTTTTAAGTATGAGTGCTTTCTGGATGTTGGTATGGATGTATTTTGGCAGGCCTAGTTTCTAAAGGTTTTCTGTATAGTTTTTTGATGTGATGCCAGTGGCTGATGTGACCAGTGGAGTAATTGTGACCTTTTCCTTTTGCTATAGTCCGTTGTTGTTGTTGCTGTTATTTGCTGTTCACCACACTGAAATCTTGGATGTGGAGTGGTATACAACAATTTTAATTAATAAATAAATATTGCACTAATAGGGAGTATCACTGGTATGTGGGCACTATAGAATATGACCCTAGCTCTAAAACATCAGAATATGAGATGCATACCTTAGGTGGCCTGTGAGATTATAATTCCAGGAACTCAAGCCTCAGTACTTCCTTGTTAAATGATGAGGGAAGACTTAACTTCAATGCATTTTTATGGAAACAAATTAAAGAATTTAGTTTTTCAAGGTGTACATATAGTACCTCTTAGATTTTTTCTTAAGTACTTCAGAAAAGATTATGTGTTGTATTTTAGATTTATGTTTGAAATGAAAGTCTTCAAAAAGTCTCCATTAATATCAGAAAACATTTTTCCCATATGTCTAAACTTACTATTCAAACTGGGGTTAGTTCTAACAAACCTGGATCAAACTATGGTTTATATTCTGGTTTTATAAAATAAACCACAAGTTCTCAAGTTTGGACATAACTTATGTGAGAAGGACTATCATCGTATGTGGAGGCAGGGTGGGCAATTCATGGCTCTCCAGATGTTTTGGCCTACAACTCCCCTCATCACCCACCATTGGCTATGCTGGCTAGGGTTGATGTGAGTTTAAGGCCAAAACATTTGGAAGACCACAAGTTGCCCACCCCTGATTTAAGGCAATATCTGGCCAGACTTTTGCGCTTGACAAAGAAATGTTAATAGCTTGAGATAATTAGTTAATATGTTTCTAATTCTGTGCTGATCTGTTTATAAAATCATTCTTAGGGTGGGGAGTTTGGAAAAAAATCTCATTTGATAATGATGGGGAAGTGGCAAGCATTTTCTGAGAAATTCTTGGGGTGCAGAGACTTTGAAACATGGGCCTATTCTACACCAAGCAGAATATTGTACTATGAAAGTGGTATGAAAGTGGTGTATAAAAGGCAGGAACCACACTACTACTTTATAGTGGTATTGAAGTGCACTGACCACTGTTGGGGCCCATTGACACATACCATATACCACTTCCATAGTGCTATGTCCTGCTTGGTATGGCTCCTGCCTTTTATATACCACTTTCATACTGCTTTCATAGTGCAATTTCATACTTGGTGTAGATTAGGTCTTACTTACAAGGTGTCTATCTTTTATAATCCATGTGTTGTGTGCCTCTTCTATCCCTGCTTCTGTGGGAAGGTGACTGTTGTCATTTCACTCCTGAGAGGGGAGAGTGCTTTGCAAGCTCAGGTTACACTGGCTGAGAGCCCTTGCGTCTTGTGCTTACAAACCTCTCCTCTCCCCACTCAGTCAGGGACGTGACTGCTGCCTTTTCTACGGACAGCTAGTGCAACCTGTGCTTGCAAAAGTTCACTTCATCTTTTTCCCTTTGCTGTGAAAGAGCACAAACTACAGTTTTGGAGGCTCTGTAAGCTAACTGAATCAGAGGGTACGGTGGTGCCTCTGTCTGGAGATGTATGTGGGGTTAAGTATTGTAATGTTTAAGCTGTGTCTCAACCTATGCTCAAGCCATATATTTGTAAATAATTAAAATATTAGAAGCCACCAGTGACATCTTTCTCAAAGAAAACCAAACCAGAATAAACAGTGGAACTTTTCACTGCTTCGGGAAGTTGGGATGCATATAACTTCAGGCACTTTTACAGATTATAAATGATTTATTTTTCTGTGGAAGATACACTTCCATTTTCAGAGGTTTACCTAATATGTATCTTCTTTGGGAAATAGATGTGTCTATTTCATTTCATCACTGAACGCTTTATAAAAACCCTTCATATAATACATTCCTTCCCTGCAGACCTTCTGGTGGAGGAGACAATAGAGGGAGGCAAAGGGATAGAGAAACACATCTGTGTTTTCAAAATATAATGTTTCAGAGGGACTTCATTTGCATTTTAGTTAGTTCTGTATGTTGTGATTTGAATACAAAAGAAATTTTGAGTAATCGATATATTCACATGTATTGTGGTACAAGTAATTCTAGTATAAACGCTCTTTATAGCTGCAGATAATTCCAGTGCATGTATGCAGAGAGCAATGAAATAGGCATAGGCAAGTGAGAAATGAACATGATACTTGGGTTATTGTTATTGTGTGTGTACACACACACACACACACACACACACACACACACACACACACACACACATGTCTTCCAGGTCTGAGTGTTCATATATGTTTATATATTACTGATAAACTCATTTATTAGTAACATTTATATATTACTAATAAATTAGTTCTCAGCCAAGTCTACTGTCTTAATAATATTTCTAACACTATTTTTATCTTGTTCCCAGCCAGTAGTTTTGTGTCACATATGTGCATGTCTCATTTTGTACAGTAAAAGAATCAGAGAACAGAAAGGTTTTACCTCCCTTTGCTGCTGTGAAAACTCAAAGAGTGATAGATTTTCATTTCATTATTACTGAACAACCTTCATATGCCACTGGAGTCTTGAAATGTGAATTTAATACTGGTTGGCTGGGTAGCAGAGCTATCATGAATTTTCATGACTAGTTCTTAAGACTAGTTCCCTGGAGGACAACAGGCTAATGTACTGGTAAAGTATGGAGCAAGCAGCTATGCTAAGAGCTAACTTTGTCCTATAATTTTTTTTAGAGCTTGGTTTCCTGCTCCCCCCCTCCTCCCACCCCTGATCTTGAACTGTTTTCTTTGGGTTTCAAAAATGAACCCTCAACGTTCTGAGGGCATTTCAATTTGAAGAATCTTCCTTGGCTAGAAAACACACATGCTAGCCATCTCATGTATGTATTCTTATATTTCATACATTTAACTAGCACATTATTAAACCTAGATACAGTACAATTAAGATAAGAAGTTCCAAAAATAAACAGAGTGTCCTGAAAAAGAACAAACATTTAATTTTGTTTATTTCTAATTTGTTGTTGTCTTTTCATTGGGTGCAAAATAATTAACACTGTTTGCCTGTTCACTGTGGTATGTGGCTATGCTATTTCTTGATTTTATATATTGTTGTAGAAGGATAGACAACTTTTTTGTGGGGGCGGGCATACTGGGTCATTTTTACGGGTTGATACCACTGCAGTGGTGACAACTGCTTCTTGCATTCCAGTCATGCAGAACTCAATCCAAGGCCCATAAAACTGCTTCATAGATTGTGTGTGACACATGACCCATAACAATTATATCATGTTGTTTAATTTTCTTCATAAAATACTTATTTGTGACCTCTGTTTACTTTTGGTTCTTATCAATCTCTTTTCTAAAAAATGGGATTGCCAGAATTGTATTTGTAATATAGATCTATCAAATCAAATCAATTTTTATTTACAGTCAGGCCAGGCCAAGGAGAAGGCCTAGATCGGCCTGGTGGGGGGCTGGAGGATGCATTCCCGGGCTTCCAGGAATGCGTCCTCCCCCCACTCAGTGCCATTCCGGCCTTTTCCTTGGTTGGTACAATTGCGCCAGGCCAAGGAGAAGGCCTGAATCGACCCTGGGGGGAATGAAGGAAGAATCAAGAGGAAGAAGGAAGAAGAGGAAGAAGCAAGAGAAGAAGCAAGTAGGAGGTAAGACAGAGGTGTGTTTGTGAGAGAGAGTGTATGGGTGAATGAGGTGCATTGGGTGCCTGGTTAAGTGGATGGATGTGTGTGTGCATGTGTTTTGGAGTGGGTGATCCTGAGTGTGTGTATGTGTGTGTGCTAGCATTGTGTGAGTGTGTTGATGTGAGGATGTCTGAATGGGATGCCTGATTGTTTGACTATGAATGGATGCATGTACATGCTTGCAGAGTGAGTTGGGGGGATGATTTGGAGGTGATATTCCTATTAAATAATGCATTTTGACCCATAGACCTTCCTCACCAATTTGTTTGATATAATTGGCATGATGTATGTTTTGTAAAAAATGCTGATAATTATTCATCCTTAAAAATCTTTTTAAAAATTAACAGGGTTGCCATTATCATCATCATCATCATCATCATCATCATCATCAATTATCTCTCTTTCCTTGCTTGTGGTGTTTTTTTCTAGATGAACATAATGGGCTTTGCCAAGTCATGCTGAGGCAGGGAGGGATGATCTCTCTCTTTCCTCGGGTTAACTGGGATGGCTTTAATCCTGACTTTTCCTGCGGTCTCGAGATCATCATGAGACCGTGGGACTTGTGGGCAGTTGTCACAGTTTCATCCCGGCTCCTCACGAATAAACGTGAGGAGTCTGGAACTGGGCATGGGGCATGGAGCTTTTCAGGAGCTCTGTGCCCATCAGTGGTGGGAGGGGGGAGCGGGACCTTTTTATTTTAAAAAACACACTTGCACCAATCTTCAATAAAAAAAACCACAACAAAATGGCAGGCACGACGTCCTCTTCCTCCTGGGATGTTGCGCGCCGTGTGTATACTGAGGGGGAGGATCTTGCTATCACCATATCGCAAGATCCTCCCCCTCCCCTCCCTAGGTCTAGACATGCCCTTAGATAAAATATGGATACAGTCTAGTAAGATTAACTGCATGTGTTTATTTATTTATTTATTTATTTATTTATTACATTTTTATACCGCCCAATAGCCGAAGCTCTCTGGGTGGTTCACAAAAATTAAAACCATAATAAAACAACCAACAGGTTAAAAGCAAAAATACAAAATACAGTATAAAAAGCACAGTATAAAAATTATCCCTGGCTGTTTTTGTCTTGTGTGTATGTATGCATTCAGAGTTTTTTTGTGTGTGTATGCATTCAGATTTTAAAAACTATTTTCTAGTTACATTTGTCTTCAGTAAAAAATTAAATCTTCTTGTTTGAAATGTTGTGATCCCTTTTCTAGGGGCAGGCGATGTTATCTACCCCATGTCTAATAGCCAACCTACATTACTTAAAAATCATACTCAAGACCCAGACAGTTTGAGGCTGTTTTGGTGAAGGCAGCCAGGGAAATAAAGGCCTCATCTACACCAAGCAAGATACTGCACTATGAAAGTGGTATGAAAGCGGTATATAAGAGGCAGGAGCCATACTACTGCTTTATAGCGGTATTGAAGGGCACTAACAACTGTTGGGGCCCATTGACACATACCATATACCGCTTTCATAACACTTTCAAAGTGCAATATCATTCTTGGTGTCGATTAGGCCAAAGTCTTCCTCTGGTGGCAGTGAAAGGGAAGGGAAAAGGGCAAAAAGGAGTGTGGTTACATAGTTTTGCATTTTTTTCTTCCACTCATGGAAAAATGCATTGCCAGTTTGTGACAGAGGGCTTATCTACACCAAGCAGGATATTCCACTATGAAAGAGGTATATAAAAGGCAGGAGCCACACTACTGCTTTATAGAGGTATTGAAGTTCACTGGCAACTGTTGGGGACCATAGACACATACCATATACCGCTTTCATACTGCTTTCATAGTGTTATATCCTGCTTGGTGCAGATGTGTCATGGGCCCCAACACTTGTCAGTGCACTTTAGTACCACTATAAAGCAGTTGTGTAGATCCTGCAGTGCCCTTCAATACTGCTATAAAGCAGTAGTGTGGCTCCTGCCTTTTATATACTGCTTTCATAGTGGAATATTATGCATGGTGTAGATGAGCCCAGAGTGTGGGTATGATTTTTAAAAATGCTTTTCTTTAATATGATCATGTTCCTTATCCACTCAACAAAGTCTTTGGACTATCAGGCTTCCCCCCCCCCCCCCGCCCTCAAGATGCCTTGAGAATCTCTGTCAGAGAATTTGGCTGGTGAAGATTACTTTGTTCTACCAAGCTTTTACTAGTTAATGCCTCTCTGTTTTTTATCATTAGTCCCAGTTCTTTTAAAAAAAACATTTTAGGATTATTTTTGTATTTTAATGCATTTTAAACTTTGTATTTTTATCATTGTACATCGTCATGAGCACTCTCTGAGTGGAGCAGCAACCTAACAATATTCTAAGCAAATAAAAGTCTCATCAGCTTTATAATGCAACAATTGCATGGACATTTTGAGAGAAGCCGTAATAGCTGTTTGAGGGGGTGAGGGAAATATTTAGGTTCGTAATATAGATTTCCCCACATTACCAGACAAGAAATAACCATTTCAGTTCTTTAAGTCTGGACTAACAAATCACACTGAACTCTAGAGTATTTCCTAGCCTAAGCTGCTGCACTGAGTGTAATAGTCCTGAACCAGCCCGCCCCGTGTGAGCTCTATGCCTCAGTCAATGGTCCTGTAATGGCAGGAAATGGGAGATGGCACACTCCACTCACCAGCATATCTCATTTGTCTCCTGCTTGCTGGAATTGATCAGACTGTGCACTACGTTTCGACAAGCATATAACACAGTCTTATATTTTGTAGGACAAGGTATCTAGATGCAGAGTTCCATATCTTCTTACTGAAAAAGAGAATGGCGCATGAGTGGCTTTGTGAGAACAGGTTGTTTGTTCATATCTCAAGCTTTTGTCCCCTGCCTCTTTTCTCTTCATTTCCTTTTCTCTTTCCTTCCCCCTCCCCTCTTTCTCTCTACAAGGGTCCTCTAGGGTCATATGTCTGAAAAACAAACTACGAAGGGAGTATAGCTACAATGATACAACAAGAGGATTCAAGAGATGTGTGAAACAACATAGTGCATACCCACTAAGGAGGGTTTTCTTTTTTTTAGCAATGTTTTTCTAATGAGAGTTTACTGCTATTGCCTCCCAGCCCCTGACGATTTTCTCTCCGTTCCCAAAAGCCTCCATTTTCTTAAGTGATAAATTTGTAGAGCCAACAGAAGACAGATAAGCTGAAGACACAAAATGCAATTATTGCAGCAATGTGGCTGTCAAGCTACTCACTTTATTAATGTTTCCTTCTTGTCATAACCACATATTCAATTCTAACCATCACTGAGAAATAAGGTCTACCCTTCAGGCTTTAAAACAGAAGTTTAGGGACTTCAAAAATCCATTTTACAATTTCTTCCTCCAGGATGAAAGGAAATGCTATGTTTATTTGGAATATTATCGAGGCAGAATCAAACATCAGATCAAGATATTAGGGAGAGAAAATCACTTTGCATTTGATGTAAAGAAAATCTTTTTTCATATTGGTAAAAAGCTGCAGCAAACCTCCTGAGATGGATTAAATGCCGCACTCTCTTAACAAAAATATCATTTAGAGTGATGAATAGCAAATGAGACCAGAGCAATCATACCCAGAAGAGAAACTACAAATCCATCTCTGAAATTACTGTTACACCTTCTACAGTTTCATGGAGTATTATGAGTCAAAGTGAGGCTTTGACCAATGCTAGGATGTGAAGCAATATTTGCAGTTTTGGCTGCAATCCTATACATACTCATTTGGATATAAGACCTATTGAACTCAGTGAGGATTATGAATGAGTTGACATGTACAGGGTTATATTATTAGAAGAGCTACAAAATTGTTCTTACATATATACCTGATGTAACTGTTCTCTGGAACTGACTGTCAGACATTCAAAGTGGCCCATATTCAGTGTTTAATAAATGTTCAAGGTTGTAGACTGCCCCAGGACTCAGCAAAAACCTCTGACCACCTGTAGATAGTCAAACCTTGTAATGCTGATGCCCACAAGCAGTCATATGATTGCTCTTCAGTCCATCCTGTTACCTGGATCTCTTTTGCCTCTGGGCAGAGCCTGAGGGCCTCGCACATACATACCAGAGCATAATACACAAATTCTGCATGCACATAGCCACAACACAAACTACATAATGGATATCAGTGGGAGTGTAGAAGCAGTCAAGTTTACTCACCATGCCAACTGATCACTTGTTCTTGGTCAGGATATGCATTGGGCCTTTTGCTGGTACACCCCCCTGAGAAAGACACTCTCTCCAATTGAACCTCAGAAGCAAAGAGCCTTGACTCTGTTTAGAGGACACACTAAGCCACAGTAGTTAGGAACTTTGAGCTGAACATTATGGCTTAGTATGTCATGTGGACCATTCCTAACCATAGTAGTTACATAACCACGGTTTAAACATGCTCACTAACTATTTGCTGCAAAAAGCATTAGAGGCCTAACCATGGATTAACGTATTGTCTGAATAGGCTCAGTGTAACCATCAATTTCACTTGTGAATGAGGAGGTAGACTTAAAAAACAAAAGAACACACACGCACAAGGTAATCATTTCTCTCTTCCTTGCGATGTTGAAAATCTTTTTTCAAACAAAACAAAATTCATTTCTTACCAGCCATTAAACTAGCATTATTATTATTATTATTATTATTATTATTATTATTATTATTATTATTATTATTATTTGATGTGTATTCGTTCAGTCGCTTCCGACTCTTCGTGACTTCATGGACCAGCCCACGCCAGAGCTTTCTGTTGGCCGTCGCCACCCCTAGCTCCCCCAAGGTCGAGTCCGTCACCTCCAGAATATTATCCATCCATCTTGCCCTTGGTCGGCTCCTCTTCCTTTTGCCTTCCACTTTCCCTAGCATCTTCTCCAGGGTATCTTCTCATTATGTGGCCAAAGTACTTCAGTTTTGCCTTTAATATCATTCCCTCAAGTAAGCAGTCTGGCTTTATTTCATGGAGTATGAACTGGTTTGATCTTCTTGCAGTCCAAGGCACTCTCGGAATTTTCCTCCAACACCACAGTTCAAAAGCATCTATCTTCCTTTGCTCAGCTTTCCTTATGGTCCAGCTCTCGCAGCCATAGGTTACTACAGGGAATACCATTGCTTTAACTATGCAGACCTTTGTTGTCAGTATGATGTCTCTGCTCTTAACAATTTTATCGAGATTTGTCATTGCTCTCCTCCCAAGAAGTAAACGTCTTCTGATTTCCTGGCTGCAGTCAGCGTCTGCAGTAATCTTTGCGGCCAGAAATACAAAGTCTGTCACTGCCTCCACGTTTTCTCCCTCTATTTGCCAGTTATCAATCAAGCTGGTTGCCATAATCTTGGTTTTTTTGAGGTTTAACTGCAACCCAGCTTTTGCACTTTCTTTTTTCACCTTCGGCATAAGGCTCCTCAGCTCCTCCTCGCTTTCAGCCATCAAAGTAGTATCATCTGCATATCTCAGATTGTTGATGTTTCTTCCCATGATTTTAACTCCAGCCTTGGGTTAATCAAGCCCAGCGCATGCATGATGTGTTCTGCGTACAAGTTGAAAAGGTAGGGTGACAGTATACAACCCTGCCGTACTCCTTTCCCAATCTTAAACCAGTCCGTTGTTCCGTGGTCTGTTGCTACTTGGTCGTTATACAGATTCCTCAAGAGGCAGACAAGATGACTTGGTATCCCCATACCATCAAGAACTTGCCACAATTTGTTATGATCCACACAGTCAAAGGCTTTAGAATAGTCAATAAAACAGAAATAGATGTTTTTCTGGAACTCCCTGGCTTTTTCCATTATCCAGCGGATATTGGCAATTTGGTCTCTAGTTCCTCTGCCTTTTCTAAACCCAGCTTGTACATCTGGCAATTCTCGCTCCATGAATTGCTGGAGTCTACCTTACAGGATCTTGAGCATTACCTTGCTGGCATGTGAAATAAGTGCCACTGTCCGATAGTTGGAACATTCTTTAGTGTTTCCCTTTTTTGGTATGGGGATATAAGTTGATTTTTTCCAATCTGATGGGCATTCTTGTGTTTTCCAAATTTGCTGACATATGGCATGCATCACCCTGACAGCATCATCTTGCAAGATTTTAAACAGTTCAGCTGGGATACCGTCATCTCCTGCTGCCTTGTTATTAGCAATGTTTCTTAAGGCCCATTCAACTTCACTCTTCAGGATGTCTGGCTCTAATTCACTGAGCACCGTGGTTGTTATTATTATTATTATTATTATTATTATTATTATTATTATTTACATTTTTATAGCACCCTATGGCCAAAGCTCTCTGGACAGTTTACATAAGATTAAAACATTAAAAACAATTACAAAATTTAAAACCATAAAAATATACCACAGATAGTATACACAAGAACATACATCTAAAAACAACTATAAACTGTCAGCTGAACATAATAACAGATCCGTGATTGGTTAAGCTGATCACATAAACCGCCTAGAGAGCTTCGGCTATGGTGCGGTATAGAAATGTAATAAATAAATAATGCTAAGTGCCTGGGAAAAGACAAAAGTCCTGACTTGGTGTCGAAACAATAGCAATGTTGGTGCCAAGCTAGCCTCATTGGGGAGATCATTCCATCATTGAGGGGCCACCACAGAGAAGTTCCTCTCCTTTGTTGCCATCTTCTGAGCCTCCCTAGGAGTAGGCACCCAGAGGATGACCTTCGTTGTTGAGTGTAGTGTATGAGTAGGTTCATTTTGGGAAAGGCATTCCATCAGGTATTGTGGTCCCAAGCTGTGTAAGGCTTTATAGATTATCACCTTGAATAGGGCTTGGAAACATGCAAGTGGGTCAGAGTTGGTCTTATATGCTCAAACTTCTTGGTCCCCATTATCAATCTGTTATCTGCATTTTGCAGAAGCTGCAGCTTCTGAACCACCTTCAAAGGCAGCCCCATACAGAGTGCATTTCAGTAAACTAACTTAGAGCATAGACAACTGAAACAAGGTTATCATTGTCCAGATAGGGGCATAGCTAGGCCACCAACCAAAGTTGGTAGAAGTCACTCTGTGCCATTGAGGCCACCTGAGCCTCAAGTGACAGAGATGGTTATAGGAGAACCCCCAAGTTATGAATTTGCTCTTTCAGGCAGAGTGTGACCCCATGCAGAACAGGTTGAACACCCTCCATCAAGTCAGAAGAACCACCCACTAACAGCATCTCAGTCTTGTCTGGATTGCGTTTCACATTATTAGTCCATTGTCACAGCCAGGCACCGGTTCAGCACATCCACAGCCTCACCTGATGAAGATGAGAATGAAAAATAGAGCTGTGTGTCATCAGCATACTGATGACAATGTACTCCAAAACTCTGGATGACTGCATCCAATGGTTTCGTGTAGATGTTGAACAGCATGAGGGACAATACTGACCCCTGTGGAACCCCATACTGGAGAATCCACGGGGCTGAGCAATGTTCCCCAAGCACCACCTTCTGGATCCAACCCGTCAAGTAGGAGCAAAACCACTGCAATGCAGTACCTCCCACTCCTAACTCAGACAGTTGTTCCATAAGGATACCATGGTCAATAGTATCAAAAGCCACTGAGAGATCAAAGAGAATCAACAGAGTCATATTCCCCCTGTTTTTCTCTCGATAAACGTCATCATACAGGGTGACCAAGGTTGTTTCTGTGCCAAAGGTAGGCCTGAAACCTGACTGAAATGGATACAGTAAAGCTTAATAAACATAAAATAAAGTGTAGGTTTTGGATTTTGGTGTGTGCAACTGGACTGGTGGAAATGGATTTCTGTGTCCTCTTACCCACGGCAGGTCTCTCCCCCCCCCTGCAAAATGCTACACAGAGGGTCAGAGAACCCTGCTGAATCGGGTGAGCAGCGTGAAGGGGAGGGGCTGGGATACCTTTTCTTTATTGGAAGGCAGATCCTGTATCCAGTTCAAACTACATGGCAACTTGTATAAAATTGGTCATGATCCAGATTTAGTCATGTGCAACAAAAATGTTGAATGTTTACTAGAAACTTTATTGTATTGTGAATCTATTTTAGCTCGAGCATTTTAGATCTTGTTGTATGGTTTATTTGTCTTATTTTATCTTAGCTGTTATGTATATGAATGGCCCATGGCCCAAGTAAAAAAGAAAAGAAAAGGACACTAGAAACGTGAAGGGTAAGGCATACTCATCACATAAAATGATGGACGTGAATTTATGCTGCCTTCCCCTACACCCTTATGTGTAATGTACTAAATAATGTGCATTCAGCTGGGGGGCTACATCCATATCCAAATGTGTAAGCCGGCTTTCATATTCACAGTGAATTCACAGTTAGAAGGAAAATGAGGCCTATCATTTTTGCCAATGCAGATTTGTGTGTGCATGGAAATTCTGTCTATGTAAGAAAATTACATGGTGGATTAATTGTGTTTTATTCTTCATTATTTCTGGTTCTGGCATTAGCCATGATCTTATGGCAGTCAGGTTAAAACATTAATAAAAATGATTTTTGCCATTTGTTGTATTTTGTCTTTATTGAGTGCTCCACTAAATCATACGCAATCTCTTTCTCTTTTTTTTAAGAAAAGTGGAGATGGTTTATTGCTTTTGCTGTTTTTACCACCTTGCTTTTCTCCTCCTCTCTTCAGGACTATGCCTAAGTCTATACTCCCGAGTGCTGACATTTAAATCTCTCTATAGTTCAGCATATCCTTTCTGCCCGATCATTTCTCAGATTCTCTTGTCCCTCTAGATGCTATCTCAGCTCTTTTGTTCTCAGTCAGCAGGCCTCTGATGTGCTACTAAAGCTGCAATATGATACTACGGGGGATAGCATTTTCTTCTTGATCAACGCCTTCCCCCACATCCATTCAATACATTTTTCAGTCTTAATAAGTTCAGATGACTCCCTGCCCTACATTCCGTCAAGTCATATAAACTACGCTAAGGAGAATCCCTTGGAGCTGTGCTCTCTACCAGATATGCATGCCAAAAGTACATCATGGGCAGGATCTGCACTACTGCTTTATTCTAATGGTTGTAAAGTGCACTTTTGGGGCCCAGGACACATTCCATATACTGTTTTCAAACAGTTTCAAAGTGTTAAATCCTGCTTCATGTAGATCGGGCCTAAGAGTAGTTGTGGTGGCTACTTTGTCCTTCAACAGCTCTTTTTTCACATAAAAGTCCTCAAAGTCCAGGCTTAAGTTGTGACTTCAGTGGGCTTAAAGTTAAGCTGTGGATTCCATGGTTAGGGATGGAAAGTGTTGTGTGGTTATAATATTAGACTTGGACATTGGGCTTCAAATCCTTATGCAGCCATGAAGCTCACTGGGTGATTTTGGGCCAGTCACTATCCCTCAACTAAGGCAGGATCTACACTACTGCTTTAAAATGGTTTATAACAGTAGTGACAACTGTTGGGGCCCAGGACGCCCTCAAAACGTTTTCAAAGTGTCATATCTTGCTTGGTGTAGATCTGGCCCAAATGTACCATGCAGGACTGTTGAGAGGATAAAATATGGCTGAAACAGGCTGGATTATGCCCCAAATACAAACAAGGCCTGGAAAACTGGGACAAGTGGCAAATCTAGTTAGGGAAATTTTTGAGCCTGGGTTCCCCTTAACCATATCAAACATTTCAAGTACTATACTGCACTGCTGTTGTGATTACAAAACAAGTAAACAGCTATATAGTAACCTGTCCTGGTTTCTTGGGATAGATGGGTATGAAATCTAGGTAATATACCTTAAGACTAGATTCAGCCTCCTAGTTTATTATTTCAATTCTTCAGTTACTCTGTACAATCCGTATTATAGTCTCTTTGGGATGTGAGCCAGATTAGCAACATTTGAAACCGATACTGCATCAGCCTTATGAAGTTTGCTGGCCCAAGCAGTAAGACACTTAATTTAATTAGAAGAGTCTGCCATAGCTGAAACTGCTGAATATACAATTTTTCCAGTGGAGCTAAGGTAAATCTAATTTATTAGATCTTTGAAACTGTGTTGTATTACTGTTCTTGTGCTCTCTTTCTCCCAGCAGCTGCATCATTTTGAATGTAAATTCCAAGTCTCACTGAAAGCAGTATTTCATCTTTCTGACCTGCATATACTGCTAATGTGCATGGCATGTTTCCTTCTGCTGCTGAAGTGATGGTGTACATTCCATTACTTTCCTACTGCATCATGACGTGATTTTCCACCTAGAGAACTATGCCAGTTTAGAGCTTTATGGCCATTTGTAGATGCACATGTAGTTGGCAGGGAAAGGAAGCACCACTGAACAGATAATGAACATGAGACTAGCTCTGGTGCTGCTGAAAATGGTTAAAATCTTTAATAGTTCTTATTCATATGCAAAATGCTCTACATTTCAGATTTGTTATAATCCTTCCTCAGGAGCTGACGCTGGAGACAGGCTGTTGAAAAAAACTGTTCCTGTATGTTGGATATTTTTTGGAGTTCTCTTCTGAGTGTTCTACTGATGAACTGCATTAAGTCAAAGAATTTTGGCTCGTGATGGCAAACAATGTAACTAGCAAGGAGCAGAGTTAAAACCAATATGTCTTAAAGAAAATATGAAGGGTTTGACTTGATACAAAAAGGTATCAACTAAGCAACAGTTGAACCTCCCTGCGGAAGGAATTCCAAAACTGAGGTGCCAACATAGAAAAGGCCATATCCCTGGTCACCATCTGCCTCCATTCTGACAGTGGTAGGATCAAGAGTAGGGTCTCCATGCTGGATTTTAATACAAAGGCAGATTCCTGTTGCGAGTGGAGAAGGAAGCACGGAATAAAGAAACAGATACCAGAGCTTAGGATAAACTAGGGCCTCTTTATTTAAACAAGGGAGATTCAGCCACTCCCTGGATCCGCAAGTGGAAGTGTGGGAATCTGTATTTCCTCATCTCAGGCTACTTGTCTGGCATTATGGGCGAGCCACTCTTGTAAGCCAGGAGTTGGGTAAACCCAGCCCCTCTCTTATATGACACTTGATAGTGTGGAGAGACCGCCCCACGTCACCCTCACTCAAAGCCATAAAACTCTGAGTAGATGAGGCAGGAGGATCTCCAAAGGCATACTATATCCTGACTTAGGAGCTGTAAAAATAGCAAGGAACAGGACCTCCGGGTATGCTAATCACCCAAAGGTGCCAGAGTGGTCACCATCCATATTCTGCTAAGCAAATTCCCACACATCCTGCCAAAAAATCAACCTGTTTATCCAACCTCCTAATAAAAATATGGAGTAGGCAAAAACCTCCCCACCATTTATGGGGAGGAAAAATTCCTACTCAGCCCTCCTTGCAAAGGGAACGACTGGCTAAGTCCCATATTAGAAGAAGGGAGGGAAGGTGGGAGTCGAAAGAACCAGAGAGGCCGATGGTCGAGCGGGGACAGCCTTTATAGGCTCGGCCCCGCCCTTGCCTCACGTGGCTGATGTGTGCCTACATGTGAGGCCTTTATTCCCCTCCTCTCCACCAGCAACAGCCGCTCTTCCCGCCCAAGCTGTGTCAGCTGAGCAGGAGAACGGACTTGCGAGTGGAGAAGGAAGCATGGAATAAAGACAAAGGCACCACAGCTTGGGATAAACCAGGGCTTCTTTATTTAAACAACAAGGGAGATTCACATGCAGACTCCCTGGATCTGCATGTGAAAGTGTGGGAATCTGTATGTCCTCATCTCAGGCAACTTGCCTGGCATTATGGGCGAGCCACTCTTGTAAGCCAGGAGTCTGGTAAACCTGGCCCCTCTTATGTGGGGAGACTGTCCCACATTGGGCGGGGACAGCCTTTATAGGTTCGGGCCCGCCCTTGCCTCATGTGGCCCATATGTGCCTACACATGAGGCCTTTATTCACCTCCTCCCTACCAGCAACAGCCGCTCTTCCCGCCCAAGCTGAGCGGGCGAAAGCACATCCTTAAGGTAGCCAGGTCCTAAAGCCTAATACATCCACTTTGAATTGCTCATAAACAGGCAAGGCCTCATGCAAGCATATATTAAACTTTTTAAAATAATCTCAGTCATGTTTTAGCAGTTCAACTTCCAAAACTTTGAATATATTTGGGAATGGTTTTTGACTACAGCAGCCCAGAGTTATGCTGTGCTCTGCCATAGGGTCAGGTGGTTTTGTTTAAGCTGCAGGGTATTTGAAATCAACTGTTGTTTCTGAAAAGGGTGTGTGCGTGTGCGTGTGTGTGCGTGCAGAAGTGGATCATGATTGTGGTAGTTACAGCTATAGGGTGAAATCCAGCTTTTATTTATTCAGTGGAATTTCTTCCATTAGTTTTAAGATTCTTCTTTGCGTTATACCCTGTGATTACTTCAGAAAGTATAATGAATGAAGCTAGTACACGAAGGGGTTTAGGGGAAGTTCTGTTAATCACACGACACTTCTTGGTTCACACGCTATTCCTTCCATGGTATGCTCATCTTCTCCTGCTATTATCTTACAAATGTGGCAGGACTTTTTCCCATCAGCACAGTGTGAACTCATCAGTGTATAAGCTTATTACAGATAATCTTATTTACTTTACTGCCTCTCTGCAGAATAATCCTGTTATGGCTCTCTCAAGGGCTTATCACCTTGAATCCATCATGGTCCATCATTGCACAGGTACTGTATATAGAAACCTGTAAGTATAACTCTTCATTCATATGGAATGGTGTAGTTTAACATTCATTCTTTCATTTCTAATGATGACTACATAAGGAGACATCAGTATACCCAGACTGATTTCCACTGCATCCACATGCTAAATATTTTTATTAAGAAGGCAGATTTGTTGTTTGAATTGAGTTTAATTTCAGGTAGGTATTTACACTACCTTTTCCATTAATTGCAAATAACAGTAATAGAGAGGTCTTAAGGAGGAAATTATAAAATCAGGACGCATGATTTTACCATGATGAAATATATTTTTGTGCATTTTTCTCCTAATATTCATGTTTTTATGCTCACTTTTCCTTAATGTTTGCATCTGGTGCACATTTTTGAGTGGCAAATTACATCACAAATTGTCCATGTATAGGTTTGGGAGGTTTGAATTGGGTAAGTTCATATAAGAATTCAGGCCGAATAAATTTCTCATCCACTTGTAATATGCTGCTCTTACTGGTACTGCTACTTTCCAGGTAAAGAAAGTGAAGACAGAGGGTGTTTTGGAGAGCTGTTGTGGATCTATTAGATGAGATTTGGCCCAACCATTTAGAAGTATTGATTCACCTCTATGTCCATCTGTAGTGCTTGGTATAAGCAAACAGGACTTGTTTCTACTGGAAACAAGAAGTAATATCTTTTTTTCCAAACCCTTGTTTATATGACTTCTTCAATACATTCCCTACAGAAGACTCTTTCTGTGTAACCTTTGAGTCAATATGAACACATTGCTTAAGACACAAATTCCCATTCATATATGGGATGCATTAACTATATTAAAATAGTCTCTTAAGATAATGCTCCGTTTAAAAAACCTGACAGCAGGAATAAACAAATCCCCAGCACTTCAATCTAATTTAATTGTAACAAAAATGCTGTATTAGCTGCTGATCCACTGAGAAACATAGAACCAGATGGAAATATGGCCAGTCAATAAAAGCCTGGACAGTTTCCCACAAAATTCTGACAAACAACACATATACATCAAAGAATCACTAATTTATTAGGCCATTATTTAAACAAGTAGAAGAGAGTGGAAATGGTTTGCTCTAAAGAGAACACATTTTGTTATGTAATAAATAAAACAAAAGTAGGAAATTCAACTCATAAAATTTGGCTCCATATTCCTGCGTGCTATATAACATAAGATGCTTTATTTCTAGCTTTCTCTAGCCACTAAAAAAATCAGTACATTTATCACTACTCAAACAATATTATGCACTCTACAAAATATATTCATTTTTCTCATGACCTAATAACATAAAACCTGTGCACTGCATAAACAGAAACAATTAGTCCTGAGTTAAAACAACTCAGTTTTTCATGAATTTTTTGAAAAGTGTTGAAAAGTGCCTCCCCCTTTAGACTTTTTTCCAGCACTCTACGGTAACATGTTTAACTATTTATGTGCATTGTCTTGGTTTTCCCTCATTCTCAATTCACTTCATTTCTTCTCAATGAAGTTATTACATAAGGAAATTTGATTATGGTATTATTTCATTCACTACATGAACGAAATGTCTAGTCCAGCACTCTGTTTACACAGTGGCCAACTAGCTGTCGACCAGGAATCCACAAGCAGGGCACAAATGCAACAGCATCTTTCCGCCCATGTTTTCCAGCAATTGGTATACATAGGCTTACTGCTATTTATGCTGGAGACAGCACATAGCCATCAGACTAGTAGCCCTTGATACCCTTCTCCTCCAGAGCCCTCACTGAGCTAGTCATATAGACAACTTTTATTGGTGCATAATATTATGACACTATCTCATGAATTACATGTGCCTGAAATGTCTGGGACTTCCAATGCGACTGATTCAGATAGGCAAAAATGCTACCAATGCAGCAGCATCTAGTGGAATGAACAGCATCAAACAGAATTTATAGAGTATGTTTGCACAAAAGTTCATCTGTTTCCAAGAGTTCTCTTGCAGCTTGTAATATTGGTGCATGCAAGCTAATGGTGTGAAGCCTGGAGATGTTATTATATTGTCCCATGGGAATTGCAGTTCTCAGCATGAGCCCTGGGGGAAAGCCATTTTGAAATGCCCAAATACCTCTAAGAACAAGAAAGGCTTTTCCAATGACTATAGAAGTGGTCCACTGATGGAGCACTGGTCAATTTTCATTAGACCACCTAACACCTGCTGGTTTGGGGGTTCTTGGCTTAGAAAGATCTTGGTCTAACCTTCCAAGGGTTATAATTATGTGCTTAAGCAGTGCATACTCAAGATTGTTTAACATGGATGGGTTATACCTAACTGCTAGATCCTGAGTGTGTATTCCTGCTTTAAAAAAGTAGAATACCTTTGTTGACTACAGCAATACTAAGGAAAGTAAGTACAATTTGAATTCAGCTCAGCTGTTTTCTACAATGTAGAAAACAATTTAGGATTTTATCCAATAGTAATTTATTCTAATGATAGTAGGACCTGAAAAGGCTATGGGTAAGATCACTTGTGGGGCTGGAAAATAGGAGAAATAGAAAATCTACTCATATGTGGACTAAGAAAGCAAAATGTGTGGCCTAGGAATCTTGACCAAAAAATTGATTACTTTATGACTACAACATTTAGATGAAAATTCTTATCTCTCATTTTGTCCATTGGTCAGTTGCTAGCAATTTTGTCACATCTTATGAAATATCTCACTATATTGATTTAAAGTCATGATTACAGCAGTCACATCCTCAAGTAGTAAAAGCTTTTTATTTATTTGTTTTTCCTCAGAGGACATGTAACAATTATTTTGAAGATTTATATCTTTGGTAAGTAAGAAAACCCAGCCAACACATTAAAAAAACAAAAACACCGCTCTTCATTGCTAAATTGATGTTTACAACCTTTCTACTCTTCTAGCTTAAAAAAAATGGTCTATAAAAACAATAAATAAGTCCAAGATAAATATGTGGTTTTTTTCTTTGAGTAGGTCATAGATTGTATTTAAATTTGCATTAGTAAACTGTGCAGAGTTTTGTTCCTAATATTGAAGTATCCTAGTTACAGTATCACAAATTTGTTGGAGTTTGAGTACCAGAGATTTTTATACACATTGGTCTTCAAGATGTGAAAGGAAGGAAAAAGAAAACACTCATTTCCATGACTGTGTGCAATATTTCCTTCTTCTAAATTGTAAGTTCAGTTCATTGCTATTGTGAATATGTCAAAGTGAATTTTATTTCTATAACCAATATACATTAGTTATAGAAATGTAGCCCATTTCACAAAATTCTAATCAGAAACCCGGTCTCCACCCAACCAACTGTTTGGGCGTGAAACTGGCTGTTGCTGGGGGAAGGAGGCAGAATACGGCACCTCACGTGGTGCCAAGAAGGATCACGTGGGGGAAGGGCAGGGGCAGCATCTATATAAGGCAGCCACGCCCGAGGCTCGGCCTCTTTCCAATTTGGCTCCACCCTCCCACCCTTTTATAGTATGGGATTAGCCAGTCGCTCTCTTCGGAGGGAGGGCTAAGTAGGAATTTTTCCTATCCAGGTTTTTGCCTACTCCATACTGGAGGGTTACGTGAGGGGGTGTTTAATTAGGTTAATTCGTGGCAGGGATGTGCGGGAATTGGCTTTATTAGATAGGGACAGTGAGCACTCTGGCACCTTTATGGTGATTGGCATATCTGGATGGCCTGCTCCTCGGGGGCTAAGCGGACCCAGTGCAGGATATGGTATGCCTTTGGGGACCCTCCTGTCCTCACCTACTCGCTGTTGATATGGCAGGGGGCGGGGTGTAGTAGGAGGGTCTACCCACACTTCAAAGTGTCACGTAAGGAAGGAACCGGCTTATCCGATTCCTTCCTTTGGAGAGTGGCTCGCCCTTATTACAGGCATGTGGCCTGAGATAAGGAATTCATTCCCACACTTTCATGTGCAGATATCGGGAGGATAGAGTTACCAATAATTAATAATGAGGCCCTAATTTAACCCAAGCTCTGGTGTCTGTCTTTATTCTTGCCTTCCTTCTCTATCAGCAACAAGCTCTCTTCACATTTTGACTGTTTTTGCAAAGTCTCAAATACTGTCCCCTTTCACCTACTCACACTCCAATTTCATCTTTGACTTCCCTGGTTTGAGCAAGCTATAGTTCATGGTTACAAGAAAAGCAGAAACTATGGCTTGTACAAATATAATTTGCCTGGGAAACAGAACTGGAAACTGCTTTTTGAGGTCACACAATATGTTTCATTGATGAGTAGACATTAGACTATAAGTTTCCCACATCCAAAATCAACACTCTAGCCCACTGTACCACCTTGATTCTCAGCAATGGAAGACTCCAGCAATAGGACTGGTTGCCTAGGAAAACAAAACAAGACAGAATCTCCTTCCAGGTGACCAAGAACCATTGAACATTTATTCAAATGGGACCTCTTAGGCTTAGGGTGCTATATCTTTGGTAGGGAGTTGGTTAGCCAACTCTCTGCCCAAGAGTAAGCCTTGCCAAGTCTATGATTTTGTGAATGATGTATTTATGTATTTTGTTAGCATTTATTTTTAGTGTTGTGCTGAAAATTTTGACCATTCTATTTTTACCATTTTTGGGGGTGGGTGGGTAGAGTGGGAAATGATAACTCAGGTGAAAGAGGCTTGGGGAGGTGAGACTTTCAGAGAATTTCTCCTTGGAGAGGAGGACTGGGTTTCCATATACCTTTTTAAATCTAGACAGTTGTTGAAGGGTCTTCTTTCTTTTTAAAAAAAACACTCCTGGAATTTTCAGGAGCCAAAGAGTTTTTTCTGAATGCTTATTGGAGAGGGAGAGGTCACATGGTCACAAGGTTGTGTTTTTTTTAAAACAACCTAACTAAAAATAGGAAGAAGGGCCCTCAGCAATTGGCTACATGTAAAAAAAGGTATTTGAAAACCCTGTCCCCCCTCTCCAAGGAGAAAATTCACTGAATTTCCCCTCTCCCTATGAAAGAGGCAGAAAAAACAATGCCCAAATTTCAGCCCAGCATTGTTATTTTTATTATTCCAGCATGCCTTGAAAGAGAGAAGTGAAGGTACTCTTTATTTCACTTTGCATATAAAGACAGTGTTTTGAATAATTGCAACTTGCAGAAATTATTTTATGGTTCCTGTCTTGAGATTTACCTTAGAAAAATCTTCAGAATATGCTTGAAGATGATTGATGAGAGAAATGATTTTCTATTATGATACTCTGTTACTAAATCATAATTTATGAAATATAGCGGTTACCACAGCAATTTCACCATCTGTCTAGTGCATATTCATTTGACCTTTCTTCATATTTACAAAATGTGTGCACTTTTTAGATTTTCATCTTTTCACACTGTACATTTTCATTCTGTAAAAGTTGCTTTGCTTACATAAATCATTCTTCTTGGGTTTGATATTAGTTAGGATGACTACAAGACACAAGCTATGCGATGGAAATCTAATCCTATTTTGTAAGGATATGAAAGGCAGGTATCTGTGAAAACTGCCTGACCTCATTTAATCTGCCTCATATCAAGTTTGACCTAATCAAGCCTTCTTTATACAGCGAAGTATTCAACTGCAACGCTTAATAGATGCTCACATCATGTGCATATTTAAAGCTGTTGGTTCAGCTGAACTTATCAAAAGCTCTGAACTTTTTAATTTTGAAAATTCCAATGAAGTCATTACATTATGAATTGCATACATATAAATGGGTAATTCCTGCTTAGCACATGAAAAAGGATAATCTATTGTCAGACTGTGGCCAGTTTTAACTAATGTAAAATCAAGGATCCAGGTAGGTAGAAGGGAATCAGTAGGGCTCTGGGACCAAATCCCAAGCTGAAACAGGTAATTCAGACTGATCCTGAGCTGGATCAGTCTGGAACAGCTCAAAGTGGCCCCTGAAGTGCATGTTCACGAGCGCTCAGCTGGGCCGGGTCCCAGAACAGGGCCGGCCAATCAGCGATTGGAGAACTCATGGGGGGGCATGAGTTCTCCATCCCCTAGTCAGTGCCCTCCAAGAGTACCTGCAATTGTTTCACTACAACTCTCTCCAATACCTTCCCCAAGAAAGTATTACAAGGAGTACTTAAGAGGCAGGGTATGTGCAAAAGTTAGTGAATCCTGGTTGTATCAGCTCAATTAAAGGGAATAATAGAATCAGGTGTTTAAGTAATTGGGTAGATCTTCAGGGTGAGTTAGGGAGGCCCCACATTATAAAAGGATCAAAAACTTTGTGAGTTTGGTCTTCAACATATGGTTGTGTGGAAACATGTCATTCCATAATCAAAAGCCATCTCTGAGGACCTCAGAAAAGGAGTTATTACTGCTCATCAGTCTGGAAAGGCTTTCAAAACCATTTCTAATGATTTGGGTCACCACTAATCCACTGTCAGACAGATAGTCTACAGATGGACAAGACTACAGTCACTCTTCCCAGGAGCAGTCATCCTACCAAAATCTCTGTAAGAACATACTGGTGTATCCAGGAAGTCAAAAAGATCCCCAAATAATATGCAAGGATATGCAGGCCACTCTCACCTAGGCTTATGTGAGTGTTCATGGCTCAACAATGAGTAAAAGACTGAATAAGAATGATGTTCATGGGAGGACAGCCAGGAGAAAACCACTGCTCTCTAAAAAGAACATTGCTGCCCAATTAAAGGTCACATAGATGATCCCCAAGACTTCTGGAACAATGTTCTCTGGACAGATTAGTCAAAGGTAGAACTTTTTGGCCTTATTGAGAAACATTACGTCTGGCAAAAAACAAACACTGAGTTCAAACAGGAGAACCTCATCCCAACCGTCAAGCATGGTGGTGGGAAAGTTTTGGTTTGGGCCTGCTTTGCTGTCTCAAGAACTGGTTGGCTTGCCATCATTAATACAACCATGAATTCTGAAGTGTATCTGAAGATTCTAGAAGAGAATGCCAGGCCATCCATCTGTGAGTGGAAGCTGAACCAAAATTGGGTCATGCAACAAGATAGTGATCCTAAATATAGAAGCAGAACTACAAAAGAATGGCTACAGAAGAAAAGAATTCTGTGTTTTAGAATGGCCTAGTCAAAGTCTGGAACTAAGTTCCATTGAAATGTCGCAGGACATGTAATGAGCTGTTCATGCAGGGAAGCCCTCAAATATCCCTGAGTTGAAACAGTTCTGTATGGAGAAATGGGAAAAAAACTCCTCAAAACCAACGTGAGAGACTGACCGACAGTAACAGGAAACGCTTACTTGAAGTCATTGCTGCTCAAGGGGGTGCCACCTCAGCAATGTTCATTGTGCACTTCTCACAACTCCATAAATATGTTGGGCTAAGTGAAAGTGATTGGCCCAAGAGTGAGCCCCATACCTGTGCTGAAATTTGAACCTGTGTCTTCCCATCCAACTTCAACACTTTATCCACTATATAATACATTCAAAATTCACTTCAAAGTTAAAAACAAATTTCACATCTGCTTTTCTAAGAAGTGAAAATTTAGCAAGCAAATTGTATTTTATAGACTAGAAATAATTATATTCTTCATCTCCCACTGATTTTGGCATCTTACTGTTAGCAAGAAGAATGAAAGTGTGTATGTATGTGTGTGCGTGTGTGTGTGTATGGGGTGGGTGGGAGAACCTCCATCTGCAGTGGATGATTTTATTTAAGGTTGACAATGATAAAATGGAAGGGCTCATGCTACAAATTCCATTCCTCCATTTGTCTTTGTTGATGAAACGAGCACTGTCAGAAGCTGGGGAGGTCAAGCTCACAGCAAATTTAATGTGACTGTTTATCTGCACATTGAATAAGTTTGCACACAAATGATAAATGCAGACATCACCATGCCTTCCTCTAGTTTAATAAGTTAAGAAGAAGAAAATGCCACATCCTAGCATTTCTTGATTGCAGCCCTACTAATCTGTATGGAAAAATCTTCTTAAACTGTCCTCCCTATATAACACAGTTTAATCAACTTCTTTTCAGAATTCTGCAATATTGACATCATGCAATGAACACAATGGTACATAGTTATAGCTTTTTGTCTTGATGTTAATAAGTTTGTCTATAATTATAGTTGAAACAAATATGCTTCTGTGGATTCAATGACTGAAGATCTGTTTACTAGTTCAATATTTGCTGTGTGATAAGGGATCACATCTGTTGCAATGAAACCTGGGTGGATTTGATGTGTACAAACTGAAACATAATCCAGCCAAGACAGAAGTACTGTTTTTTGGTGATTCTGCTGATTTTGGGATTAAGTATTTAGCCTGCTTTAGATAGTGTTGCACTTTCCATCAAAGCAGATTTACAATTTAGAAGTGCGTTGCTCCTGTATGTCCAGGAGGGCTTTTCTAGAAATTTCAGTTAGTCCAGAATGCAGCAGCCAAATGTCTACACCATGCATATATCCCAGGGTTGTCTCTAGGTTGTCCCTGTGCATCCCAATGACATCCTGGGGTAAATCAGGGACAACCATAGGCTTTCCCTGGGATAACTGGGACTATGGATTTCCCGGGTTTTCCACTGTCCCAGAATACTTCTGAGAACCACGGGCAGTGTGGTGCCTGCTCCCAAGTTTTTCCCTTCTTCCCCGTGAGTAGCGGGGCTCCTCAAATGGGCATGAAGCTGGGGGGGTATCTCAGTGCCCATCAGGGGTGAGGGGCAGCATTTTTGCCATCCCTGGGTTGGCTCTCAGCAGTTTTCAGAAGGTTTTATTTTAAAAAACAAACTTACTATTGGCACAGGACTGTGCCCATGCCATTGTACAATTGTGTAAATGTCCCCATGGTGTTTTTTTAAAAAGAACACTGCGCCAGACGACTTGCTTCCGTTTAGACCCTGGGGGATGATCCCGGAAGCAGAAAAGCCTGTGATCATCCCTCCCCACCCTGGAAGGCCTGCAGGTGTAGACATGCCCTAATTGTCTGTACACTGGTGACCAGTAAAGTCATCTGCTAGGTGAAACTGCTGAGAGCTGCTACATAGCAATGGAGAATTCCTGCTCTTCTCTTTAAATCCTGGAAGGTGGCAAACAAGGTAGGAGGAAATGACACATTCAGTATCATGTACGGTCACCGTCCCAAAACGGATAATTCCCTTAGCATGAGTGAAGACTGCTGACATCTGTGGCAACTACCCATTCAGCCATCATGCAGTTCCACAGTATTGGTCTATGGCACCCTCCACTCCCACTGTTCCCTAACAGCACCAAAAGCTAAGTGTGAGAATCCTCCTCTGCCTCTATTGTTATGCAGTAGCTGGCAGCAGTTTCTGAACCACCTTCACAGTGGTTCCATTAACCACTGGCTTCTAGTTTGTTTCTGGCCCAACTCAAAAGTGTGTGTCTTAATTATCAGAGAACTAATTTGTCTGGGCCAGGATATCTAAAGGACCATCACTTTTTATATGAACCTTTCATGATCTGTGTTCATCATTTGAAGCCCCATTGAAGCCCTTCCTGCCATCGTTGAAGCCATTCCTGACATCTGAAATATGACAAGCCTTTTCCACTGTGGTGCCTAATATGCCAGCATTGCTCTCTAGTACAAGGACCAGAAATGACCTCTGTGGATTAAATAAGTCTCACCTCAAAGGATAATTATTAGAAGTATCTGAATTCTCCCTGGTTCAGATTAATATCTGAGCTGGAGAAGACTTACCAGGTTATCCTTTCCCACTAAAATGGCAGGTGATGAGAGCAAATAGTAACCTACCTCTGAAGAGCCTTGGGTCAAGAGGGTTTTCAGTGGGTTGTTCTTTCCCTTGTCCACCAGACATTTTAAGGGGATGCAGCCTTTTTGGTGATCGCTATTGACATCAATGGAAACACCATTTTTCTTTGTTTTTGATAGGGAACATTAAAGTGGCAGCAATCCTGAAAATAACTGGTAAAGGGGAAAGAGCAATCCATTGCTGAAGATCCTTGGGGCCTCCAATGGAGATTGCAACTGATGCTGGGAAAGAATGTGATCAAGGATTAATAACTCACTTCTGACAGCAGGTGAAGCTTTATTTGTCAGCTGGTAGGGAAACTGGAAGAACCTTTTCTTAAAGTAATATTGCATTATGGGTTGGATCCAGGATCTGCCTTCTGTGAATGTAAGGGCTCTGCTCACAGAATGTGCCTCTGCCTGATTTGGGGGGATTTCCCTGTGAAGAAACTGAATTTTGTGAGGTAAATGCTTAATGTGTTTATACACACTGTGTGTCAAACTAGATATGAAGATGAGGGGGTTAACAGTACTAGGGGAAATTTGCAACTTTTACTCAAAGATTGAGGTGTGGAGAAATACAATGTAGAGCTTGTGTGCTGGTGGAATGGCTGTTACTAGCACTAGAATTTTTCTACCTATTTATTTACGACCATTCATTTGGTGGGTGAGGGGCAAAAACAAACTGCACCCATAAATTGTGGGAAAGAGGTGAAAATTTCATAGAAATGTCTCTGGGTGCAGGGTTTCAGTGGTTATCTTACTGGAATGAGGTCGTAGAGGGGTGTGTGTACTATTCCCACTGCTTTGACCTCTCTGGCTGCTTGCGTTTCTTGGAATGCCTGAAAGGGGCATTTGGTTTTTGCTTTGTTGTTATTAAAAGTCCTTTAAACAACAACAACAACAACAATTACAACTCCCCACTCAGCTTTTAGGCAGTGAGCAGTCAACAGCACTGCAAAGCCCCAAGGGAGGGAGTCCTGGCTGTCTTCTAGGGGCTTTCCAAGAAGTTCAAACACCCAAGAGGTTGCGAGGACAGAAATTCAAACACCCAGCAAAGCTGCAAGGGATGGGGTGGGAATGGTAAAAGAAAGAGCACATACGAACCCCTCAGCTACCTCCTTACCCTGCACCCAGAGCAATGTCTACAAAATTCTCAACATCTCAATGAAAGTGGCAGAAAAACAATGGCCTGTTTCACAAGGAAATTAATAGATAGTGAAAGGGCAGGTAGGGTTTCAGCACAGCATTAGCTGTTACTGTTACCGTTGCCATTAAGAGGATAATGTGAAGCTGGGTTCTGGGTTATATATGGGAAGGTTGGATCCAAAGGGTACCATCTGACTGGAAGATGGCAGAACATTCTAAAAGCATCTAGTAGTGCTGAGTTCGAATAGAGGTGGTGTGGTAGAATGTTGGCCACAGCAAACCTGATTGGCTGGAGGGTTCTGATTTGTTTGATCATGCCTAATGACCAGCTACCTAAGATACAAATGGTATATTACATAAATGGGCTGGAAATGAATGGATGACCCATCCTCCATGTCTGGATCCAATCCTATACATTTTGTATAGGATTGGATCCATCTGGATCCAATCCTATACATTTTGAAAAGGTTAATAAACCACACCTTTTATTTAACAACACTATTAAATTACTCCTTTGAAAGAGATTCGGTGAAGGTGTTTTTTTTTTTTTTTTTTTTTTACTGAACAAAAACCACCAAGAAAGCTTCGGCTATTGAGTAGTACAGAAGTGTAATATGATATATAGATTTCTGCAAGCTTTTTATTTTTTTTTATTTTTTACTTTTCTTGGATGCAGCACCTTCACTGTGTTACTAATAGCTTTGATATTATTACAAGAATGGTTTTGAGAGTTCTCTCATCACTTCTTAGATGGAAGCAATCTCTCACCCTCTATTGGTGATAAATCAAAATTATTTCACAGACCAAATCTATCGCACTTTTGATTCTGAAAAAGCTCCTTCAATAATAGTTTGTGAGCATGCTGAAGAACAAAATCGTTTTAAAATCCTTGATATACTTTTCAACTGCATTGAGAGTTAGTTCTTGCTGTTCAGTGTTATTCTTTCTAAACAATAATTTTGTTCTATTTTTTTTCCTTTAAAGGCCACCTAGAAATTTAGAAGTTGGACATTACACAAACATAATGAACATTTCTGCCCTGCTGGATGCCCTATAGGATTTCATACCTTTGCAGATCTTAAATAAATGTGGCCCTGTTTAAATCCAACTGTACATGTTTCGGCTCATTATTTATTGACCTCCACCCGCATTGAACATTTCTGCCATGCAACCAAATTTTGATCCTCATTAAAGTAAGCACTTGTGGCCATTAGCAAGTCCAGAATTGCCCTTAAACAAGATGCTTAGGGAAAAGGTTTGCTAACAAAGGAACAGAATCCAACATGGCACTTATGCCCTTGATGATCCCTTCCACAAGTAGTGGATCCTACCAATTTTATTAGGACCCACTGCATATGTAAGGGAGATTTAGCACTTCCTTGGGGAAGCGCTGAAAAGAGCGAAAACACTCATTTCTGGAGTTAGATCAGTGGAACTCTCTTACGTGAACTCTGTTGACTTGCCTCCTTCCAGAAACAAGCATTTCCATGTTGTCCCAGAAGAGCTATATTATGATTGTGCAAGTGGTAGGGGGCACTTGTGCAACAAAACTGGTGGGGCAGAAGAGAATCAGTGGGGGTGGATTCTGCCCAAGGTGTTTAGACACACCCAGCAAAGCCTTGCCATGGGCAAGGAAGGTCCCCTCTTTTAACCTTCATTTTGTATTTACCCTCATGCTAAGGATCTACTTGCCCCCTTTATGATTTTCAGGGCTTAACAATGGGAGCTCTTTTTTTCTTAGTTTTTGCAGTGACGGCAGGGAGCATTTTTTGTTGGAATAATTGTCGGGGTGGGAAGTCATGAGAAAAAAGAGAAAGGAGGGCATGTTTAGTATTGATGATGATGATGATGATGATGATGATGGAGGAGGAGAAGAAGAAGAAGGAGAAGGAGAAGGAGAAGGAGAAGAAGGAGAAGGAGAAGGAGAAGGAGAAGAAGAAGAAGAAGAAGAAGAAGAAGAAGAAGAAGAAGAAGAAGAAGAAGAAGAAGACTGACATGACTGCCAGCAACACATTTCATGTAACGTGTAGAAGATCCTATTGCACTCATGTGCTACTTGTAGATTTCCCACAGGCATTTGTTTGGCCACTGTGTGAATATGAGCCTTTGGTCTCATCCAGCAAGGCTTTTCTTATGTTCCCCTTCTTTTCTCCCCTCCCACAATCCAAAGTATTACTATGCAGCCTCTCAGGCTGATAGCTTCATCCCTTCTCTGGGACAGTTCACCATTAAATTGCCATCTGTTAGACTTTCTCAATAAAAAACTCCTTTTCTGGAAAGCTTTGGTCTTGTCTGTCTGTGTTGTTCCTCCAAATACCATACAAGGTACTTGCCTTACTCCAGACTTCAACTAAATGTTATGTGTTCTGGGCCAGCTGTACAGACTCACAGCAGAACAGAGCTAGGGTTTTAGTGGAAAATTGTTCCCCCAGAACATTTGAGTTAAATTCCTCCCTGGTATTTCTATTTTCTGGAGGAGCTTATACCCTGAACACAGAGAAGTAGTTACAGATATGTATAGGGATGTGTCCTGAGTAAGTGTACAACTTACATGCTGAAAGGCTAGCAAGGATTTTTTGGGTCCAGCTCTCTGGTTTAAGTCTGTTTGAAGTCCTGATGGAACATTTTTTTTCTTCACTGACATTTTTTCTTTTTTCTGCATTAATTGTTTTGGCTTAACATCAACCCACTTCCTAGATGTTCCCAGTTTCCCAATGCTAGTCACAGTAATGTTAATTACATTTGGAATGAACATTACATGATATGTTTAAAGAGAGCAAAGATTCTCTAGTTTGCTTCAGCTTAGCTTATGTCAACTATTACAAACAGTTAAAATGATGAAGTATTCATTGCTATTCCAAACCTCTCCTTTGAGGTATACACAGGATATAAGATCTGTGATTCAGGAAGCAAGACACATGTTAATTCCCGTACAATTGAAAAATCAATATTAAAATCAGAACTTCACTGCTGCTGAGACTGTGCTGTGGTGATAGCAAAATATTGACTTACCACTCTCAGCCTGGAGCACAAAAAGGCAGTATTTGAACTTTAATTAATACACGCATAATGCAGTTGCAGCTCAACCTGACCGGCTTCCAAAGCATTTCTAAAAGCTTTGCTGAACAGCAACCTTGAGTTGAACTTTGGGGGAATATTAAATTAAGTTGCAAGCTCCTTGTGGCCTGAACCTTGTCTTATCTTCTGTCTATATTGCATCATGCCCTTTTACAGTAATATATAAAGAACAATAATAGTGTAAGCAGAGATGAGTTGGCAGTGCTAAGAACAATATCAAGGCCCTTTAGAGGTGAGAAAGTCTAAAGAGGTTAGATGGCCAAATTAGTGAAACTTGGCCATTTTAGCCTCTGTTCTAAATAGTCTTAAGGGAAGGTCTCTTTAGGAAAATGTGTAATTTCACTTAATTCAAAGCAGGTTAAGCTATGGATGCTGTGTTTGGAGATCCCTCTGTTTTTTTGCAGAGTGGAACCCTAAGTGTAGGTGGCCACGTGTCCTACTTTATCAAGGATATTTCTCTACTTTGGGGAGAAGGCAGAGGACTATTTGAAGGTGTCCTCTATTTGATGGGCTGTCCAGTCAAAGGTCTAATCTACACCTACCGTCATTTTGCAATGAAGGAGGGATAATTGTGAGGTTTCCTGCTTCTGCAATCGTCCCTCATGGGGCACACCCAAGGGAAGTTTCCTGCAAGTACAGGAGAGTCGTTGCGGGAGGACATGCACCCTGTGATGGCACTTCCGAAGGTGTATCAGGAGAAGTGGGGAGGACTGGACAGATGGGTACAGGGCATGGATTTTTTTTAAGAACTCTGAGATGTGCACCAGCGCAAATACACAGAAACACAGGGGGGATAGGTACTGTGTCAAAGATGCACTCCTGCACATCAATGTGGTTGTATACACACAGTCAGTGCCAAAACACAGCAACAGCCAATCAAACACTGTGCCGAAAACAGCAGCCACCCACTCCCGCAGACATCCGAAACTTCTGGACATGCCCTTGTCAGCAGGTTGGCTGTTTGCCAAGCCAGGAGCTCATGCTGAACAGCAACAGCTTTGGGAAGTGGGGGGCACACCAGCTGCAGACTTCGGGATCATAGCGAGAGAAATGGAAAAACCAAGCCCAAAGCAGTCAGCAATATTCCTGAATAACTGAGAGGTATTGGGGTGGGAAGGGGTGGGTGATCATACTGTCTTTTGCCTCAGGTAGCAAAATAGTCTGGTGCTGTTCCTGGTTTTATAGCCCTAATTTAAGATTGACACTTTCTCACCCATTCTTTATAACCAGAATTTCTGGAACACTGAGATCACAAACAAGTTTGCAAAGGTTTGGGAGAACCTTGTTTCTTGTAGCTTCCTTATTTTTTCTAGTGAGGAGGCAGTAGTGACAGCAGCAGGGAGGAACACATGGGGGGCACAAATGACCAGGGAGGCAATATTCTGCCTATGTATTTGTCATGGCCTTCGGCTAGCACAATAAACTTATGATGATGAATATTCTGCTCATACGTGGTTCATTGGCAGAATGTTGCCCACCCCTGTTCAATAGCGATAGCGGGAAGAGTTCTCATATAGGTCCATGTGCGATAGCTAGCTTTCCATAGGCTTCTTGTGTCAAGATTAAGGTCCATGTCTTTAAATTTAACATAATCTTCTTTCATTGGTACGAGGTAAGGTCCAAACTAATAGAGGAATAAATAGAGAGAAAGAATGATGCTGAAGCTGATATGAAGTACAATGTAAGAATAAGTCTTGCTGATAAAAAAAACATTTTTTCCTGATGTGCTGCTAAAGCCACAGTTACCCTTTCAGTTGATTCTGAAAGTTTTCAATATATCTAATTTTATTTTCATTTGTATTGTTTTTTAATCCAAATGTGTAGCAGATCTTTTGTTGATGGGCTGCTTATTACATAAGAACAGAAGCAATACCCTATATACTTTATTATTTATTTCATTTCATTACTATACCACGCAATAGCAAGGCAGTTTACAACAATTGATTGAATAATACAACACATATTTTATCCTATTTCATTTTAATAAAAATGAACTAGGAACTGTCCTATTACTAAGGAATAGTTCCCCCTCCCAATGCTAATACCAAACACGGCCCAAAATACAAATAAAAGGAGAAGGCCCAAAATATATTGAAATATAACATTTAATTTAGAAACTAAATATGGCCAGTAATAATTTATGAACTCAGTAAATGTTAATAGTGTGGGGAAAGAAATGTTTTCCAATTCAGCAGTTCTGCACTGTGCCTCAGACAGTGTACTTCTGGAAAACATTAATGCAGACATTGCACTAAGATGTCTGCTGTCACTATACCAGATGATTGATAAAAATGATCTAGGATGGAGACAGCCATTGTACAGTGCAAAAAAAGTGGGAAGGGCAGGACCTCTTTTACACTGACCTTTAACTGATAAATTGATGATGTTCTCATTAACAGCAACCCTGCTGCTTGCCCTCAATAAAAGATAATGTCCCGCTGTTAACACTATTCCCATTTCTGTGATTTAATACTACTATTACAGTACAGATACTATTTAAATGGATTAAGGTTTAAATTAAGATAAAATATTATTGTGGCCAGCAGTGTTTGTCTCCAAAGCCAACAGTATCCTTCCATTGCATGCATTCAGTAACAGCGAAGGTACAGTGACATCCATCAGGGGACACAGGAACACTGGAACTCTAGCAATGTATGGTGTGAACGTTAACCGAGCAGTTTCACCCTTGCAATATAAAATGGAATGAGGTTTTAGGTTTGGGCTGCTTACTGTAGCATAAAGTAATTAGTACTGTCTTTCAGTGAAAAAAGCAATCTGTTAATTTTAATAATGCATCTTGGACCTTCTATGATATTATTACAAGCAAAGAAAGGTTAACCTGACTCAGTTGTATAACTTTTCTCGATCCTGCTGCAGGTGTTTAGAAAGAAGAAAGAGTACTGCAGGGCAGCTAATGCTAAGCAGAGCCAAGGCAGCAACTCATTGCACAGAAAAGGAAAACTGAGTCAAATTAAATTTGAGGTCATGCCTGCAGCACGGAGGATTGGATAGGGGAGGAACTGCCCAGAAACATGCAAAAGCAGTCTTACAACTTCACAGCAGCAGAAACCCATTGCACAGAAAATGGGTTCTGCGGCCAACAAATTAACTTTGAGATCATGCCTGAGAAGTAGATTGAAAAACAGGCAAAAGAAGGGAAACATTGAAAAAAGAGCAAAAAGATGGAGGTTCTTGGGACTACCCCCATACATCCCATGATCAATCCCAAAAAACCCAGGAAAAAATAGAGACAAAATGGAAAACTGAAGGGGGAAGGAAAGTAAAAAAATTATAATCATAATAACCATCCTGGATATACTTCATCACACAAGTAGGCCTTTAGGTTAAGAAAAAAGTTTAAAATCCGTTTTAAATGAATTACAAATTGCAGCTATGCCCCTATCTGGACAGGGATAACCTGGCTTCAGTTGTCTATGCTCTGGTAACCTCCAAATTAGATTACTGCAATGCACTCTATGTGGGGCTGCCTTTGAAGACGGTTCAGAAGCTGCAGCTTGTGCAAAATGCAGTGGCAAGATTGATAACCGGGAGCAGAAGGTTCGAGCATATAAGACCCATTCTGGCCCACTTGCATTAGTTGCCTGTATGTTTCCGAGCCCAATTCAAGGTGCTGGTTTTAACTTATAAAGTCTTACATGGCTTGGGACCACAATACCTGACGGAATGCCTTTCCTGACATGAACGTACCTGAACACTACATTCAACATCTAAGGCTCTCCTCTGGGTGCCTACTCCAAGGGAAGCTTGGAGGGTGGCAACAAGAGAGAAGGCCTTCTCTGTGATGGCCCCCCCGACTGTGGAACCATCTCCCTGATGAGGCCTGCCTGGCACCAACATTGCCATTTTTTCGGCACCAGGTCAAGACTTTTCTCTTCTTCCAGGCATTTAGCAATATGTAATGAGCCTGGGTCTGGTTTTGGGCTCATTGTTTGTAAAGCTGTAATAGTGGTTTTAAATGTATGTGCATTTTGCATGTTTTTGTGGTTTTTAATAGGGGTGTGCACGGACCCCCCGCTCCGCTTCTCTTCCAGATCCACGATTTGTGGATCGGGCTGCTTTGCTCCACCCCCGCTCCGCCTATGTCTGCTCCGCTCCGCTGCGGAGCTCCGGATCCAGATCGGAGCTCCGTTTCCCCCCATAGGCTTGCATTAAGCTAAAAAAGTATACAACTTCTTTTCTGTTAAAGTTAGAAACCTCAAGTTTGGCACCATGACACCTCATGGATGTATACACATGCACGCCAAGACTCAAGGCAATCCCATCATCCCCTGATTTTTGGGGAATTTATGAAAATCGGGCACCCCATTCATACCTCTTTCGATAGCTCCGTCAATTTGCATGTTAGAAACCTCAAACTTGCCACCATGATAGCTTATCCAGGGATACACATGCATGCCAAGACTCAAGGCAGTCCCATCATCCCCTGATTTTTTGGGAATTTATGAAAATCGGGCACCCCATTTGCAGACGTGGACTGTTCTCTGACATTTGGACAGATAAAAAAGGGAAGTGGGCACACTCGCAGATGCCATCTAGACCCACAATCATGCCAAGGTACAAGGCAATCCGATCATCCCCTGATTTTTGGCGGAGCTTAAAGCTGCAGACAGTTCAATGGGGCCATTTCAAAGGAAATCCCAAGATGCCATGAATTGGGGAGTAGAGATCAACCTAAATATGAATCTTCTTCCACACTTGAAAAATGGATTTGGAACTTCCAAAATCTAATTGAGCGCAGGAAGGACTTCTCCCCTGAGTCAAAGCCAGACACAAACCATCCCTGCGAGGCGGGCAGGGGAGGAGGGAGGGAAGGCAGGCAGGCAGCAGACATTTCTGGTGGCATAAGGAAGTGAGCCAAGGATAAGCCAGTAATGCATATAAAATGGAATACATAAATAAATAAATAAATAAATAAATAAATAAAGGAGGGGTGGAATTAAAAGCAGCAGTGTTGCTGAATAAACAACAAGAAGAACTTTAAAAAAAAGGCTGTATCTGTCTTTTACCAGTAATAGGGTGTGTGTGGATGTGCCCAAAGGGGGAATCATCTGCCAATTTGACTGGTCCTGTCTAGGTACCAGTCTTTTAAGAAGCAAACGCTCACTTCAACTCATGATAGGCATTGCTTCACTGGGTTACTCTTTGGAGGGCTCTGATGGCCCTCCAAGTACAGGAGAGTGAGGGCACTTCCACATGCCCTAGAGGAGCTCATCCCCTTGCACCACATCTATTCAGTTGTTCCCCAAAGATAGGGTGGGAAGCAGTGCTGTGTTTTTTCTATCTCTTATTATTGGCTTAGTATATGATTTCAGGTTGTGTTTGTGCATTTGGTGGGGCTACTGTTATAAAAAACACTGGGAAAAGTCTGTTCAGACTAAGAAAGAGAAGTTCCCAGAATCCCAAGTTACCCGTTTTGCCTATCCCCTCCTCCAACTTTGGGATCATGTGATCATGACCAGGAGTTGACTCTGCCCCTCAGCAATCGAAAAGGTAATCTTTTTCCTGCCTTTACCCTACTTTTTGAAAAATTCTAGCAAGCGAACCACACCACGCAGAGAGCTGAGAGTAGGCTCAAAATGACCCCCAGCCATGACTCTCTAAGCACAAGAAGTTTCAGAAAGATAGCTTCAAAAACAACACAGTTATCCCCTTTTCTTTTCCGCAATGCAATCCTATGGGCGAAATGGCGATCGGATCGGTCCGCAGAAAGAGGATTGCTCCGAAAATGGGCGCTTCTCTTTGCCTTGGTTCTAGAGGTCCGTGGTCCGCTTCTACTCCGCCTCTGGGCAAGGCGGAGCAGGCCAATTTGCTTCTGATTCTCCGGTTCTAATCGGAGCGGAGCACATGCCTAGTTTTTAATTTGCATATTGTTAATAATAATAATAATAATAATAATCTCTGTGAATCCCCGATTCTGGCACACCTGTTTCTACCCGTACACATGCACACCCACACTTATTCATTTAAAGTATTTTTATGCCACTCCTCAGCTAAAAACGTCCTGCCTGTAGGCTTAGATTCTGAAAAGGCATGATAGGCAGGACAAAAGGAATGGGGTGGGAGAGGAAAAACTAAGTAGACTTGCCAGCAGGGCTGGAGAATGGACCTGTTTCCTCTCTCATCTCTTGGGGGAGCAGGTAGGCCACCTGCAGCAGGTCTGGATGTTCCCCTCACCTGCAACTGCCTCCCTTGGTCCTTCTTTTTCACAGGGCATTTAATGTCCTGTGGAAGGATAGGGGAGAGGAGGTCCCGAAGTTCCCCTTTTTCTGCTCTAGTTTCCAGTATTTAAACTCATAAATGAAGCAATCTACCTTCTGGCAGCAGCTGCTTCGCAGACACTAGGAGAATAAAAACAGCAACAACCAAGTACACTGATTGGCTCTGGGGAAACCAAACAGGACCATCTTTGGAAATGTGGCAGAGCATCCAAGAGGACCCATCTGTCTGCCTGATGCCTTTCTAGGGAAATTCATTAGCAAATGAGAATGCCTTAGACAACCCAGAAGAAGAAAAAGAGGAACTAGAGTGCAAGTAGGCACACTTAGGAGCACCAGGCAGTCCCATCTCCCACCCACCCCCTGCAGCCACTCCCAGCAGCAATGATGGAAGTTGGGAGGAGACTGCATAGTAAGTTAATTACTTGCTCTCTAGGAAATGGTGGCAGGGCAGCACATCCCCTGAACCTAATAGGAAACCACCTTGGTACAGTTTTTGTGCCTTTTCCATGCTGCTACTCCACTGAAAAATGAACTGGTTTGGCATTTATGCATGCCTCCCCCCTCCCTAGTCACACCTGGTAGAAATTGTAGGCAGGTAGGAAAGTAAGTGATAATACCTTACTGAACACCCTGAGGCACCTGGTAGATGACAGAATGGTTGCCCAACTTACCCCTCATTGCCATCTTAAGGGATTTCAGAAGGGAACTGCCTCTTGGCTTGAATGACTTTTGCCTACTGATTGTGAATGGGCAAAGGTGAGTTTGATTAGTGATGCCTCCCCTTGGCTTACCTTCTGAACAGCAGGCTATAATATGTAGTCCAGAAACCTGCTGGATCTGGACTTGAGCCACAGTGATTTTGTCCATTTAGAAGGCAAGAGAGTTTATCCCATTTGTTTCATCAATTTACTGCCCACCCTCTTCTTGTTTTGAGTCCTTAGCAAACTGCTGTAGCATAATTAATAATGTTGTGACTCTTAAGTTATGTCTCTTGACTTCATTCTGATAGTGGGGGAGAGACTAGACTTCTCACTCTGCCGTGGTGTCACAAAAATCATATTAGAATAAAAATAATCATTTATTTCACTTTTTTATATCTAATAATTACATTTATTCTCTGAGCTTAAATGTTTCTTTACATGTTGATGACTTCTTTCCATCATATGCAACAATAGAAAGCTTTTTTTTTTCTTAAACTCAGCAGGAGGCAATGTATTTTCCTTATATTAATAGTAGAGTTTTATTATGTTCTTAATGGTTTTAATTTTTGTGAACTGCCCAGAGAGCTTTGGCTATTGGGCGGTATAAAAATGAAATAAATAAATAAATAAATAAATAAATAAATAAAATATTGTTATTCAATCAAACATATGTTTTAATTCCATTCTATTCTTTGTTCAATAAGTGAAACTAATGATAGAATAGATTTTAAATCCATACTTGCTTTGCAACTAACAGCATGCTCTAAATAGAATGATACTGAACTAATTCTGTAGATATTTAAGCTTTTTAGTTCGTCCCTTATCTTAATTATTCAGTTTCCTACATTCAGTCAATACATTTTTGGCTCTTCAGCTTTGCAGACATAATCCATAGAAACCTGCACATGCTTTTGTTCTTCCAGTTTCATGTGACCTTCTCAACTTTCTCTAAATTGTGTCTTGAGTATTTTTCCATCCCTGGTGTGTTTACATTGTCTCTCCTCAAGCTCTGTTTCCATTTCCATTCATTTCTCAGTTTTGTTCAAGCACTATATAGTGCTTTCCTAGGGAGTCATTGGCAGGAAGTGCTCAGGGGAGCTGAATGGCTAAGCTATGGGGTAGAAAGAACTGCAGAGAGAAATCTGAAAAATCCAGCCAGTTGCCTATTAAAATTCTATATTTATTCCAAAGGAATGTTTCCCCAGGAAGGTCATTTGTTGCTTTAAATGTTGGTTAAATGAGTTTGGATTTGTAAGAAGCTTTGCCACAAATTTTAAGCCACATTAAAATTATTGTACTGATTTTCTCCTTGTCCAGTATGAAAGTCATTCTTAATTCACAAATGACATATTAGGTTAGACATGTGTACTAGTAGAGAAGACAGGATTCTATTTGTATGGCTCTCAGAGGGCAGTCCTCTTTTTAAAGGCATCCTCTATATGAAGAATTTAAATAATCATAGGAGGAGAGAGAAGGGACATTGAAATTGCATATCCACTTGGAAGTTTGCATCTGGACAGCAGACTGAGTAACCATATAGGTCATGTAGTTAAGAGTCCCTCTACCCCACTATGGTGAGATGTATTCAAAATATAATCATTTTTAAATGTGCATATAAAAGTTAGCACATTAGTGTGCTCTTCTGGGTGATGGGTTTCTTCTTTGGTGATGCATAAGTGGCCACACTATTATACCGGAATACCAGAGGTATGAGTACATTTGGACCAATTGTGTGGGTCATAACTCATAAGTATTCTTTTGGTTTCTTTAATTATGTAGAAAATCCCAATGCAGAGGTCACAAGGTTCATATTTTAATAAAACTGCCTTTAATAATATTAAAAAATCATACACAATTCACATATGCTTGTGGAAATGTCCACACCTTGTCTGAAGAAATCTCCTAAGGGAAACTCTGTTATTTCACATTGGTCTAATGATAGCTTGCCAGGCTTAAATTAATGACTTCCTTGGGGGAAAAAGTAATAACATTTTCTCTGATTAACCAACTAGCTGGAGGACTCTGCTATAGTTCTGTTCAAATTCATCGGCAAAACCATTTTTTCTTGAATTGGAGATTTTAGAGTCAGAGAGCCAAGGGGGAAGATGGCAATTGCTGGTGTTCTGTAGGCGTCTGTAATTAACTATGATCACAAAATGGATTTGCTCTCATAAGATTTAGCAAAGATATAAAAGTCACTGATAGATATGTTATAAATCTTCAAGCTTCAGGATAGTATCTTCACTCTACTAAGTAAGTAAGAGTTTACAACTGAATGCCTTGACTCAGGAGGTTTCTCTCCTAGGTTTCTGCATGAAAATATAATTTCTAAGCAGTTTAGAGAAACAGAAATTAGCCTTCATAATTAGAATTATGAAAAACACATCAGTTAAAGTAACATGTTTAACCAAAATTTAAAGCACAATCATTAATAAGCAGACTAACTGGGCAGCACAGTCATTCAGGGAAGTCTTGAGGGAAGAGATGAGTCTTTAACAAGTGCCTAAAATATGCCACAATCAGCACCTCCTGAATATTGGTGGAAGAGCATCCATAAGTTTGGTGTTGCCATGGAGTCTGGAAAAAGTGCAGAAATGGGTAACTAAAATGATCAAGGGAATGGAGCATCTCCCCTATGAGGGAAGATTACAACAGCTGGGATTGTTTAGCTTGGGGAAAAAGGAGGTTAAGGGGAGACGTGATAGAGGTGTACAAAATTATGCATGGTATGGAGAATGTGGATAGGGAGACATTTTTTCTCCCTCTCCCATAATACTAGAACGCAGGGTCATACCATGAAGCTGATTGGTCAGAGATTCAGGACAGATAAAAGGAAGTATTTATTCACACAGCACATAGTTAAACTATGGAATTCACTACCACAAGATGTGGTGATGGCCACCAATTTGGATATCTTTAAAAGGGTAGTGGATTAATTCGCAGAGGAGAAGCCTGTAAATGGCTACTATTCATGATGGCTATGTGCTACCTCCCATATCTGAGGCAGTAAGCCTATATACACCAGTTGTTGGGGAACATGGCTGGGAAGGTTCTGTTGCACCAGGTCCTGATTGTGGGTCCTTGGCTGACAGCTGATTGGCCACTGTGTGAACAGAGTGCTGAACTAGACTAACCCTTGGTCTGATCCAGCATGGCTCTTATGTTCTTATGAGTCACTTCCAGGTTGTCACCAGATGGAAATCTGTAGGTTGCAGTACAACCAGCAGGCAACTTCCATTGATCTTTCTGATTGCACAGGTTTATGTTTGGGAAGGTGATCTGCCAGGTAACCCTGTACCAACATATTTGGTCTTAATTTTCTATATCACCATAATCCTATTAAAAGGAACTTAATAAAAATATATTGAAAATTTTCTAGACAAGCAGCATTTACATTTGATAACAAATAATAATACCAGGTGGCAGAATTTAGTTTAAATTCAAATATGGATCTGGAACCTAGATTACCAGTTTTCTACATAAAGATGAGTGTGGGTCATGATTTGCCAAGGAAAGTAGTGGGCAGGAACATAGGAATCTTCCTTGTATCAAATCAGACTATGGGCCCATCTAGCCCAGTATTGTGGACACTGACTGGCAGCAGCTTTCCAGGGTTCCAGGCAGGAGTTTCTGCATCTCTACTGGGATATGTCAGGGATTGAACGTGGGACTTTCTACCTGTAGCTCAGTTCTAACACTGAGCTACAGCCCTACTCCACCTGCCAGTGTTGCCCTGAAACTTTGCTCATAGCTAGGAATGTATGAGAACTTGTCCAATTCACAATGCTGAATGCAAATGTGAGCAGGAGCACTTTTTAAAAAGAAATATTCTCAAATTCCTGAATTTGAATCGCATTCATAAAAAAAAGCATATTCCTTAAAAATGGACATTTTGAAATGCATTTTGTTTTTGTTTTTTAACAATCACACTTTTATCAATGTGGGGGAGGGGGTGTACACTTTTGAAAATTGTGCACAGAAATGTGCACTTTCCCCACATCAATCAGCTGAAAAACTGGTAAAAAAAACAAAACAGGAGTAAGCCAAAATGAGCTTTGAAGTGGTTTTCAGAGAAATTAGGCCAGCTCAAAAATCATCCAAGAAAGCCATCTGGAGCCATCAGTCTCTTTGGGTGGACCCCCAGCTCCACAGAGGCTCTGACTCCCAGCAAGTCTAAACCCCACCCAGGCAGTCATCTGACCATGACAACAAAACTACAGAACGATCCTCCACCCCCAGATCACCATCAATACATCCTATACAGAAACCCAGATCCAAAGTGTGTCCAGATCTACACCAAGCAGGATATTACACTATGAAAACTGTATATGTAGGGCCCCAACAGTTGTACTGTTATAAACCATTTTAAAGCAGTAGTGTAGATTCTGCCCTGCTGAATTAGTTGGGACAGATACTAACTTCAACAGCATCACTAATTACAACACAGCAATATCCATTTCTCCTGTGATCTTCTTGCTTACAAGGTTAGACTAAATGTTTCTTCCCCTGTCTGTCCATAAGCCCATCAAATCAATGGAGAATAAAGGTTAAACTTTGTAATCCAGTCATTGGTTCAGTCTTTTCATTATTCAGAAATAATGGATCAAGATTAATCACGCTTCATATGCTAGTGCAATTTTTCAGACCAACAATAAAAGAAAATGCAATGAACACAGATACTGGAAATCATCACAAAAACTAGGCATCAACGAACCACTGAAAACATTTCTATAGCTGTAGGGATGGTCTAGCATTCTCCATTGCAATGTAATCTGCTCCTCTGAAAGAATGCAAACATAATACTGTACACTGCCATGGCATGACCACTACAGTCTGTAAGATATGGTCCTAGTATATAAAATTATTACATCTCTTAAAAATTGTTATAATAGGAAATATGCCTTGGATTAAAGTAATAGTTTTGAATGTGGAAGAAGCATCTCTATATCACACTGCTTAACTATCTCAGAAGTATCAAATCAAACAACTCAATAAATCAACAATTGGTCACCATGGCATCTAGGCCACCACAACTCAACAAATGAAAACTAATCACAATTTGTCATGGATAGTAATATTTGATGCATAAAAGAGCCAATCAAAATCAGCTTAGAACAAATAACCCAGAAGTGAAAGTCCTTTACACAAAGTTCATGATCTAAGAAATTATGGAAGAAAATGAGGTTATGCTGGCACACAGCAACTCCTTATCAGGAATAGTAGGATGATTGTCCTTCCTTCACCCCTTGAATTCTACTGCTCTTATTGCATAGTACTGAAACATCTCCTCCCACAGTTTAGTGAAGTTGAAACATGGAAAACATTTGTGTGCCTGTTGATGCAAAGCCAGAGCACATGCATCTACAGCCCTAACACATTATTAGCATTTTCAAAGCTGAAAGTGTCAGCCAACCTTTAACTGGGTAGGAACCCCAAAGTCTATGCCTGGATTGATTTCAGTACCTGTATCATGATTAGTACTGTCAGGACTCACAATATTAGCTGCATCTTGGTTACTCAAGGCCAGTGAGTTGGTTTACTGGGGCTTCCAAGTCCTATATAAGTGAAGGGAGCAATGAAATTAACTAGACTAGATTGTAGCCAACAATATATCTCCTGAGGAGAACTTTTTCTTCTAATATGGGATTTCAGCATATTGTGGATAAGCAATGATACCTTCATGTACAAAATAATAATAATTAAAATACCACTGCAAAACTTTTTCAGATATAAGAAGAGAAATATATTAGTTATCAGGGGTGCTATCTCATAAGGTCTAAATCTAAGCATATCTATTGTAGCAGCATTAATCATACTTCTGGGGTCCACAAAAGAATACAAAATGAGTTTGGTCAGAGACCAAATTCAAGCCTTTGAATTTTTTAGAACTCATTTTAAATTAATGCAGCATTTGAACACAACATTTACATAAATAGATAGACAAATGTTATAATGACCATAGATCAGCACATAAAATGTACAATAATTACACACTATATATATTTACATAAATGAACCCATCTATTATACCATCCAGTTATTCTTCCATTAGAAAGATTTTTTTAGTATATTGTTATTACTCCATTGATTCAATGGAGAGGAAAAGCAGTCACGTAAAGAAATGAGCTTATTGAACCATCTTATATGTACTATAATCCTCATGTTTCATAAAGATTGTATTCAAGACTGCAAATTTTCATCCATTCAATATGGCAGGCAGAGGTGGGAAAAAAACCTGTGACTATTTTCTTTGATCTTTTAATGAAATTACCATACATTACCAAATATGGTCTTTTTCATTTCATTCTCCCACCCCCAAATACACTTTGCCTACTATTAAACACTTTGCTTTCTTTATGGGAACCTAGTAGGATTTGTAGAGAGCAAATACAATGGATAAATCACTTCAAGGATTATACCATTTACATAACCTGAAAACAGCATGGTTGGGAGTTATTTCATTCTACCTGCTTAATTTAAAACACTTCATTCTCCTAAACTAATACAAAGGTGAGTTAAAAATATGAAATTGTCATCCTTCTAATGGAATCACCATAGAAATAGGGCTATTTCAGCAGAGAATCATTATGTTGGGAATCCATGCTGAGGGGGAGAGTGAATTACATATTTCTTGATAAATCACCCCCTGGGCTATTATTATACGGGAGTCTCTCTATGCAATAGACTCATCATTTATATCTCTATCATCAATCCAAGATTATAATCTTATTCCATTTCAATTCTGTAAAGAGTTCTGTTTGAAGAAGAGAGAAAAAAGTGTGTGTGTGTGTGTGTGTGTGTGTGTGTGTGTGTGAGAGAGAGAGAGAGAGAGAGAGAGAGAGACTTTTGAGTACCCAATTTTGAAAAGTCATAAAGGCAGTGCAACCTAATAGTTTGTTTACTGTTACCAATAGATTTTATTTTTTTTTGTAAATAGCAATAAAAAAAACCACTGTTAGATTTCCCCTCCATTTTCTTCTAGTGCTAACAGACAATACTCTGATAAAATCTCTTAAGGGCTATGAGTGAAGAAATATCCACTTCATGCATGGAAGAACAAGTATTACTGCAAGATGAAGCAATGCAAGAAAGAGCGACTAGTTTTGATGAGGTCGAGCTTGTGTAGTGAGAATGAAATTTTGGTATCAGATTTTGTTTTCCTTTTAAAACCTCATCCCTATGAGAGTGGTACATGGCCATTGCTAGTAGAAAATCTGTGGATCCAACCATATTATACACATAACTATAATGCATAAAAACTCAAATTTTCTTTAAAAAGAAATCCAACACGATACTAAGTGATACTCATAATGTACATCAAGAAATAAAATTAATCAAATACAATGTATTAACTAAAATTAGTGTTATTCATTTTATAATTTTGTTTCATGGTGGATAAATATCTTGCTGTATTGTTATGAGAAAATGAGAAACTACAGTTTCAGATTAAGATTATATTTTAAAAAGAACAATCATTTCTAGCAGCAGCCCTAGTGACAGTGTTATTAGTTATTGATCATTAGCTCAGCAAAGCAACTAAAGAGGATAGATATAAGTGCAGAAATTGTAAACGGCTCTATGAGATAAAGGAAAGAAGAGACAGAGAGAAAGGATCAGACTTTTAACTACAGGTTTCCTTGGCTCAAAAACAATCAATGAATGTATCTCACAGCATTAAATCTATGTGACTCATTGTCTGGATTTTAACCAGCGGACACTAAATCAAAGTTGCAATTAATCTATGCCACTCATGAATATTGTAAGAAATAACAATGATTACATATAGATTCAAACAGGTTTGCTGCATAAATGTGGAGCATACCATGGCAGGGGCAGAAAGACACAGAATTCTGAGTGTGGCTATACCATAGGTTTGTGTAAAGGCAGTATGATACACAGGACTTAATATAGCTCTCATCAGCAGAATTCAAAAGCATTTGCGGAGGTGTAGGTGAGAAATAACAAGGCGAGACAAGTAAATGGTACTAAATATGGGCCACATTTAATAAGATCTGCAAGAGAAGTGAAGGCCTAAGTGGGCATCATTGTTTGGCCAAGCCTCAGGCCATTGTATAGAATTGGGCGAACCATTCACAGCCTGTGAAGTGGCGCTTATCACTTCGCCACCTCACAGGCTTACCCCTCTTGGGGTAGGGAGGCCTTCCGGTGTCACCCCACCCATGCTGCTGGGCTCTGAGTGGGTGAGGAGGGTTGGCCTCAAAGTTAAGCCTTATCACCCAGCTGGCACCTCTGGGCTCCCAGTTGTGGGCCTCTGAATTACCCATCACCAACAAAGGGTGTCTGTGAATGCCCACCAACAGCAAACCAAGTTCCAGATGCCCACTCCTACCTGTCTACCACAATTGTGACCAAATTAAAAGAGCCAAAACAACCTAATTAATACTCCTGCATTGTCTTACAGTGTGAAGTAGGTGAAAAAACTCATAACCAATTTAGATTATGAGCAAAAAAATCCTGCTTGGCCCCCGGAAAGGGCGACCAGCAAGCCCACACTGTCTACAGGGAGGGAGGGAGGGAGCCACGCAGCAAGAAAGAGGCTGGGGAGGGGCAAGCATTGAAAGGCCTCATGGTCCCCTCCCCTCTCAGTGGCGCCATTTGAAGGCCCACCAATCACGAGCCTCAGCGCCTCTTCTCACTCACCCCACCTGCAACTGGCCTCCCACGCGCAGGCAAGCCAAGTGCGGAAGGGGGCATTTTTGTGCACGTCTCCTAATAAATGGGTATTTTGTATGTATTTGTATGCATTTTGTCTACTATACATGTTTGCAAACAAGTATACTAATGTAATGCATTTTAAAGCATTATTTTCCCTATTATGCTCATTTCTCTGTGTATTATTTGATTGCAGAATGCTCTCCAAGTGAGGTCCATCTGGCATCAGGCTAACAGCCTTCTCTACTCCCAAGCATTTGAGAGCTTATGACTTCATGTTACATAGGGCCAAAGCAGACATCACACTTTCTGCCCCTGCCATGGTATGCTCCACATTCATCATCCACTCCTGCCCTATTCCACTCTCTGTGACGTTGGTACTAATTGAGCAGCAAACAAAAACGTTTTAATCTGTTTTTCAGTTATCACAACTCCCTAGCACCTGCACATATTCTTCTGAAAATCAGCAGGTTTCTATCAGCAGGAATACCTATATGACATATGGCATTTTTATACAACTAGTAAAACACACACACACACAGGATGATAAAGGGAGGTGAATCATTTACTCCCCAAATGAAAACTGGCCTCCACACAAAAAAGTTGCACCTATCCTTTTGAAATTTTGCAGGTCTCTTAACTAGGGCTGTCATTACATTACATTATTTCACTACACATTCTCACAAAGTAAGGGATAAGTGCATCCTTTTTCTTTTTCTTTTGGAAACCCTCAGACTGTAATGGCTGCTCTTGTACAATGCTCCCTGCATTGAAGCTTGTCAGGCTGGATCCACTCAGAAGGGACAACTCTCCCTGCAAATTTCATCCAACTCTTCCAAGGCAGTTCCCTTTTTGAAAAAAAAAATCAAGATTTAAAGTAGAGCTGTGTACAACTGGCCTCTCAAAATTCTCCACTCTATTTGTGATAGAGAAATTGGGGGGACAATTTCACCAAATTTCTCAAGGGGGAGGAGAAATTCTCCATCAATTTTTCTTCTGTTTTTCCTAAGGTTTTTTATTTAATTTTTTCTTTTTGCAATGTCACTGCAAGTGGCAGCAACATCAACTGGCCCCATTTTGCATCCTCCACAATGCCCCATATACCTAGCATCACTCCAGGGCATTGTGGGGGTGGGGAATGCAGCCATCACACACACACACACACACACACACACACAGAAAATATGGAGAAAATTCTGAAAAGTGTCCTTTTATTTTTAGGGGTTAAAAATTGAAAAAAAATAATCAGGGATTTCCTTAAAGTTTTCTTTCCCCATGAAAAGGGCTTATTTCCCCATGAAAATATCAGGGCATTTGATATTTTATTTTGATGTGCATGGGTGGTGTTTTTTTACCTTACTGTGAGGTGGCTGAGGGTACTGTCTATATTTTTCTTTCTATTACACATCACATCACTACTCTACAGTCTCCCAGGTTGCGTGCACTTCCTAATCTGAAAAGGCCATATGGCAGGAATACATTTATATTGTCTTTCCCTGGGTGGGAAGGGTGGGAAGCCAAGACGGCTACAGGCTGTCAGAGAGATAACTATGCAATGAAGGACAGGGCACTCACACTCATCACCCATCTCATAAGTAAGATAAGCACAAGCACCCCAAACCAAACCCATCAGAATTTCTCCAAAATTTCTTCTTCTTTGAGTTTCTTTTTGAAATCATTTTCCCCTATCAAATTGAATGAAAATGGTCTGAATTTTCTTAGCAGAAATTTTTGGCACAGCACTAATTTAAAGTCAAGTTGTACTAAAAATCCTACCCCTTGGCAGACAGAATCCCCTCAAAAGGGACTATAATGTCTGCAACTTTCATCCAATGACAACAAATTGGAAGGAAAAGAAAAAGACGATAAACATTTGTTGCTTTCCAATGATAGTCAAAGGGAAGCATGACGATTTGGATTTCTGAATCAAGATTTTGATTTGGATCTTGGTTGAAGCGAGCAGCCCCTGAATTTGTTCAAGCTGAATTAGGCAGTCTTCTGAAGCACTAAATTATGACTTGTCAGAGCATAGCCCTAGGAAGAAAAATACTCTGCACCTGCATTTATTCTAGTGATGCCAAAATTTTTGGTGTCTCTGCAAAGTCAAATTTCTGTCAATAGCCTCCCTAGGCCAAAATGCTTGGATGCTGCAGTATGAATGTTTTACTATTTTGAACTAAATATGTACTAAATATACTAACTACTCAAGGTCTTTAGAAACATTATCTATCAAGACTCAAGACTTTTTATAAGACTCTTCATGTGTTAATATGTGAATCCTAGCATTTGGTGTGAACCATAGCATTTATAAATATTTTGTGTGTGAGAGGGAGTAATTGTTTTTCCGCCGGCAGTTATTATATGAACATAGTAGAACAGATGCACAGTGCTTAAATTGTGGAAGATATGTCCCATATTAATGCAATATTGTTCCTTGTTTAATTATTTCAGTTATCTTCCTACTTTCACCCCTTCAAAAATCTCTGTGTGTGTGTGTGTGTGTGTGTATCACATTTTAGTAATTATCAGAACAATGAAATTGTCAAAATATAAGTTAGGATGGGGTGGGATTGTACCAACACCAATTTATTTTTCACAATAAAATGCCACCACTAAAAATCACTCTATAACCTATTACCATTTTGAAACTTTGCTCAAGGAAAAAAAAAGATTCTAAATAATGTAATTGTTTAGTTCATCTCACAAAAACAGGCAGATTCTGAAGTCTTTGAGGTTTCTATCACAAATGAATGCTTTGTTAGCATTTGTATATCATGTCCTGCTCAGCAATTTCCTATTACAACATTCTAGCATCTGTTGAGAGAGATGAAACAACCCATGCAATTCAGGTGTCCAATCACAGAAGATGAGTATTACTGAGTGAGTAATTAAAGCAAAACATTATTGTATGGGAAAAACTTTGAAGCACTCAGCAATATTATTTATCAATAAGAATCCTGAAGAAATTGGAATTTCTTTAAAAATTTTCTCCTAAACAAAATAAAAAAGCTGTTTCCTGGAAGCAGGCAAAAATGTGATCTTCTAATATTGTATATATGTGCATTCACCTGTAGCCTGTTGATAGCTGGAGGCTGTCATCACAGCAATAGTTTCAGCAGACATGCAGTGAGCAAATAATAATGAGAAATAATAAATGTTGCCTCTGGATTAGCCCAACAGATTGCTTCCTGATATAAAGCTGAATATTTCAAATATCTCACCTTCTGGAAAGTGTACATCAAGGAATTACCATCAGCTGAGCATTCCTTCTGAGGAGAGAAATAGCATCCTTCAAGTTGTAATGGGAAATCTTTAACATTTGAACTGTGTCTCTGGTGTAACCAAAAAGCTAACTGAAAATATGGTACTCTTAGAAAAACTGTAGAAAAATATTTGTAGTTTCCTGAACTTTGGAAAGGTGGTAACACAGGCCTGAACTCTGTGGTTTGGAGGCTGCAGTCAATCACTTTCCAGTGTCATTTAGTACCACATAATCCCTCACTTCATCCATGGTCCCCAGTTTGCATAACAATGCCAAGCTGCAGCCAGGCATTGAATATTCAAGATGGCCACCAGCATGTGCTTAAACAATCCACAGTGGGATGATTTGATCATGTGAACCAAGACATTAAGTGAGTTAGAGACAAATTGCACATTAATTCTAATGCATAGCATGTAGCTATATCTCAATTTTTTACTTTAAATAATCACAGGCACGTGATGGGGGTGGGGAGGATGCTTGCTGGAACACAGCATACAGAACGGGGACGTTCATCTCTTCCTTCCCCAGCATGATTGGAACTAAAATCCCTCATGCTAGAATGCTTATGAAAATGTTCCAATAGGAACTGTGTTTTTTAGGGCAGAATCCTATGAATATTTAGACAGAAAAAAGTCTTATAATTCCCAGCATTTTTCCAGGCATTTTCTTTCTCCAACTTGTGCAACTTCATCAGGTTTTGTAGCTGAGAGACAAAGCAGGACAGAGCAGGGCCAGTGAATGGGCTGTGGCCTAGATAGAGGATGATGTTGCTTGGGGAGAGTCCAGAGGTCCATACTGAACATCTGGGGGAATGCATTTGGCTCACAGGCCAGAGATTCTCAACCCCTGATGTAGGGCTTTAATTATTAAAACCCTGCACTTTGAATTCTATCAGAAACAAACTACAGATGTGATATGATACATCTCTACACGTCCCAGTTAATTGCCTGCCTGACATGTTCTGAACCAGTTAAAGTTTCTGAATGCTCTTCATAGGTGGTGCATTGCAGTGGTGCATTGCAGTAGCAGTCTACCGTATTTCTTCGATTCAAAGACGCCATCGATTCTAAGACGCACCCCATTTTTAGAGATGTTTATTTGGGAAAAAAGGGCATCTTAGAATCGAAGAAATACTTCCCTCACCGCCCAGCCAACCTCCTCCCCCCCTCCGGCTTTCTTCTAATGGTTGTGTCCTTTTCTCTTTTCCCTCTGTGAGAGAAGAAACCGCCGTTTGTGCAGGAAGAAGGGGGGGCGTTGAAACAAAGAGTAAATAATATTTTCAGGCGGGGAGAGAGAGGAAAAGACGCGATTAAGGAGCTAAAACGCTTAACTCTCCAGTCCTGCTCTTTACTTGTCTGTGCACCAGGGGACGACGACACGTGAGTAAGTCCCATGGAAATCGATGGGACTTACAAATAAATTTGACTAACAAAAAACCAGGCGCTTACCCTCCCAGCTCTTCCTCGCTCACATGGCTCGAGGCTGCTGCAGGAGCTTCCTCTTTTCCTCTTACCGTATTGCTTCAATTCTAAGACGCCATCGATTCTAAGACGCACTCCATTTTTAGAGCTGTTTATTTAGGGGAAAAAGTGCATCTTAGAATCGAAGAAATACGGTATTATGAGTTAGGGTCTCATGTCTGAAACAGTATATTGCACATGGTCATTCTTTGAGTTCATGGCTAAACTGAGGCCACAGCTAGACCTAAGGTGTATCTTGGGATCATCCGGGGTTTGCCCCTGCCTGAGCACTGGATCCCCTGTGTGTCACCTAGATGAACAGGTCTGACCCCTGGACGATCCAGGGATAAACCTTAGGTCTAGCTATGGCCAGAGAGTTGAATCAAGGAATCAGTTCAAGGCTCATGCTGTTAACTACTGTAATACATTGGCAGAGTTCATAATTAATACTAAACTATGAGGATGAACTTCAGCAAGCTTCAGATTTGCATGGCTGTGAGGAGATCAGAAGTTTCAGGATCTGTTTTAGATTAACTGCAGTTTAGTATTGTGTCTGAAACCTACAATGTAGTTAATTTAATTATGATTTCTTGAAACAAGCCAGCTACAAACCCCAGCTAAGATTAACCACACTTTATCTGTGTTTGGATGTCACAAAACGTTGTGATTAATCTAAAATGGAACTGAAAGCTTCTGAAGTCTTCCTCATCATGTCCTTGCTAGATGAAGAGGGGCTGTTCGAGAGCCTCAGGCCTTAGCTAGACCAAAGGTTTATCCCGGGATTGTCCCCGGGGTCATCCCTGCCTGCTCTCGGGATCCCCTGTGTGTCATTTACATGAACAGGGATGACCCTGGGACGATCCCGGGATAAACCTTAGGTCTAGCTAAGGCTTCAGATTCACTGTACCTCATCCTCACAGTGCTAAATCATGGTTAGTGTTATGTGTGAATGAGGCCATTAGCTTTTTATGGGAGCTTTGGAAATGAGAAGAAGGAGTAGAGTGGGTCTGCTTCCAAAAACTTTGGCACACATGAACAGGGTACAGGTATTGCGCTGATTTCTATGCTGTTCCTGGTAGTTCGCATCAGAGGGCTCATCTACACCAAGCAGGATATTCATAGTGGAATATCTATGAAAGTGGTATGTAAGTAGTATATAAAAGGCAGGAGCCAGACTACTGCTTTATAGTGGTACTGAAGTGCACTGACAATTGTTGGGGCCCATGACACATCTACACCAAGCAGGATATAACACTATGAAAGTGGTATGAAAGTGGTACATGGCCCCAACAGTTGTCAATGCACTTCAATACCGCTATAAAATAGTAGTGTGGCTCCTGCCTTTTATATACTGCTTTCAAACTTCTTTCATAGTGGAATATCCTGCTTGGTGTAGATGAGCCCAGAGAATGAGACAAACAAGGAATGATCACAAGCCATGTTTCCTGATTCTCAAGCTGCTAGAGTTCACTGGACCAATGATGTGAAGCCACAACTTTTCTTCTCACCTCTTAGATTGTAAGCTCCACTACTTTATTGTTTTGAGGCTTCCTTCATAAATTCCAGGGGCAATGAAAGAATTGCCACTATAAAAACTAGTCAAACTATAAATAGGAGCTACCTCTCACCTTAAGTTCAATTGCAAGAACAGCTTGGGGCCAGTAGGTCAAATGGATGAAATCAGAAAAGTCTAGGAGTATATAAAACCTGAACGATTCAAGGACAAGTTCGTATTCTGCTAAAAATATTTATCTGAAACTGAAACAATGTGACATGGTTTTATATTTCCCATGTTCTTTCCCCTGAATCAGTCATTTAAGAAGAAAAGGGGAAAGTGTGGAAAGAATAAGAGAATAGCAGCTTCTCCTTTTCTGCGTTTCACATATTTTAAACAAAGAAAAGGTCTGTGGAAGGAATAATCTAATTTAAATAAAATTAGCCCTCCTTATTTATCTAGATTTAGGTGATAATTCTGCCCAAAGAAGTAAGCATGCATTTTATATCTTCCCCAACTCCATTTCAAATGCAGGCATTTGTGTACCACAGGAAGGCTTTACCACTTCACAAATAAACATATGTACTGATCCAATTTGTGGCCTGTTTTAAATGAACATTGGTTTAAGTTCTTCCTTTGCTCCTTTTGGCTATTCAACATCAAGCAAACATTTATCTTAAGAATCCCATAAAGCACTCACACTCAGGTAATATTAATATTAATTAATGCTTGAAGACCAATAAAGTACTTTAAAAGAAGGCCAGTAAAAATAGTTGTTTTGAAGTTCCAAACCAAAGCAGTTCAGTTTATATCCTGAAAGCCTATTGTAATATTTGTAAATCTCACAGGTGCTATCCTAAGTATACATACTAGTGGGAAGTAAGTCTTATTGAGCTGGACTTCCAGTAAACATGGTTAAAATCACACTGCAAAACTTCAGTCACATAAATAAATAATCATCAAAAAACCTACCAGTTTTAAAGAGCAGCTTTCTTACCTTGGTTCAAACTCCACAAAGCCGGAATATTGGATGGTAAGGTTGATGTCTTATCTGACGTGCCCCATGATCAGTCATGATGTGCATGCTTACAACTTACCTTCCATGCACCCCCACTTTTCCTTGCCCTGAAGGCTGGATGGGCCAGTCTGGTGGGCTAAATTAGTACATGGGCTAGAGATTTCCCATCCTTGGCTTATGGTGTCAGGGCTTGACAGATGTTATTCCAGACCACATCACATAAGGCTTCTGCTTCTTCCCATTACCTACACCTTTGCAGCTTTCTCTTCCCTCATGTCCCACCACGAGAGAAGATAGGATCAGGGCAGAGAAATATGACATCTGGATTGGGGGAACTAACAGCCACAGGGATTAATGCTGCATAAGAAAGGTGATGCCCTTACGCATAGATACTTATACTTGCATTCAGGAGAACATGGTTTGAACCTCCCTTTGGGCCTCACCACTAACATGGGAATGTTGGGGATTGAGGGAACATTCCACCCACAGGTTTAGCCATCACATTAGCTTCTGAATGTTTGCAATGGGCTTTTGTTGCGCGCGCACACACACACACACACACACACACACAAGGACCTTGCTAGACCAGGCCTTAGTGCGCCTTCCAACCTGGTTTCCCTGCTGTGCGTCCAGATGACACACAGGGGAATCCGGCGGCAGGCCGCAGTGAGGCCTGGTCTAGCGCGCCATAAGCAAAGTCGCTTATGGCGTGCTTTTTCCCCAGCTCCGGCCTCAGCCCGGGGCTGGGGGAAGTGTGGAGACTTCCGCAGCTTTTCGCGGCTCCTCGCTTACTTGCGAGGAGCCGCGAAAAGCCGCGGACCAGCCTGAGCGCTGTGCCTATCGGCCCGGGGGCGCAGGGGAAAAGAGGGGAGGGGGGAGGATGGCAGGGTGGGTGGCAAGGGGGGAGGGCGGGTGCGATCGCGCCGCTCACCGCCCAAGCAAGCAGCCGAGCGGCGCTTGCCCGGGCAATGCCGCCCCATCCCAGGCATTGCCTGGGCAAGCGCCGCTCGGCTGCTTGCTCGGGCGGCGGCGGCGCGATCGCACCCGCCCTCCCCCGTGCCACCCCCCCCTCCCATCCTTCGCCCCCCCAATTTTAAAATAAAAAATAAAAAAGCCTTGCGTCCTCCCTGCGGCTCCGCCGTCTGGAAGCGTGGGGGAGGTGCGCTAACGTTAGCGCACCTCGGCCCCGCCTCCCTGCCGGCGTAAGCCAGCAGGTCTAGGAAGGCCCAGAGTCTTAGGCTAGTGTTTGGTTCAACCATAAATCTCTACTTGCTTGTGAACTGTTGAATAACATTCCCTCCCACTTTATTATTTCAGGCAGGGAGAGGGGTGTCTAGTCAGAAGTAAGTTCTATTGGGTTCAGTGGGATTTACTCCCGGGTAGTCTAGCATTGCAGCCTAAGTTTTGGTGGAATAAAGCACTGCTACAATATCTAGTAAGTTTATATCAAAGCCATATATCATGCTATGTTTGCAAAGCTTTCCAAACAGACAGTTTGAATAATAAGAAAAAATGTACTTCAGAAACACTGTCTGTTCTTTAGCCAGTGTAATGAGACTTCAGCTCTCATCATAATTATAAAGTGTATTACTATGCAAAATTAGTTGATGAATCCTGCACCAGTGATCCATAACAATGCAAAGAAGATTTAAATATTTATTCATTCCATGATAAATAAATAATGTTAGTTACCATGCATTTATAAAAGATATATTAAATGAACCAAAACAAATTATTGAAAGATACTGCCAACTTCCAGCTAGGGCACAATTAGCATTTAATTTGTTGGCCATAGAAAGAAATACATAATTATTATGTTAAGAATTGCTAGCTGCCAAAGTATATCTCAAAAGTAATTCTAGATTAATTAGTAGCTGATAAAATTGAGATCACCCTCTCTCTAGAGTGTAAAAAATGGTTTTTTATCATTAAATTGTTCTTTTTTTCCCTCAGCTGTGAATTAATTTTAAGCATATTGTGCAGACAGCACAAGACAGAAAATTATGATCAGTATGCATGTTTAATCTTTGCAGTACTGCATTTAGTTATTTACATGAAAGAAATGCCAGTGGGACAAATTTAAGTGTATTGTTCTTTCCTATGCTTGCAGCATGTTAATTTTTATTTTCATACTGGAGAGAAAATTAACCACATCCGTTCATCACAATAAAGTTCTTTTAACTTCATAGATATTTTAACTTATTTGGACTGCAGAGCCTGTTACTTCAATGCCAGACACTTTTATCTCAATGTATTGTATTCCATGGAATGTCCAGCCACCAAAATTTATCCTTAGGCAAAGAACAAAACCAAAGTGCACAATTTCAAGGCCAGTCAAAAGGCCCAGTAAGGCAAGCAAAATATCTTTGGGTAATTCCACACATTTTTCATCAAATTCACCTGTGCTTCTTAGGATATTTTACGCATCATTGTAGAGATGGGCAAATTATTCTATTTCAGTCTTGTGTCTCTATTCCATGTATTTCACCCATACAACTAGCCCATTATATGGGTATTTAAAGAATATATTGGAATACATATTTTCTCTCAACAAAATACACATTTAAATGCATTTTGATATGCTTTTCTAAAGCTAATAGCAGCATCAGAACACTCAGGTAATGTGACAGCCACTGGATAACTATGCTCTAAACATGTTTGTCTGGGACAAGCAGATCAGGTTAGATTCTGCAAAGATCATGTTTTTCAACCAATGATACATTATGGTTTCCACATAGAAGATGCTTTAGAATTCTCTGTAATAGACAAATGAATGCAGGAATGATTGACAGCTGAGGAGTATGATGGAATGATGGATGGAGTCAGTGTGAGTGACAGGTGGAGAGAATTTGTTGATAAAGTCAGAAGACTGAGGTATTAGTGGACATCAGGAAAGAGTGAAATCAGACAGGGTCTGTTCAGAAGGCACCTTAAACCCTGCTGGTTAAGGCTTTTGATTAAGCAGCAGGGTTTAAGGTGTCTTGTGTGATGCATTTTGTTAAACCCTGCCCAAACCACAGTTGGACTGTCTGCAGCAGGGTTAGTGGTTCTAACCATGGCCTAAAGTGTTGTGTGTGACAGCACAGCTTGTGCTTACTGCTAACCCCAGAGAATCAGTTTTGCTAACCACAGAGCCTGAAGTATTGTCTGAACAGCCCAAAGAGAAAGAGGAAAAGCATAGGTAAAAGACTGGTGATTAGGATAGCTGCTGAAAAGGGGAGTCAGTTCTGCTTGGTTAGGTGATCAGATAGAATTATTATTTCTTATTTTTGATCAAATGTCTGCTTGTATTCAATGTCATATTCCATAGCTAAATATATGTTTACTGATTTAACCACCTGTGTTCTGGTCTGTATTCCAAACTGGGTAACATATCTCACCCCATTGTTCACAGATAAGTATACAAAAAGGGAGTCCTACTGCTCTCTGTAAGCTAATAGATGGTCACAGCAGGTTATTTGGGGGAATAGTAGAGGGCATCTGGGCTTGAGGAATGTTAGTGGATGTCTGGATTCAGTGGACGGGCTGAGTGATGTATCCAATGACTTCTAAGGGTCAGAGCCTTGAAAGGGGCAGTTAGCACATGTTAAACCATCTATATGCACCAGGTAAGCACATGGTTAGTATTATGTTCTCCGAATAAGCATGCCTTTCCCCCCAACATATCTGTCAGCATTGAGAACAAAAATCACCCTAATCACTTCATAAACCATTGAACATAATCTGCTTGTCATGGAATAGCTTATTCCAGAATAGCAGCAATACCAGTTTGTTGAAGCAAAAACAAGAGACTCAAGCACCACCTCAAAGGACTGTGTGTTTCAGTGTATATCAGCTACTTTCTCTTTCTGCATCAAACAACAGCGTTGTTGTCCTTTGAACACACACAAAATCACCAATAAAGTATGACCTAAAATAAAATTTTGCATTACTTTTTGCATTTTTTTGAGCTAATAGCTTCCATTGCAAAATTCAGAAAAGCGCAATATCTGACTGATCAGTGTGTTATGTTCTGTACAGTAGTTCTGTATGTATGAATCATTTTTGTCATGCAATTCTCTAGCATCTTTCTCTTTCTCTGTGTAGTATCATGATCTTTCATAAACTACATCCAACTTTATGAGATGGTATGGAATTGTCTCATTTAAATGAAGGAGGTTATTATGCCTCATAAATCCTAACCCCCCACCCCCACCCCCACCCACCTACGGTATTTTGAGATGATTGAGGGTAGCACCTGCAGTCTAAAAATATATCCCAGTATCCTCTGTGATGTTTCTGGAGATGTTGGAACAATCCCTCCCTGGGCTTGTGTACTGCATCCACTGACTTAACACACAGAATATAATGTCCAAGTCACGCTCCATCATCCTCTGCCTGCAACTGTTCTGCTTGTATGATGAAATGTGCCTGAAGCAGTTAGTACAGAAAGTGGAGTACTTGGCAGGAAGCTCCCCTTGACTACCTTATAAGGTGCAATCTTGCCACAAAACAGCATATTTCCTGAATTTTGCCATTATCAGAAACTAACTAAAAACTAAAAACAAACCCTCTTGCATTTTTCAAAGTGATTTCAAGTGCTCCCTTGAAATTCAGATAATGGAGATAATGCTTACACATAGTATATAACAATTACTCTCCCTGAATGTTAGCTTAGTTGAGTTGGAAGCATCCATGTTTTAGAGAAGCTCCAGGACTTTAAGTTGTCTCCAAAGGCTCAAAAGTGCTCAGGGACCATTCAGTCCCCCTAAGCCTTAAAACTCAGCCTTTGAGGGGTTTTGTGCAGTTGTCTCTTAGCTATGACTAATGATTAGGGCTTGTGGGGTGGGAACTACACACACACACACTTCTTGCATATGTTGTGCAGTTCTAATGTCCAATAATGCACCATGCTGGCTTGGGAATATTGCAGTTGATACATCAATATATTTGGAGAGCATCAAGTAAGGGAAGGCTGATGTACCATATATAAAATGATTTCCTTATTTATGCAGACGAAAGAGAAGGATGAGGAGGCAGATCTTTCTGAATATCTATGACCACATTCAGCCACTATATTACACAAAGGCTACTTTGAGGACTGGATGGAGGGTGGTGGACATTTACTCCCCCATCATGATTCTATCCGTACATCGTCCTTTTATTTGAGTTGGTATGTGATAGGCTAGAACATATTTATTTGGAACCAGACTTTTAATTTAAACACAAACAAACAAACCTAAAGTTCTGGACAAACTGTACTTATGAGAATTTTCAACGTTTTGGATGAAAATCTTCAACATTTTGGATGAAAATCTTCAACATTCGGGGGAAATACTCAACATTTGGGATGAACTGTACTTATAATTAGAAATATGAGAAATGGAGAGAAACTGAAAATGACAGATTTATTCATCCCTAATTTGTACACATTTTCCCTATCTATCTAGCAACATGTATCAGATTTGCGACATTTGTTGTTTCATTGTCATTTGAAACTTAATATGGCAAAGACTGAATTGCTTGTTTTTCCTCCTAAACCTTCTCCTCATCTCTCATTCTCTCTTACTGTCAATGATGTTACACTTACTCCAGTCAAGGAAGCTCGTAGTCTTGGCTTTATATTCGATTCCTCACTCTCCTTTATTCCTCATATTGAGGCAGTAGCTAAATCCTGTCGTTTTTTCCTGTATAATATTGCCAGGATTCGGTCATTTCTGTCTGTCTCTTCTGCCAAGACTCTTGTTCATGCATTGGTTATTTCTCGGTTGGACTACTGCAACCTTCTTCTCACTGGCCTTCCTTCTTCTCACATCAGTTTGTTGGTTTCTGTTCACCACTCTGCTGCTAAGATCATCTTCTTGTCTCACCGCTCTGATCATGTTGCTCCACTTCTGAAATCTCTTCATTGGCTTCCAATTCACTTCAGAATCCAATATAAACTTCTCCTGTTGACCTACAAAGCTTTTCACTATCTAGCTCCTTCCTATCTTTCCTCTCTCATCTCACACTATTGCCCCACTCATGCTCTTCGCTTCTCTGATGTCATGTTTCTTACCTGCCCAAGGGTTTCTACTTCCCTTGCTCAGCTTCGTCCATTTTCTTCGGCTGCCTCTTACTCCTGGAACGCTCTTCCAGAACATTTGCGAACTACAAGTTCAATCACAGTTTTTAAAGCTCAGCTAAAAACTTTTCTTTTTTCTAAAGCTTTTAAACCTTGATTTTGATCTGACTTTTATATTGTTAGTTTTACTCTACCCTGTGCCTGTTTGGTGCATTCTCTTCCCCTTCTTATTGTTTTATTATGATTTTATTAGAATGTAAGCCTATGTGGCAGTGTTTTGCTATTTTATTGTTTTACTCTGTACAGCACCATGTACATTGATGGTGCTAAATAAATAAATAAATAAATAAATAAATAATAAAGACTGTTGCTGGTATTTGACTGGATGGCTAAAAGGGGTAGCACTGAGGATCCCGTGTTGGATCATGTAATTATATTGACTGCTAACTTTCTTACAGCTTGATCCTATGAATATTTACATGGAGGAAATCCCCTCCCTGACTCTGATGAGACTTATTCCTCCAAACAAGCGTGCATTGGGTTGCAGCCTTAATGTACTAATTCGTTATAGTGCTGCTACTCATTAAATAAGAGTAGCCATTGCCTTGCAAAACATTTCCTCATTCTCTTTCTCTTTCTAACACCCACTCAGTTGATGCTTTACATTTTTGTTTAACTCTAAATGGTCAGAGATATGTTGCATTCATGGGTTTGCTTAAATGTATATGGATATTATCTACAGGCCAGGCAATAACACTTGTTGTCATTTTCCCAGGAGCAGGAATTATGCAGAGAGTCAAACACAATAACATCAAAATGTGGTAATATTTTTAATCCTTGCTGTCCTAGCACAATGGCATGATGAATTATTTAGGCTCAGCCTGTTGCTTTATTTACATTTCAAAATTGATTGTTTAATTCATAGTGTCATGGAACAGGTTGCCAACAATTCACAGTATTCATAGAAAAGATTTTGTGGTGAAGATTTTAAGTATTTGAAGTCTAATAAAGAAAATACATATGTTACCTTATACAATCATTTTGTAAAGGAAGGATCTTATCCTATTCAGATTTTTACCCAGCAATCATCAGAAGGATCTCACATTAGATCAAACCTAAAGGAACTATATTTACATTTTGCATCCATATTTGAAAAACAAGATGTATATTGATGATTATTGATACAAAATTTGAGAGGTTAAGTTTTATTTTCAATTTAATATTAAAAAAGGAGAAAAGTGATGCTTTCTCCAAACCCAAAAAGGCATTTTCCATGCCCTCAATGCCATTGTCAAGGATTAATGAGTAATGTTTCCTGAAAACAACAAAAACCTGACCCCAACAACTCTCACTTTGTGATTTGTGAACACAAAGTAATATGCACAAGATAACTATTGAGCCTTTTCTCTTACATATACATAGGACACTCAAATAAGGCTTAAAGTACACAAGCTTCAGACCACACTTCACAGTATTCATTTCATGGGGTATCCAGTCTGCAATAGTTAATCAAAACTCTTCATTATATAAACTGAATTCCTTCATGTTCTATGGATTTTTTAATTTTAAAACTTTTTTATTGTGAATATCAACAAACAAAACAGAAAATACATCGTGAAAATGGGGGGGGGGGAACCATACATTGTGTATATAGAATTATCTTTTTCCGCTGTGGCACCCCGGTTGTGGAATGAGCTCCCCAGAGAGGTCTGCCTGGCGCCTACACTGTACTCCTTTCATCGCCAGTTGAAGACCTTTTTATTTTCTCAGTATTTTAACACTTAATTTTAACTTAAATTTAAATTTTACTTTTTTAACTCTGTATTTTAATTTTATACCAATTTTGCTGCGTGGTTTTTATTCTGGTTGTGCTTTTTAAATTGTGTTTTGTATTTGTGCTTTTAACCTGTTGGTTGTCTTACTATGGTTTTAATTTTTGTGAACCACCCAGAGAGCTTCGGCTATTGGACGGTATAGAAATGTAATAAATAAATAAATAAATAAATAAAATCATGATTTCCATCGTATGAACAGTTTAAAAAAAGTGTGTTGGGGGAGAGAGTTATACAAAGGTTTCAAGAAAAGCATACCAAATATCCATATATTTATCCACTTGCAAGTTGCATCTATATAACACTCGTTCAAAAGTTGATAATGTTATTAGGTCTTCGATCCATTGCATTATGGGAGTTGTGAATTTGTCCTTCCAATGTGATAATATACGTCTTTTGTCTGTCATAAGGGCTCTGACAGAGAGCTTCAGCTATGGGGCAGTATATAAATGTAATAAATAAATATCCATCTGCGTTGACCATGTGTTAACTTCCAAGAAGCTGGTAGGTAATTAAGGAGGAGATGTACATTATTCCATATCATAGATTGTTTCAGTATAAAGTTCATCCTTATTATAACCTCCTCCCAAAAGAGGGCAACTACTGGGCACTGCCAAATTATAAAGAAGCATTAGATGCATTACATCTCCAACAGTTATTATTTATTTATTTATTTATTTATTTATTACATTTATATACCACCCCCATAGCTAGAGCTTTCTGGGTGGTTTACAGGAATTCTAAAATTGAGATAGACACGGGTATACAAAATTTAAAATTCTAAAATGCAGAACATGCATACATAAAGCATTAAAACCCGTTAAAAATAAACATGTGGGTGATTAAGATGTGCTGCCATATACCTGGGCAAAGAGGAAAGCCTTAACATGGCACCAGAAAGATTGAAGCATTGGTGCCACGCGAGCCTCGTCAGGGAGATCATTCCAAAGTCTGGGGGCCACCACTAAAAAGGTTCTGTCCCTCATTGCCACACTCCAAGCCTCTCTCAGAGTAGGCACCCGGAGGAGGACCTTAGATGTTGAATGTAGTGACCGTCAGGTATTGTGGTCCCAAGCCGTGTAAGGCTTTATAGGTCAAAACCAGCACCTTGAATTGGGCTCGGAAACATACAGGCAGCCAGTGCAAGCAGACCAGAGCAGGTGTTATATGGTCGAACCTTCTGGTTCCCGAAATCGATCTGGCCACTGCATTTTGCACGAGCTGCACCTTCCAAACCATCTTCAAAGGCAGCCCTACGTAGAGTGCATTGCAGTAATCTAACTTGGAGGTTACCAGAGCATGGACAACTGAAGCCAGGTTATCCCTGTCCAGATAGGGGCATAGCTGGGCCACCAACCGGAGTTTGTAAAAGGCACTCCATGCCACTGAGGTCACCTGAGCCTCAAGTGACAATGATGGATCTAAAAGAACCCCCAAGCTACGAGCCTGTAGAACACCCCCCCATCCTGTCAGCGGAATCACCTACTATCAGTATCTCAGTCTTGTCTGGATTGAGTTTCAGTTTATTAGCCCTCATCCAGTCCATTGTCGCAGCCAGGCGACATGTCCACAAATGTGTTCAACACATCCACAGCCTCTCCTGCTGAAGATGAAAAGGAGAAATAGAGCTGCGTGTCATCAGCATACTGATGACAACACACTCCAAAACTCCCGATGACTGCACCCAACGGCTTCATGTAAATGTTAAACAACATGGGGGGCAAAACTGACCCTTGCGGGACCCCATACTTGTGAGTCCACAGGGCCGAGTAATGTTCCACAAGCACCATCTTCTGTATCCAAACCGCCAAATAGGAGTGGAACCACTGCAAAGCAGTACCTCCCACTCTCAGCTCAGCAAGTCGTCCCAGAAGGATACCATGGTCAATGGTATCGAAAGCCGCTGAGAGTTATGCAAGGTATGCAAGTTAGATAAACCGTTATTGAAAAGGCGTTGTGGAGTCCAATAGACCATATTCTATGGATGTAGTGCTTTTGATAATGGGAGTATTCCCCAGTGCTGTATTCATTGAGGACTAATTTAAACTTGCCGCTAAGGATTCATGCCTAGCTGGGTGTTATGCCAACATGCTATAATGCTGTACATGCAGTAGGAGGATCCTTAGACATGTGGAATTTTGCATGGGTATTTTTTTTACACAGTTCAGGCATCCTTTTACACAAGTCAGCAGAGCCACAAAAGTGCAGTCCTACTCAGAGTAAATTTCATGGAGTTCAGTGGTGCATACTCCCTGATAAGTGGCATAGGACATATTTGTACAATATATGTGTATTTTTATCTCTTTTCAGAAGGTAGTGTTGAAGAACAGTTCCACTTCTTCAGGGAACACATTCTTTAGCTCTGGGGCCAATACAATAAAGGCCATGAATTAGGGTTGGATGGATCATTCTATTTCTTGTCCATGTCAGTTCTGCATGTATTCATTCATAAGCCCATTCTTCCCATTTCAGCATTAATTTGTTATTTAAACAAAATAATCATGGAAGTATTTTCTCACAAAATACCTGTTTCTAATTGTGAGTGGAGAAGGAAGCATGGAATAAAGACACAGACACCAGAGTTTGGGATAAACTAGGGCTCTTTATTTAAATGATAAGGGATATTCAACCCCTCCTGGATCTGCATGTGAAAAGTGTGGGAATCTATACGTCCTTAACCTCAGACAACTTGCCTGGCATTATGGATGAGCCACTCTCCAAAGCCAGGAGTCGGGTAAACCCAGCCCCTCTCTTAGGTGACACTTTGAAAGTGTGGGGAGACCAGCCTGCGTCACCTCCCACTTAGTGCCACACAGTTCCAAGTAGTTGAGACAGGAGCATCCCCAAAGGCAAACCATATCCTGACACGAGAGCTGCACAGCCCCCAAAGAGCAGGTCTTCCATATATGCCAATCACCAAAAGGTGCCAGAGTGCTCACCATCCCTATTGTAATAGCGTGCAAATTCCCACACACCCTGCCAAAGAAGGGTGCCAAGCCTCTGCTTCAGCACCCTGCCCCCAGCAGCCCAGGGGAAATGTCGCAGGCCCACATGCAGATCCTGCAGGAAAATAACATTGCTGCATTGGACAGGTGAACCCACCAGCCCTATAAGGTTCCCCTCTAGTAAAAATTTTTTGGATGGCGGATCACACATCCCTGCCAATTCTTGGAGACATACAAAATTGCCTATTGACTTCTTGTCTTTGTCCTATTTAAGCTATGGACATCCCACCCTCATGCCTCTAGCACTGAGGGAGTAAGTTTGAACATGCAGTACAAATATCTGGCCATCCAGATATCCTCCAGGTCTGCCTTAGCCTGTAAATTGTTGTTGTTGTTGTTGTTGTTGTTGTTGTTATTCCACCCCATAGCTGAAGCTCTCTGGGTGGTTTACCAAAGCTCTCTGGGCAGTTTACAAAAGTAAAGTTGGGGATTTCCACTCCACGAACCCTATCATACCCCATAGGTGGGCACCACACCTGTGGTGGGGCAAAACCAACAGACTGGCCTGTTTATGGAGGAGACACCACCACAGCATTCCTCGCCTGCCACTGCCCTGGATGGAGGCCAGTGACCAAGCCCAGACTGCGTGCCAACAGTTGCTTGCGTTGCTCTATGGCTGGCTGAGATGCCATGCCGTGCCTGCAGACTAGAACCCCATGGGCTATGGTCTCCATACCAATCTGGCAAAAGAACACAATTGTGGGTGTAGTGACTGGCTCTTCTTCAGCCACCTAAAATGAAAGCTTTAGTTTTTAATTAGATATATAAACTATCTTGCAAAGTAATGTTTGCATTTATGGTAGCATGGAGTAGTAATTCCATAAAAGAAAAGGAAAGAGGTATCCAGTCTCTGCTTTATTATTTTGCATATTATCTGACTTTCTCTTCGCTAATCTTTCACAAACAATAGTGTCTGTCAATTACCCTGATGCTCTAGAAGATGACATCATCAGTCCTGCTCTGGGGGAAAAGAATGTCCTAGAGGTGCATTCTTCTGTCATCCTACTCCTTTGTACCACTGGTTAAATGTACATGTGAGCAATAGCATTCTCCTTTAATGGCAGCTTCTGAGTCATCTTCAAGGGCAGTCCCACATCAAGTGTGTTGCAGAAGTCAAGATTGGAGATTACAAAAACATGGATAAGTGTGGTGAGATTTTGTTTTTTCCTAAAAGTGCACAGCAAGTATAATAAAAGGCATTCCTGGACACTGCTGATTCTTAAAATACTTCTCCCTGAAATGTTATCTCTTCTCTGGAAGCTCAACATAGAACTGAATGGGATGAGAAGAAATTCAGAAAGTCCGATGACTGCAGTAATAAAAAGAGAAAGGTCTATGCAATTCCACACTTCTGGTACTCTTGTAGTGCAACAAATATACAGTTGTTCCTACTCAATTTTTTTGCTGCAAATCCAGATGGTTATTCTTAAGGAGTCCTTCTCTCTCAGAGACAGGACATTTTTCAAGCACTATTTTATTGTCGGAAACATGCAATTTTCCTCCCAGTGAAGCACATCAATTGTGACTTTTCATGCTGTGTGGATGTGACTGTAGGACCATCACAGGTGTCTATTAGATCATGTCTGTGACATTGCAAGTGACCAATGACATGGCCCTTTCCTCACACCTGCATCCTTTAAAAAATGTTATTATATTTTTCATTTCATATATATATATATATAAAGAAACTCTTTTAGAGACTGAATGCTCCTTCACTGAAGCAGTTAAGTAAAAGAGCATTCATCTAAAGGATAGGAAAAGAGTAGTAATGCCATATTTTCATTTCTAGAAATGCCCTAGAATTTATGAATCCTTTGATTTCTACCATTTATAGTTTTGTCCTTTCAGTTATGTTCAGTTTTTCTTTTCAGTGCTAAAGTGAGCATCTCTCCTGACTTAAACAATGGCAAACAACCGCACATCTATACTCCATAGAAAGATGGGATATCACATTCCTAGTGGTGGATCTGAGATGGTGTGAGTGGAGCACTAAAAATAAACTATTTCTTAAAAAAAATTGTCTGGAAATTGATCAAAATTTTGAAGTGCTTCAACATAGAAAATAAATGGAAACTGTGTTGCCGTCGTATCTTTTTTTTAGAATTACTTGCTGCACTTACTGAGTAAGTTTTACAAGTCTCCCAAATTTGACCACCCACTGCTGTTTAGCTGATTGCTTTGGAGGCTCCAAATTATGTGCTATAAATTACTTTGCAGCTATATACAATTGCTTAAGAAGATCTTTTTGCAGGAATCCAACATCATTAGATTCAAAAACATGATGAACCATTGCTTTGGGAGTTGCGAGTGGAGAAGGAAGCATGGAATAAAGACACAGACACCAGAGCTTGGGATAAACTAGGGCCTTTTTATTTAAACAACAAGGAAGATTCAGCCCCTCCCTGGATCCGCATGTGAAAATGTGGGAATCTGTATGGCCTTATTTCAGGCAACTTGCCTGGCATTATGGGTGAGCCACTCTCCTAAGCCAGGAGTTGTGTAAATCCACACCCTCTCTTAAGCAACACTTTGAAAGTGTAGGGAGACTACCCCATGTCACCCCACATTTAAAGCCATAAAACTCTGAGTAGATGAGGCAGGAGGATCTCCAAAGGCATACCATATTCTGACTCAGGAACCATAAAACTAGTGAGAAACAAGACCTCTGGATATGCCAATCACCAAAAGGTGCCAGAGTGGTCACAGTCCCTATTCCACTAAGCAAATTCCTGCACATCCCGCCAACAAATCAACCTATGTATCTACCCTCCTAATAAAACCTCCAATATGGAGTAGGCAAGAAACCTCCCCACCATTTATGGGGAGGAAAAATTCCTACTCAGCCCTCCCTGCAAAGGGAATGACTGGCTAAGTCACATATTAGAAGAAGGGAGGGAGGGTGGGAGCCGAAAGAACCAGAGAGGCCGATGGTCGAGCGGGGACAGCCTTTATAGGCTCGGCCCCGCCCTTGCCTCACGTGGCCCATGTTTGCCTACATGTGAGGCCTTTCTTCCCCTCCTCTCCACCAGCAACAGCCGCTCTTCCTGCCAAAGCTGTGCTGGCTGAGTGGGAAAATGGACTTATCAGTGGTCTAAATGTGCACATTTTCTGCCCTGACAGCAGCAGAAGGGTAGTTCATCAATGGCTGACCTGTGACATTGGATGAGAAGTTGAGGTTTTGGTATGCACGTACAGCACAAGGAGTGCCTATGGGCCAGGCTGTGGCATAAAGTTGTGCTTACAACTCTTCTGCCTTTCAAGTGGCTCTATTGCTGCTCAATAGATTAGCAGAAAAAGGTTCATTATGTTCCAGAAAGAGACTGGAGTGCCATCATCTCATACTCTGGACTTGACGTGTGTAAGAATTATCAAAATGATTGTCCACCCCTGGTATAGTTTGTGTAATTCCAGAACACAATACCACTTTCTAGCATAGTATTGTGACTACACAATCCACACTGTTGGCAAATATACATATATATTAATGGATCAGTTAGTGTAATAATAAAGTGCAGCAAGCAGGCCGCTCTGGGCAATGGACCTAAAGTAATAGAAGATTTTCTTTATGATATGGCTGGATTCAGAACTGTAGAGCAATCCTACTACAATTAGACCTGCTTTATGTTAGTATGTTACTTTCTATTTTTACTTTATGTGTATAATTTTTAGTAGTATCTACTTCTGCACTGGACAACAGCTTTGCCAAGAAGAACTTCCTGACTGTTAGAGCAGTACGACAATGGAATCAGTTACCTAGGGAGGTTGTGGGCTCTCCCACATTAGAGGCATTTAAGAGGCAGCTGGACAAGCATCTGTCAGGGATGCTTTAGGGTGGATTCCTGCATTGAGCAGGGGGTTGGACTCGATGGCCTTGTAGGCTACTTCCAACTCTGCTATTCTATGATTCTATGATTCTAAGAGAAACTGCTCCTGCCCCCGTCAAATCTGCCAATGGGGAATTCGGCCATTGACCTTAATAAAGCCAGCATTTTCTTTCAAATATGGGAAAGGTGTGTGAAAAGACTGATGTGCTCATTTAATGCCAAATGAAGGTTTAGCCAGTAGCTTTTATTAAATTGGGCTAATGAATATTTTCAAAGAACAGGACAGTGAGAGACTTGAAGAGAAAGGTTAGACAGTGACTTAAATAATTCAGCATGAATTCATTCCTTGGGAGGGAATGTTTGATAATAAGAATAAGGTACATCTTTTATAGAGCAAGATCACTGTGGATGAAAGCAGAATCCAAACAAATTTTTCAGAATGAGATGATTCCTACACACACACACACACACACACACACACACACACACACACACACATCATTGGAGTCGAAAGGGAACTTTTGTGTAAACACTGCTCAATCCTTGCATTCTTTCATGTATATCTGGCATGCTAGATTCATGAGGCTTCAGTCAAATTAAATTGCAGTGTTCTGGAACCAGTACAAGTAAAAGGGGTGTTTTGCTCCTTTACTCTTCATTGGCAAGTTGCAGATCTATGAATAAACATGGCTGCAGAAGCATGCAGATATGCTAACACTGAACCATGAATATTTTAAAACCCACCGGTACAAATTATATGGGGCAGCACCTGCCACTGATGGCATAATAGAAGACATCCCCTTCCCCCATCTCTGGAGCTGTAAAATCCCCAACTAGGTAAGTACTGTCTGGCAAGCTGTCCCCAAAGAAATCAATTTATATAACTATACAATTTCTGCAAAAGGAACTTGGCTGAAATCCTTAAGCTCACTTTGAGACTATGGCAGTTGAGTTCTTGAGGTTTTCCTTGAGGTCATTTTAATGCTGTAGGTTAGCTGACTGCTTAGAAATGGAAGTATGGATTGTGTCTACAAGACAAGTAAAAACCAACAACACCTGAACCAGCATCTTCCCTCTCTCTCTAGCTCAGCAGACATTAAAAAGATAGGAACATAACACCTATTAATTAGAAATGATTAGTTTATGTGTGTCATAAAATTGCCTAACATATTTAGAAAAAATGGAGTCAATCCAAAAAATCTTCATGAACAGCATTTTGTGCACACCTGTACAAAGCCTACAAACAGATGGTCAGTTTTGATAATGCCAATGCCTTAAGCCTATTTATCTCCACATTACCAGCATAATCAGCACTGTCTAATCTAATTGTATTATTATTATTATTATTATTATTATTATTATTATTATTATTATTCACCATGATATAATAAAAACTCTCTCCCTCTCTGATAAACAGAACCTTATGTACCAAAAATAGCTGGGAGGGGACATAGCTCAGTAGTAGAGCACATGTGTTACATGCAGAACATCCAAGGTTCATTTGCTGGTATCTCCAGTAAAGGCAGAAGAAACATCTGTCTGAAACTGCCGCTCAGTGTCCACAATACTGGGTTAGATGGACCAAATGTTTGACTCAGTTCAAAGCTTTTCTCCCTAATGTGCAAGTTTTGTAATTTGGGGGAGCTTTTCTTCTCCTTGGGAGAGAATTCAAACATGCAGTTCTTACCAAACACAGTATGAAGTGATACAATCACAACAGGGCTATACCATGTGATTATTCTGGAAGTGTAGATTGGCACTTAGTTATTGTTGAACTCAGTTTACCATTATAATTATCATTTATTTGAGAAAAAGCAGTTTGTATAGAGAAAGAGACTAATATCTTGGAACTCCTTGGTCCTTTCCCTTGTGGACAGAACAGTGGTGGGCTGGATTAAACTAAGTCTGAAAACTGATAAGACAGAAAAAGGAGAAGTAGGTTGGTCATGAGTCCAGGAAATAGGTTATTTTCTCAATCTGGGTGAAGTTGCAAATCTTCCAAACAATTTTGGGGTACTCCTAGATCCATCTTTGTCTCTGGAAGCTCAAGTTGTTTTGGGGGCTAGCCATAGTGGTTCAGACATTGATAACCTCAAGACTAGATTACTGTAATGCACCCTTGGGCTTGGTCCAGAAGCTGCTGGAGGTGTAGTGGCAAGGCTGGTAAAATGGGCCTCTTTCCAACATCATGTTACACTTTGCTTATTAGCAGGTAGCATATCATGCTGCCTGCCAATAAGCTACCAGACCAAGTTTAAGATGCTGCTGTTACCATATAAACGCTTAAAAACATGTGACCAGGTTACCATAGGGATTACTTTACCCCTTATGTCCCTGGCCAATCTCTGTGATCTTCAGAGGGAACACTTCTGATGTTGTTATATGAGTTTCACCTCAGGAGCACTTAAAGCAGAGCATTTAGTGTCCCAACACCCTATGGTACACATTACCAATTGTTCTGAGTCAGGCGACCACTGAAAACGTTTTCTTAAAACCAACCTCTTCACATAGGCTTCCCCTGCTGTGTGACCAGCCTCAATATGGGGTTGGATCCAGATTTATGCTGGACCAACTGCACTGGCAGAAGTGGACTTTCCCACCCCCTCCTTCCCATGGCAGCCCCTCCAGCCGTCTTACCATGTTGTATGAATGCCTGAAGAGAGGTGTGCTCCAGCCTTGCCCCCTGTCATCACATTTGTTTCCTTGTATTCAAGTAGGCTCTCCACACAATTGGGAAGCATAGAAAATCAGACTGTCACCTCCACAGGTACAGGGAGCCAGACGGGATGATGGGAATGCTCCTCTCTTCATATGTTCATATAGAGTGGTAAATAAAACACCTGATAACGGCTGTAGATTGACTAGTAAATGCATTATTTAGTATTTTATCCTTATGGTAAAAATGCATACAAATCTGCATGTGGAACACCCACTTTACTAACAGGGCAAGTGATGATGTCTAGCTTTTGTTATCAAAGGAACATCTTGGGTTTGAGGTGAAACTGAAACCAGAATTGTAACATTTAAATACTTTGGTAAAAATATTCTAAAACCATTAATACTGATAAATTCTAATATAATCATCAACAGTGAAAGCACACAGAAATAGTTTATTGTGTCAATTTTATACTTCCAATTTATTTTAACAAGTAGGCTGGATAGCAAAAAATGAATCTATATGGAATGGTTAGAAGGAGGAAATGTTGGCCAGCTTTTTAGAAGCTGCAAGCCAGGCACAAATACTTTTGGCAAGGACACATGTTAAGCAGGAATAAATTAAGCTATAACTGATTTCCTTAATTTCTTTAAAAGCAGATATAAGCTTTTGCCAGTTGGAAGCTTTAAAACAGATGATATGTTTTAATCTGTGCCAATATGAACTATGTCATTTGAAAACTATGTCTGCAAAGTGGAAAAATGCTACCTCTCTCTCTCTCTCTCTCTCTCTCTCTCTCTCTCTCTCTCTCTGATCACAGGCAAAATTTCTTGATCCTTTGTACTTTTTTTTTTTAAAGTGAATAAAGAATGATCAGAGCTGGACATCTATTGCTTGACATATGTCAAGGTAGCAGACTATGGCCAGATCTACACCTTGTGTCAAAGCATTATGAATATGGAATAAAAAGCAGGAAATAACACCATTAAAGCAGTATACGGAATGTGTCCTGTGCCTCAACACTTGTCAGTGCACTTCAATACTGCTATAAAGCAGTAGTGTAAATGTAGCCTATGTTGTCAAGTTTAACAGTTTTGTTATAAGCTGGGATATTAAGCTCTCATATCGTCAAGTGAATAAATGGTATTTGAAAGCACTGAGCACATTGCAGCATCAAGTACATAATGACAACACTTTCAAACATGTCTAAATAATTTAGAATCACAGAAGTCTTCTCCATACAAGTTCCTTGGAAATTAATTGGCTTTGCACTGGCAGAACAGTTTAACATCAGTTAGATCCCCATTTTGAGATCACATAAGCGTTTCAAAGATTAAGGATCCTTCATGCAAAGGCATTCCACTGAAAGTGATAGGATGGATTTACATCGGTGCAATGGACAGAGCCAAGGTAAAACCTCCCACTGCTACCACTACTATAGGGGAAGGATAATGCAAACAGACAACACGGACCTCTATCGGAGGTGGGGTGTGCCGGACCCTGAGCTATCATGCACTGCTGCTGGAGGGGAGGATGGAGTGCAAGCCACCCTGCTGGCTGCTACAACCTGCCTTCCCCTCAATACCTCACTCTGAGGAATTTTTTTCCAGAGTGCAGCATAAGTGGGGAGGTGGCCCTGGAGACTACCTTCTTTGGTAAACCATGTCTTAATGCTGGCATGTTTTTGCCATTTATTGAAAATGTGTCATTTTACTTGGACTTTCACCCAGCCATGGCCTATCTTTGAATCAATCTTTAAATCTCTAAAATGGTACTGTGTATTGTATTGTATTTATTGTATTCTTTGGTAAACCACTTCAGGATTTGTGCAAATGAGAAGTCATATATATTGCTCATCATCAATCATCATCATCATCATCATCATCATCACAATCCTCATTAGCAAGGGACCCACAAGAGTACCCTAATAATAATGGAAATTCCTTTACTTTCTGCTAGAGAAGCCTTGAAGATACAACAAATGGATAAAGAAACACTTGACAAATACTTAATTTGTACCAGTTTAGTAAAACCCAAGAGCCTGTAATGCATATGGTTACTCAGTTAGATGTAATTCTCCCTGCATTCAGTGGGGTTTAGTCCCAGAGAAGTGTGCATTGGACTGCATCCTGAGTTGTATTGCTGTAAACATTTTCCTCTCAGATGCCCAATCCTCTCAACAATAAGCTTCTTTATTGGGAAAGAACTCAAATAGCAAATGAAAAAGTACATCATCCCTGCTTTCAGTCATAGGCACAAACAGCCTAACTATGTACTGCAGCATGAATTAATAAAAACAATGAACTTCTAAAAAGTAAATGTTAATACCTGAAACATCCATGGCTGTAGTTCTACGAACAGTTTGTTTCCCATGGTTCATTATGTTCTACGTAACCCAGTTCACATATGATATGGTTTGCATGACATATCAACCCACAATGGGTTGTTAGCTTTGTTCCAGGGTGGCTTGTTGTGATGGCTTATATGTGGCTTTTTTGAAAGGGCTGCAGAGCCACGTGGCAAGAGCATCACAGAAAAATGGCTGTTCCTTGTGATCTTGCTAATGATATCCCCTCTCTATTACATCTTCAAATGACACTGGTCAATTTATTCCTTCACTTCAGACAGTAATACTTCTTTCATTTTCGGGGAGATTTGTGCAAATTTAATGTAACTTTTTTCACCTTCAGGGACATTTCCACAAATTTAACTTAAAACAAAACAAACAAACAAAAAAAAAACCTTCATGGAGATTTGCAAATATTTAACATTAAAAAAAAACACCTTTTGCAGAGATTTGTGCAAATTCACAGTAACTTTTGTGCTTAGGCATAGTAATTACTACACATAAGTATGGTATTTTAGCAAATTTGTGTAAATCTCCTTGAATTTTTTTTATTATCCTTATCGATTTTCAGAATAAAATGAGTACTATTATTTAAATTATCACAATGTCCCTTGCTGATCCATATTATATTTTTATTAAGCTCTTTAAACAAAAAAGCTATATTAGCCTAGCATTCAATGTATTTGTAAAACTTTTCATAATCTATAGTTTTATTTTATTTCTCCTCTCCTACTAAAGAGGCACAAACTACATATATGCATTTTTCAACTGCAGAATTTAAAAAAATTAAATGAAGCACAACACTTGAGAGAAATGAACTCATAAGTTAAAATTCACAACCTGCAATGGTGGGCATAACTGAAATATTCGTACATTTCCCCATGTGACCTTTTGTTGTAAACAAAGAATATTAAACACTGTTGTTTATCTTCTGGTAATGAATATATATTATTCTGGGGTCTAATGAATGAATAGAACAAGTTTTTCATTAAATATTTATTAAAGTAATATTTTCTAGGCTTACAAATTATGGAGGACATTACATTAGAAACTTGGAACAGCTCTCTTTTAAAATTCCTGGAAGTTCTAACAGCGAGTATGCTAAACAATTAAGAAGGTCTTAGATCAATATACCCTATTGACTCAATATAAATAACAGCAACAAAATTAAATGTAGGCCTATAATAAAGCAACATTTGTGATAGAATAAATAACCAGTGGACATACTAATTTGGAGGAGTTATTGTAGCTTTCGTTCTCCCTGTGAGGTTATTTTAGTCGTTTCTTAAAGATATGCAATGCACACAATGGGCTCAATTTATAAAATGCCTGGAAAACAATAAATACATTATTTAAAGACCAAGAAATTTAAGTACAGTCCATTGGGATGTTCTCCTACATAAGCCCCATTTAAATGAATAGGAATTGTACCAGGGCACAATGGTTTCTGTGATTCAATAGGGCCTATGCAGGAAAACATCCTGGTAGACTGAGTCCACAGTAAGGAGAATGGTTGCTCAGAAAGAATTTTTATTATTATTATTATTATTATTATTATTATTATTATTATTATTATTATTATTATTATTACTCTATTAAAGCAACACCTGTAAAATGTTTCTGGTGATACATTTACTGGTTTTGGTGGTGTTAAGTACCTCCAATCCCCCTGACCCACATACCGTACATTTCCCCCATTTGATTGTGGCTTTTCAAATCCACAGTGTCCCTTCTTTCTGCATCTCACCTCATCTGCCACAATTTTATTCTTTCCCTTTTGCATGATCCCAGCCAATCAGGGATCAGGTAGTGAGCGAGATGAATCATACTACAACATGGCCAAGTATGCTATGTAGTGGTGTGAAAAGAGAAGAAGTATCATCTGGGTCCCTAGGACAAGAACATTGAAGACAGTGAAACATGAAAACAAGAATTTAAACAGCTAACTTAAAAAGATGTGTATTTAACTTTCTAAAAGCCAAAACAGTTGGGGCCAGTCATAGTTCTTGAAAGACCAAATTCCACAGTTTGGGAGTGACACAGGACAAAGAGCCTTTCACAGATTCCTGACAAATGGGCCTCTTCACATAAGGGTGCCCTCAAGAGGGCCACTCATTCAGAACTTAATAATTGGATAGGCCAATAACAAGACAGTAAGGACTGGAACCATTGCAAAATTGCAGCCCCAAGGTTCAGTACCACCAGGTGATCCAGAATTAGTGAGGAAGTGGCGCTGGAGTCTGCTTGTGCCACAGCAGCAACATACCATGGTAGATGGTATCAAAAGCCATCCAGAGAACTAATATGGCTACACTTCACACCCACCCACATCCAATTCTCACATAGCTCATCCACAACAGTGGCCAAAGCAGCCTCAGTGCTTGCCAAAAGCCTGATTGAAATGGGTCCAGATAATCGTATCATCCAGGTGCATCTGATGTTTCTATGCCAGCACCTGAAATGCCTGGGAAAACCTGGTACTGAAAAGACCAGAAAATAAACTAGGCAAAAATTCTCTGGGGAGGGTACTCCATAGCTGAAAAGGCTCTAATGGCCAACCAGAAAAGAAAGAGATACATTTGTTCCATAGCCTAACTAGTCTGGAAGTGGGAGCACAACCTACGCTGCACAACCTCTGAAGGATCTGGTACACAGCTAGGGAGTACTCTTAGATCCAGCATTGCTCCTGAATATCCTGGTAGTGGCTATGGCTAGGAGTACTAATTTGAACTTTTCTAATTTGAGCCTACCTTCTTATCATGACAAACCAAATTCTTAGCAACAGGAGAAGAAGCCTTACTGTGTTTATGGTCAATCCAAATTTTTTTTTGGATAGTGTCCAGGATGGATATATTCCAGCCATACAAACAAATCAGAAAAATAATTTGTGCTACAATTACTTTTCAATCCATTTCAGGGAGGAAAGTAATGTTCTAAGACAAGGATTCAATGAATGTTTTCTTCTGTGCAATTACGTTTGACTTTTATAAATGATTGGTATACAAATAATAGGTTTTCGCTGTTACTTCAGATCTTTGATGCACAAGGAAGATTACAGTATAAAGTATAAGTATTATTTGACAGTGCAATATATATATATATATATATATATATATATATATATATATAAGGCGGCACAGCTGTGCCTCCTTAGTTAAGTCCCAGCATTCCTGACCATGCGACATACTGACTTGCAATGATGGGAGTTGTAGTCCAACACCTTTGGAGGGCACCAGGTGGGGGAAGGGATGCTCTAAACAAAAAAACTGGAAGTAGGTGGCCCTAAGTTGTTCATCATCAGTTTTCCACAACCCCACAGTCACCTCTGCATATCATATTCCCTGTCCTCCTGGTTTATCTGCTTTAGGAGAATGATAATTTCACTTGTACTTGCCGCCTCCTTTGGGAGGATGTGGCGTTAAGGCTTGTGAGCCTTAACTCCCAATTTCCCTGCTTTTTGGTGCTTAGTTCAAAACTGTAGAGCCTTAACATTGTTCTGTAAACTGTAGGTTTTTTGTTTAATGAATATATAATAACATTAAACCCTTGTCATTGCCCTTAAGAAATGTATGGTTAATATATTTTGATGGCATGGCATATCACATTTCCCTTAGAAATATGCAGGAGGACTATCCAAAATATTCATCTTTGAAATGTTTTAAAAGATCTTTTACCACAGTATTCTTGCATTAATTTAGGAAGGAGAAAAAGGATTTACTTTTACTGTTTACATAGGAAGCACTTGGCTGTTCTGCATTGTAGGATACGGGTGCCCTCTGCTGTCTTGTTTGGAAATTGTCATTCATTTCTATTTGTTTTTTTTAAAGGCAGTGGCAACCTTCTCTCTCTCTGTGTATGTGTAGTGTTGTTGATTTTAATTTGAAATACAGTTGTGATTCCCTTAACAGCTGGAGAAAAGAGAAGTTCATTTAATTGTTTGATTTATTCTAATTTAATATGAATTTATGTGGCCAGTTTGTATGTTGTGGGCATGATTTACACAAGTTGCTGTTTTAGGTCCTACCCCATATCAAAGGGTTGTATGAATTCTTTTTGTTTGAGTGTTTTTTGCAGGTTGCACTGATCCTGTAAAATGCTCCAGTTCGTGATCATTTCACAGCTTATCACATCCTGCTTCAAACCACTTTTTGAAGATACTGCAAGTAGGAACACTGAAAAGACTGACTGTGTATACTCAGGATTATTGTTTAAAATGTCAAGTTATATTGATAAGAACAAGTTTGTGAGTGAACATGTGAACTGGGCTTCATTATGTATTTATTATAATTATTTTAATCTCATATGTTAGGGCCAGAGCTTCACAAGGCAAGTTACAAATTGAACTGTTAAAGCAACACAATAGAGTAAATAACATAGTCAGCTTAAAACCTAAAAACAAAACAAAACACCCTAGCAATAGAATCAAGGAAAGGTTGGTGGAATCAGAAATTTAGGGCTCTTTCTGTATATAAAAGTTAGTGGGAAGATATCAAAGCTAAAATGTATTGATTACCTCCAGAGCCAGGCCAAGGTGCTTGCCGCTGGAAGTGAAGGACACCCCAAAATACTTTACATTACAACAAGGGACATTATATTGTTGCTGGGAAAATTCATTTCCCTCCAGTAACACTGAGGATTTCATCTAAGCCCAGAGGGAAGGGACAGGGAATTCTTAAGTAATGCCATGGCAGATGGCATTACTATCCCTGCTAATGAAAAAAGTGCCAGCTTTGCATCCCTGTGAGCTCCTCTACACCATTGCTTTTATTCACAGTTTTGTTACTGTATTGCTTTGAATGATTCAGGAAAATCCTTCTGTACTCTGTATTGGGATAGAAGGTCTGAGGAATGGATGCCCCTGGATTTGTTAACTTCCCTGATGTTTTCTAGGGAAGAGCTATCTCATCCTGGCTTCTCTCTGTCCAAAACTTTACAAGAGGATACTGTGTCTTTGCCTGGTGTTGGTCAATAGAAGGACCCCTAACTAGTTAACTGTCCCCTCCCCATCAACATAATCATGGAATTAGTACAGTTAGCCAGTGTCAAGTTATTGTATGCTTTCCTGCTGGGAGCACAATGCTTATGCAGGCCAGCCTTCTCCTCCTGATAGCTACCAAAGACATTACAAGAGTGACAGTTTGGGATTATCTGGTCGGAAAAATTACATTTCAGCACAAACAAATAACTTTTGTTTTGTCAGAATTTAATATACTTCACCACTTCCAGTTTGTACCACTGGAATTTCTTTCCGCCCCATGTTGTAGAAATAGAATTGTAGGGCTGGTGGCACACATAGGGAGGATCTGTTATAACACTTTCTTTGTGTTTCCCAGGGGAATACTTCCAGGCCAGTTTGGAAGCAAGCCCAACAGCAGTACAGGAAGCAGAGTGCTGAGCTCTAATTCTTCCTCTTCCAATTTTGGGAGTGGGTAGATTTTGGAACGGAGCTCAATACAAATTTATTGATATTATACTACTATTATACTACCTTCCTCATATCTGAAGGGCACATTGCCAAACAGTGCAAGATTAGAAGTTCTTAAAATGCTTAAGAATCTAGATCCAGAGAGTTCAGAGGTAAATCTACCCTTAGCTAGATTTCTAAAATATTTGAAAAACCTCTTCTATTCTGAGATGGCAAAGTCTGGAAGTAACACTCCTGGCACTGGAAATGACCATCCTCATGAGACTGGCTTTTCCCCCTGCTGATGACCAAGGACACTTCAAGAACCCTGAATTCAGGGTTGCCTACATATTTCTGGTTGCAAATCAAAAATGTGCATCACCAGAAGTCCTTTTCCCTTCTATTTCTTTTCCCTTTTCCCTTCTATTTATTTTCGTTCACATTTCTCACTGCCCTGGCATATATCTCAGCCTGTGTCTTTTCATACATGCTTCATCTGCCTGGAAATGCAGGCTCCTTTTCTCACAATAAAAACTGAAAGTGCACAATTGCACCAGAATATGCAGATGTGTGTACACCCCAAATTGAAGCAGTGAGATCCCCCCAACAAGTGGCTGTGGGGGAACGAATTAGAAATGCCAGTAAGGTTTGCCAGTAAGGTTTCGCCAGGCTGCGAAACAAGGCTACTTCAAAGAAAAGGCAAGCTTTTAAGACTTGAACTCTTTTGTACTCTCTTCAGCTTGGATCAATATCCAGAGAAGGATTCTCAGCTTCCATTTGTCTCTTCTCTCCACCAGCCTGCCCATCCCTCAATCCGTCTACTCCAGGCTTCATAACAAATGTTCCTGTCTTCCCCTTACTTACCTGCGAGCAGAGATAATGGTGGAGAATGGGGAAAAATGGAAGAACCAAGTGAATAACTCTGAAGAGTCTCTCTATTCCAGCAGTTTTCTCTCCATCTAACATTAGAAAATAAAGTAAAGAAGTGGAACAATGTACATGTGCAGATTTTGCTAAAGCTTTCAGGCATCTTTCACTCCATTTTTTGCTCTTGATAGAATCAGAGTTTTGTTTAAGGATGTACAAGAACTTTGTTCCTATTTGAAAATGCACATTTTCACTAATGCACCCTTGCACAAGTGTGCATTTTCCCAATGCGGCTTTTGCGCTAATATGCTTCAACACAAATATGCACTTGCACACACCCTTTTGACCAGATACAAGACGGCAGGGTTCCTGCAGCTTTAACTGTTGTGATAAGGAGGGAATTTCACCAGGTTGTCCATATATACATATGACACCTGCTGAAATTTCCTTTTCTGTGCAACGGTTAAAGATACAGGAGCCCTGTCTTCCTTTTCATATGGCCACCCTATTCGCTGTCAGCTTTTGGAAGCTTTTAACTTCAAAGCATTTAACCGCCTTCAAAAAGAACAATAGTTTTTGTGATAGGTCTGAAAATAAGTCTCACATCGGCTGTTCTTCCTGGCCATTGTCCTACACCTCATACTTAATCATTATATTATTGAAACCTTTACCATAAATACCTGCCTTCTCTGCTTTGGCACCCCGGCTGTGGAATGAGCTCCCTAAGGAGGTTCGCTTGGCACCTACATTATATGCTTTTAGACACCAGGTGAAGACCTTTTTATTCTCCCAGCATTTTAACAGTCTATAAATACATTTTAACTTGGTGTTTTAAATTTTTAATTTTGCATTGCTGCTGTTTTTATCTGGTTGAGCTTTTATATTGTATTTTATATTATGGTTTTATACTGTTGTTTTATACTTTGAATGGTTTTAATTTTTGTGAACCGCCCAGAGAGCTCCGGCTATTGGGCGGTATAGAAATGTAATAAATAAATAAATAAATAAACACCTAACATAACTGTGTACCAATTTAACTTTGCAGAATTGAAGCCAGCTACTTCATGATTTTCAACTCTGCCTTACATCACACCACCACCATCTTAAACTGCTTTTATCAGAGGTGCCTAATGAAGAACCTATGCAAGTTGAAAAATATTGCTTAAATAACAACAAACTGCAACTCCCATATCTCTAGCAATACTATCTAGCATATTTAAAGATACACATTTTCAGCCGGCACTCTCACTCTTCATTTTGAAACAACATGCCATATTATAGATGCAAATCCAAGTGCTATTCATATAACACAATACACAACTCCCTTGCTCATTGATCTCCATAGATACTTCAATATTATTAGACAAACTATTAGCTTTACCTTTCCTGTGATACCCATTGTGACTTTTTTCATTTCATTTATATACCAATGTAATAGCAATCAAGGTAACTAACAATAACATTCAAAGCATTATGAAGTTATGATTAAAACATTAATGCTCTTGTGCCTTTGAAGGTTTATTGTTCAAATATGGCTAGTCCAATATGTTGTGCATATGCCAGTGTGGACTCAGAAATCCATTACATTAGCTACCACATCATAGCATTGGTTTAAAGAAAACAAAGAGTACTTACGTACAAATATGCATTTTCCCCTTGGCAAATACTGGTTAGCAGCATGAGGTTCTCCAATGGAATAATAATGGTATACCATAAATTTTCCTTTATGCTTGAGAGAAGAAGAAAAGATAAATAGCTGTGTGTGATTTTCTTTCTATTGAACCATATTGTCCCAATATGTCAAATAAAAGGTATACACCATACCTCTTAATATGTTACATCACTGAGTGAGGCAAATAAAAGCAGTAATGAAAATAAAGCTATCTTTTGCTATTGATTCTTTCAGACCATTTCACCCTGGCTTTTCATTTACAAGCCACTGCATTTGTTAATGCGCTATTTGTTTTCATCACTCAGATATTGAATTCCCCAAGACACCCCACCTAAAAGAAGGTCGGTCCCATTTTTTTTATTTATACAGGTATCTCAAACCCACTAGTCTTGCTTTGTGCATAATATAAAGTATATTACAATGCAGTGTGCCTATTTGGCTTAAAGACACAGAGAAACAAAAATTATTCCGTGACTTTTAGACAGAGGGACAACATTTCATCATCTGTTTCCATATGAAGAAGAATGGACTCTGAATTCCATGTGCATATAATGGATATGGGAGTCATTCTAAATAACAGTCCTTGTCTATCAGTGAAACTAATTTACCATTTCTCATATAGCAAAGCTTCAAAGAATCTACTACCTGGAGACACACTGTACAATATTCTCTAAGACCTCTCTGGAGACAGAAATTGTTTTGGTATGACACATTGCTCTCTATTCTACCTACAAACCAATATTCAGAACAGGTGTGCAGATTCTATAGTTACCCTATTAATTCAAACTGAGAGTAAGCCAGTGCCAAAGGATACCTAGGTAATCCCTCTTCACCCTGTTAGAGCAGGTTACTCTTTGATTCTTAGGCCATGGCTAGACCAGGCCTATATCCCAGGATTGTCGCGGGATCATCCCTGTGCATCCAAATGACACACAGGGGATCCCGGGAGCAGGCAGAGACTTGCATTTGCCTGGGATAATCCCTAGGTCTAGCTAAGGCCTTAGTTTGCATAACTACCAATTGCCCAAAGGCCTAGGAGTATGCATTAACCAACCGAAATATCTTCAAACGGTAAGGTCAATCCGAGTTGGCACGTCATTCTCCCTGCGGTATTAGCTTTAATGTCTCCCGTTCCATTTATACTTCATATTTAGGGAGGAAGCCAACTACACCACTAATACTGGAGATAATGTATTTGGTTCAAATATAGCAACAGGAAATGTATACTGCATTTGTTTAATGGAAGTTGGGAAAAATAGGAACAGCTTGAGGCTGTGGGTTCATGCAGCAGTTTTGTATTCCATCTTTCAGATAATTCTGTAGTGCTTTGCACTGGCATACAAAACTGCTGCTTTCATTTGTAGTGATTGAGTCAGACAACTTGTGTATACAACTGACAGGTCCACACCCTGAAAAGTCACCTGTATTTTTAAGTGTTGGGATATCACCAGTTGCAGCTTTCCCTTTCAAAGCGTTACTATAACAGAAGAAGTTATACCCCATTGGATTGTCTCATCTGCTCAGCCCTTAAATGCACAATCTAGTCTATTGTCAATTATCTGATTGCAGTGGTCTGAGGAAGTTGAAGAGAGAGAGAGAGAGAGAGAGAGAGAGAGGAGACATCACAAACACTGTGGTTGTGTCCATACTTATGTCAGGAAATCAGAAATTTATGGGACAGCTACAGATTTGTATGTATGTGTTCATTAATTTACTTTTTTATTATTTAACACACACACCCTGAAAGAGTAAAAAAAATGATTGACAATTAATAAAAACAGTAGAACAATATTATACAGATCAAAATATAGAAACAAATTAATAAAAATTAAGAAGAATAAAACAACAAGAAACTTACCTTAAAACAATTGTGATCAGAGTAAAAACAAGTTATGAGCCAAAAAATTTCCTGAAAAGGAAGGGTTCCACAGTGTGGTGAAAAGTTATTAATGAATGAGCATGTTAGTGCTTGTTCTCCAATTGAAGATTAACATATTTATGTTACTTGAATCAACTCTAGATGTCTCCCTACCCTTAATCTTGTTTTTCTTATGCTGCTATTGTTAATTACTTTACTTTTTTTCTTGAAAAAAATCTTCCAAGACTTATGTTTTAAAATAAAAAAACATTAACAAAAATTAAACACTCTGAAAAATTCAAAAGTGTTCCCTTCTGCTGCTCCAATTTATATCATCCTGCTCCTAAAATTGGAAACTTTGATCAGGCACTTGAAAACTCATAAACCGTTGAAGAGTTCAAAATGCCCACTCCATGTGCCAGATTCTATTCATATTTATTTATTTATTTATTTATTGCATTTTTATATTGCCCAATAGCCAAAACTCTCTGGGTGATTCACAAAGATTATATCCATCAATGACCCTGTCCCTCTCCCCCAAAGCAGGGTAAGGAACTAGCACTGGAGAAGGGTAGTAGGCAATGGAGGGCTGTCTGAAATATAGAGAAGGCTGTTGTTGGGCATTGCCTCCTTCCCCAACTGAAGTTAGGTGCTACTAGGGATGGACAAATCAGTCAGTTTTACTTTCTCCCACATTCATTTTTTTAAAAAAAGATCTCATTTTTTTCCATTTATGAATTTTGGGAAATTCTTACCAAGCTGAAAGTAAAGTATCACCCATCCTTTGGTGTTACCAGTGTAGTGATCCTAGGAGCATGTTTTTCAATTAGGGATCAAAAGTTGAACTATAACCCTTATGATCCCCAAGAAAAAAATGAGGCTGGCTGCATCCTTTGCAGTGCTGCAATTGACATTTTATACAGGCCAAAATGATCTCTTGGTACTTGGTGGAAAAAGATACCACAAATCTCCCTATGCTGGCATTCTCAGAGACAGAAGAGAGGTCCAGAAGCCACTGGCCTAATCTACACCAAGCAGGATATTGCACTATGAAAGCGGTATATAAAAGACAGGAGCCACACTACTGATTTATAGTAGTATTGAAGTGCACTGACAACTGTTGGGGCCCATTGACACATACCATATACCACTTCCATACTGCTTTCATAGTGCTATATCATGCCTTTTGTGGTTCCTGCTTTTATATACTCCCTGCATAGTGCAATATCCTGCTTGGTGTAGATTAGGCCATAGTCTTCCAGGGAGTCTTCCAATGCCTACTACAGCTTTCCCCTGCCTAAGGTAAGGTATTCCTCCATTTTAGGGGAATGGTGTAGCTAGTGGCCAATTTCAGCTCTCTTCCCACCCTTCAAAGGTGTGTGCGTCAGGGGATCACTCTAGGTAGGCTCTGCTTACCTAGATTCTGTTCACACCCATTCAAGATGCCCTCATGGAGCATCATTGCTTAAAATGTTCACCCTATCCTAGGCTGGAACACTTCAGATTACAGGGAGAACTACACATGACTCCCAGATTCACATGAAATCGCTCCACATTAAAAAAAAAAAAAAAAAGCATGTTGAGAAAGAGCATTCTAACAAGCGTTCCTCCTGACATGCTAGTTTTCTTTATGCAAGAAATGTTTTGTATGGAAAAACAGACAATTATTTTAGCCCTCACCTCTTATCAGAAGTAGTACATGCAGATACAGGTATACTGCCTCCGTGAGATCTAGGCTTATGTTATATAGGGACGTCCAGCTCCCTTTAGGAGCTTATCTGTTGTCTATGATGCCCCTGACTTGCATTTGCAAGTTGAGCTGCAGATTTTTTTCCTGATATAAGGGGAAAAAAATTGAGGGTGAGATGGGGGAGTTTGTCCCAATTTTTTGTAAAAAGCAATTTGCACAGCTGTAATTTGTGCAAATTGCGGACAAAATCTTCACACTTTGGCTTTTGCACAAATTGCTTTTTATGCAAGTCTACAAAGCAGGTGAGTTTGTGGGAAAGCGCGTTGAAGTCTGGAGGAAGGGGGCAGAGCTGATTAATGTTTGGCATTCCATACACACACCCCTGACAGATTCCTCTGACATCCCTAAGGAGCTATTCAAAGAATATTATGGGGATATTTATTTATTTAAAAATAGAATTGCTGGATAGAGGAGAAGCAAAAATATAATAAAAATAGAACACATCCTTTAATTTTGAAAAAAAGCTTTCTGTCCAGCAGTAACATAGTAGGCTAAACAAGTGGGATTCTCAAATATTGTAGTGTGGAGTCCACCTCTTCAGGTTTCTACAATGCTCTTTTCTAGGATATGCCAACCTATTCCCCTTGCCCCTCAGTTTTCTCTATCCCTCCACATCCCTCCCAGTGGATGCTCCGCATTCTGTGGTCACTCACCATGGTCAGTTCTTATTTGGGATTAATGATGATGGGGGAGGTGAACCTCACCCTTAGGGTTTTTTGCTAAAGGCTTTTGTTGGGGCGGGGTTGTATTTCTGCAAACCTTGGGATTACCTCAAACCCATTGATACCTCCCTCTTGTGCATCTATGATGACATCTTGGCTACACAAAGGTTTAAAATCGTACTTCTGGCCCAGTCTGCTCTAGAAATTTTCATAGTTTATCCAAGGCTCAATCTACACCAAGCAGGATATTGCACTATGAAAGCAGTTTATAAAAGGCAGGAGCCACACTACTGCTTTATAGCAGTATGGGCCTATTGACACATACAGTGCTATCTTAATGCATGGGCACGCTGGGCAGTTGCCCGGGCCCCCCACGAGCGTAGGGGGCCCATGCTAATCTATGCGCAGACCAGAATTTAACACTATTTTTTGTTTTTCAAGTTCAAGGCTCATGTTATATTGTCCAAATGTTTGTATTGATTAATCTTTGCTGTACAGCATGTTTTTTTTTTTAATGTCAAAACACTGATTTTGTTGGAGGTACAAATAAATATAAGTTTATTTTATCGATAATCTACATTTTTATTCCTGTGAGTGGTGCACTGCTTTCCCTGGGGGCCTATAATGCTGTTAAGATGGCCCTGGACACATACCATATACCACTTTAATTCCACTATATCCTGCTTGGTGTGGCTCCTGCCTTTTATATACCACTTTCATAGTGCAATATCCTGCTTGGTGTAGAAGTAGCATGGGGGAACAAATTTGGAAGTTGAGGCTTTAAGCTGCTTTGTTTTCCCTCCATGAAGCTCTCCCTCTAAATGTGCCTTTCATTGCCCAGAGCACATGTACGTTAGTAGGTTTATTTAATACAGCAGAGTGTGCTCTCATCTAGCTTCCTTTCTCCCTCCCATCTCCGCTTTTCATAGTTCTAAATGCATCTGTTAAGAGGAGGTGACACAGATGGCGTACTGGGGAACAGCAAGCACATCAATTGCAGAGACAGCTGTTTGCCTCATTCCTAGACAGCGAAAAAGAGTTTAATAGCAGCTGTCAAACAAAGATAAAACAAATGAAAGCCAATAAAAGCAACAAACACAGGACAGGATTATACAAAAGGCACCTTATCCTCAGTAAAGATTCACTTGTTTCCAAAGACTGTAACTGTTTGATAATACCATTTTAGGTTGTAATGGGCAATTTAAGTATGCACTTTTGAAAAGGTAACATAACTCCCCCTTAAAAAAATGCTATGGATATGATTCAGCCAAAGATAAGAATTCTTGTCTCCTGGATTGCAACTGGAGAGAGTTAAATACACGTTTATCTTTCCCATTGAAAGTGACAGGGCATAAATGCTAAACTTTGACTGGATCGTATCCAACCATTATAGGGATGTTTCATGTCTGAGAGGTTTCATAATAACAGTTTGAGACCTTCTCTAAACTACTGGCAGGGCAACTTTTTGGATTTCATTTCCTTTTTTTCTTTTTTCATGTATTGTCCCAAAAGAACTCAGAATGGCTTACATTATATTATTGCAATCTTACATTTCTGAGCCCCTCTCAGCAGCAAATGATAACACACTTGGAATAATGAAAGCAGAAGGATTGCTTTTTAAAAACACCCCCAGTTTTGCTAGGCAGATAGTGGGAGAACTGGATGAAAAAACGTAGAGTCACAGTATTCAGGAAAATTAACACCTGACAATCTAATTACAGTGTGTAATAGAGAGGAAACACAGAGGAGTGTAGCTCCAGGAGCTTTTTAGAGCAGTCATCTGCTAGAACCAAGTTTTACTATTGTTTGTGAAAGTTTACTGTTTACTTTACTGAGTGATTGCAGTGGAGGTGATCCAATATTAGTGGGGTAATGAATCCACTCAGTCAGAACTCTAAAGGAGCTCCTTTAGAGTTCTGACTGAAACCCAGGGTGGATTCATCACCCCAATGACATTGAAGCCACCAGACTCCACTGACTGACTGATTGATTGATTGATTGATTGATCGTATTTGTATTCTGCCTCTCAGGGATCAATCAAAGCAAAGTCTTGTTGAGGAGGGCTGTGTTTCATTTAACTACTTGATTAATAGTTAAATTAATCATAGGTAAAAGTGTTCAAAACCTAAAAATCATAATAAAAACAGAAAAATATTGAAAACAAAACCAGAGGATTAAAAACCAGATTAGCATAGGGCAGCTCAGAGACAATTGTTAAGCAGATGCTGGATAATTCTTTCCTTTTTATTAATGGATTCCTATTTTTCTCTAGCAGTTAAATTGTAACACTTTTTTGCAGGACCCCTTACATTTCTAAATAAAAGCTAAAGGTTTGGTTTCAGGTAGTGAAGATCTTTTTTTTTAAATAAAATCATTGTTTTACAAGTTGAACATATGGAGTCAGAAGAAAGCACCACTGTGCAATGGTAACTTATTTTTATTTTAAACTGTACTTTTAAACTTTTATATTGTATTTTAGCATGTTGTATTTTATGGTTGTAATTGTGATATAAAAATGCAATAGATAATGATTGCATCCTTGGCAGGATCTACACTATTGCTTTAAAGTGCTTTATAACAGTTTTGACAACTGTTGGGGCCCAGAACACACTGCATATACAGTTTTCAAAATGTTTTCAAAGTGCTTTAAAGCAGTAGTGTAGATCCCCCCCTGGTGACCTGCAGCCAAGTGACCCGCCAAAAGTTGGCAGGTTGCATTGCCTGCACCTTGGATATCTCCTTTAGAGTTCTGCCTGATTTTGACTGAAACCCGGGGTGCATTTACTGCCCCACTAATATCAGAGCCACCAGCCTCCACTGCTGATGGGAATAGCACCTTTTATAGTTCTCATTCCTATTTCTTATTCCAAAGTCTTACAAGAAAACCTGGTCAAATTCCAATTCTTATGAGACTTTGGTTGAAGACCACCCAACTGAAAGTTTGGGCGGGAAGCCGGCCGTTGCATTTGGGGAGGAGCGAAATAAACACTCCCCCATTGGAACACTGGTCACATGGGGGCCTGGGTGGGGCTGCTCTATGTAAGCAGCCCTCACCAGCATTCAGTCTCTTTCGGGTTGCTGATCCCACCCTCCCTCCCTCTTCTAGTATGGAAATAGCCAGTTGCTCTCTTTGGGGGGGGGGGCTGAGTAGGATTTTTTTCCCTACTTCATACTGGAGGTATTAGGAGGAGGGGTGAATTAATGGGTGAATTTGTGGCAGGGATGTGCAGGAATTGAATAGTTTAGCTCAGGACGGTAAGCACACTGGCACCTGTTTGGGTGATTGACATATCTAGATGGCCTGCTCCTCAGGGGCTCCGCGGCTCATGTGTGCCTTTGGAGACCCTCCTGCTTCATCTACTTACTTTCATAATGGCAGTGAGCAGGGGTGGAATAGGGCGGTCTCCCCACACTTACAAAGTGACAAATAAGCAAGGAGTTGGGTTAACCGGCTTCTGGCTTGGAATGTGGCTTGCCCATAATGACAGGCAAAGTTGCATGAGTCAGGATTAATTCCTGCACTATCACATGAAGATCCAGGGAGGGATGCTGCTATATAATCATAAATAAAGAGGCCCAAGTTTAATCCAAGCTCAGTGTCTGTGTCTTATTTACCGCTTCCTCCTCCAACACGCAATGGTCCCCAAACTGTGTGATGCATCTCTAGCTTCCTAGACCCCAACAACTGCAAGCTTCTCCATGAAATGAAGGCTCAGTCATGCAAAAGCCCTTCTTGCATTCTGATGTGGTACAAACCCAGAAGTGGTGACAGTGTGGGTCATGGACCAACAATACCCTGTTCCACGAGTGAAAGGACAAGGAGGCAAAACAGTGTGCTCACACTCCTTTGTGCCCTTCCCTCTCTGTAGATTTTTCTGTTGCTACAGGTGTATTTTTTTTTCTGGCTGCTGTCACAAAACCAGCTTTAAAACTCTCTGGGTCTCCATTTTTAAAGGGACACAGGATTACCCCATTAGTTAAGGAAATTCACAAGAAAAAGGTTCTGCCATTATATGCCTCAAAATTCTATTGCTTATAAACATGTAAGCTAGTAACAGCCTGTGAGATAGTAACAGGAAACATGGTGCCCATGCTCTACCTAATGAGGTCTACAATTATTCTGGGGCAACAAGATCAACATCAAGGCCAGACATGTTGGGGCACCTGCCCACACCCCAGCAATTGTCCCTTAGCAACAGCCTTTTGGAGTTACTCTTCCTCTTCCCCATTGAAACCTGCTTATTCACCTGCCTATCACTCTGGCCCAGACAATGATGGTGGTGAGAAGGAAGAGCAGTAGATGCCACTACCCACTTGCTCATTTACTCTCTGCCTGCCAAACAAGAAGATGGTAGCAATGATGAAAAAGAGGATGAGGAGCAATAGCATCTGGTGACAATGGTGGTGAAAAGGCAGACTCAACTAAAGGGGGAGCCTATTGAGGCTGTCTTGTCCAAAAACCTGGAGCCAGTGCTGGGGGAAAATCAAACTGAATTTTCAGAGAAGCTAATGATGTACATTGTTCAGTCTTGTTGAGGAGAGCTGTGTTTCATTTAACTACTTGATTAATAGTTAAATTAATCATAGGTAAAAGCTAAGTCCGTTGGACCCCCGACTTACTTTATTCAGAGACCCCCTGAAATCAATGTGACTTAAGTTAATAATTATTAACTTAAATTTCATTGATTTTAATGGGCCTACTCTAAGTAAGAATAAGTCTGGATCCATCCCACTGTTTTAATGAGGATTTCTTCTAGGCAAATGTATATATGACAGCATTCATGTTTACTCTTTTGTTGGATTTCGGAAGCATATTTGTGACATGAGAACATGTTGCTCAATCTGAAAATGTCAACCAATGTGCGCTTTGCAGTGGTGCTTATAGACAGACTGCAACCAGTTTTAGTTTGGTTTTTTATTTTAAAAGCTACGTTTTAAACAGTCTGTTCCTTCATTTATTTATTATAGTATTATATGGTAAGTACATTTAAGTATCTCATCTATTTGCATATAGTTTTGATTGAAGGTACATTATTCCCGTTTTACATCAGTGAAATGATGCTGGCAGATTATGAATTTCCTAAGGACATAAATGAATGTAGTTGAGTTAGGATTAAGCAGGATCACGTGATTCATTTTTGCCATTGTCAGCAGATTTGAGACTGCAATCCTATACATACTTACCAGTAAGCCCTATTGTACTCAGTGGGGCTTACTTCTGATTAGTCATGGATAGCATTGCTTTCAAAGTAAACAGTAAAAACTTGCACAATCTAATAATAAATGATGAAGACTTATTTCAGAAATATGCTCTTAGTCCAACATTTTTTTCATCAAAATATTTACCAGTAAGTGTTAAATATATTTTCAGACTTTGACAACTGAAGATTAAGCACATTTTTCTAAAGATGACTGGCACAGAGAAATGAAGATATGATCTGTGAGACCACCCACCACATGGCACCATTTTAAGGAAAAAGAAAATTGAGGTCAGTATTCATTAGAACTTTAGTATAAGAATAAATTGAAAATATATTACAGGAATTTGTTTTCTTGTTTGGCCATCATATTAAATATTAAAATTATAATTTAATCACATTTTTTTTACATTTCTACATTAGTGATGGAGAGAAGGGAAAAGTTAAAGGAAGAGGATAACATACTTATTGAGAAGTATTGAGAAGAAAATGCAACTGAATATACATGATAGGTTTTAACCAATAAAAATGATAATATGTAAATCTAATTTATAGTGGAAAAACACTTCAGTGTTTGCATCAGGAGCATAATCTAAACAGTTTATTAGAATACATATCTATTTTTTGCACCTTGTCTTATCATGCTTTCTTATATTATTATTTATTTATTTATTTATTTATTTATTTATATAGCACCATCAATATACATGGTGCTGTACAGAGTAAAACAGTAAATAGCAAGACCCTGCCGCATAGGCTTACATTCTAATAAAACCATAATAAAACAATAAGGAGGGGAAGAGAAAGCAAACAGGCACAGGGTAGGGTAAACAGGCACTGGGTAGGGTGAATTATAGCCTAGTTAAGTAGGGTGTGCTTAAATCTGCTGTAACTAGCTGTGAAGAGGGGAAAGTGCCTGATTAAATGTGTTCAGGAAAAAACATGCTTGTATTATTTTTATTAATAAAATCATTTATAGTTAATAAACTACAGCTATAAAATCTAACCTTTTAAAAACTGATAGATGCTATAAACAGCCCTTATTGCAAATCAATCTTATTGTGTGGCTCATCACTATATTGCTTGATAAAGTGTAGTGTTATCCCAGCAACAACAGGTAGTAAATTAAAGGATTATCAAGGAAAAAGTGAAAAATTGCTTTTTTTGAAACAACCAATATGAAATTCACCATGCAAAGCTAACCAAAGTCATCAAAAAAGATAGGCAAAATATTATAGTTTCAACACAGGAAAATATAATATTTTGCCCGTCTTTCCAGATGACTTATACTGGCTTTGTTTATTCAGTCTGTGGGATTTAGTCTGCATAGTCTCTGCACCTAAGGTATCCTATTGTGTCTTGTGTCTTGGCTACAGTCTCAGCTAGTTTGCACTCAGAATGAAATCAATGGAAGTTAGCCAACAATATGGCAAACTATACACCCTCACGCCTTCAGGCACATTTCACCAACCTTGTAAAATGGAAGTGTGCTCCCTTCCCCTGCCATGGCCCAATTGGACACACTGGGTAGGATCTGTCTGCAAATGTATGGTCACCTGTAGCATCCATATGCAAGCTAACATTGGGATAGGGAAAGGAGGCTATAGAAGTCCTTGTTTACTATGGAACTCTGGGCTTTGCCTGTTCTATACTGAACCAGGGGAATGATAGCAAAATTGGAAGCTGGTGCCACAGGTTGATTACAATGGAAAAGAGGTTACCATACATTTGTTGGTGAGCTCCAAAGTGACTTTTATGATGAAATTAGATTCCCATTTTGTGTCTCAGGATTGTCCTGGAGCACAATCTTAGGGATTTGGGGAGGTAGTGAGTTGGGAGGCCAGCCATCAGAACTCGAAGTATGGCTGGCAGGGGTGGGAGCAGGCATTATATTGCTTCTGTTGCAGGCAGGGCAGGCTTTCCCTTAACCAAATTGCTGAGAAAAAGGCCATAAAGTGGATTTGACTTCAGTACCTCACACTGAGGTGTTTTGTTTTCGTTGCAGATCCTGTATGTTCATTGTTTGCCCAATACTTGTGTCTCTCCTCTTTCTTCTGGATGTATTTTCAAGAAAACATAACATGTGCTACTTGCTGTATGTCCATTTCTGCACAATGGGGACACCATACTGAAACAAGGGAGTCTATCTGCTGACCAAGCTCTCAGGTCAGATTTTACTCTGAGTAACTTTGATATGTGTATCATTCTTCCAAGTGGTATGGAAATTTGTTACCAGCCATCAGAGGTAAATGTGTATTACTAGTAAAATGATTGTCTGTAGCCTACCAAAATGAAGACAAATGATCTCCACATGGAACCACATTTTGAATGAAAGCTATCTCAAAAATAATTCATTTATGCACATTCTTCTAAAGACTTCTTGCAATCTCTTAAAATTGCATCACAATTTTATTAGTATTATTTTCTAAATTTGAGATAATTTAGAGTCTCATTTATCACGTGGGAGTCATACTGAGAAAATCAGTCACAAAGTTCATAAGGTTACCTCTTCAGTTGTGACACAGCTATGCAGCTCTATGTGCAAACAGGCACAATTATATTCTGTTTCCATCCTTCATGAGCTGGAGAAGAAAGAAAGGTGAGCCAGTAGTTCTAACAACCTAAGGCAATTGCATTTGCCAGGAACATAAAGTTGGAATTAGCTTTTGAGGCTTCATGAAATACTTTAATGCTCTACATAATCTTACAGAGCATATATAAAAAGGCCTGAAAGCATTTTTTTGTATAGTGTAACTTCAGAAATGGAGGTAATTTACTAGACAAAACAGGTGCAAAATCTTCTTATTTAGTACAGAGTCATTCTTTATTGAAATAAAATTCATATTCAAATGCATTGGAGTGTAGCATTAAGAGATGTGTTCACACAGTTGTGTAAACGTGCATCATATGTCAACAGGTTAATAGGCATGTTCTGGAGATATTTTATTGGCATGCTTGGAAGTTAGTTTGCTTAAAATCAATGATCCTTACTTCCAATTAAACTAGTATAGATTAAAATGTACATCTTATTGATTTCATTTGGATATAGCAGTGGTTTCAGTTGGACATAGCAATGTTTAACATTCTCCAGGACATATTCTATAGCATTACATAATGTCAAAAATAATTACTGAAGAATCTGACATATAATAAATACAATGAAATAGATGCCGAGCACCTGCTTTGGCCATCTTAAATTCTGATAAGATTAGCATGGTAGTGGATAGTAGGTAAAAGAGGTCACCCAGGCCACCAATTTGCTATGAGGTACCAACTACAGAACAGCCTACTCAATCCAGACTACATCCAGGATAAAGGGTCCAACAGAGCAAATAACACCAGATGGCTCAAGCAACCATTGAACTTACTGAAAGTTGCTCAAGCAATGTAATTTAAGTTGGTCCTGGAGCTGGAATGACATCAAGATGCCTTTCCTCTGCCCCCATTTTGATGGTGTGGGAGGTGCTGCACAATGTTATCTAGGAAGACTGCCATGGTAATCTGAAATCCCTGAGCCACATGGGAGGAGCACAGGGGTGGGAGGGGGAAACCACGGAAAAATCATACATATAATCTTGATATGTTTAGTTCTACATATAGACTTGAAACAATACATATAAAGCCAAGGTAAACTGTTACTTATAAATACAAACACGTATTTGGGTAATCATCACTTTAAATGTCAAGATATAGATGAATTCCTGAGCTATGACTCCATCTCATGCCAGCAGCATATGGGCTTCTTCCTTTTGGTCTGGAGCTTTTCAAATGATCAATTTAAGTTGTATTCTTATATTATGAGCCTCAGCATTATGTATTTGGTGTATACCTCTATGTACAGTGACTATCTATACCCATGTTTGTGTACAACATATCGTATATTTCTAAGATGCCTTGTATATGTCTATACACACACACACACACACACACACACACACACACACACACACACACACACATATATATATATATATACACACACACACACACATATATATACACACACACACACATATACACACACACACACACACACACATACAAACATACATCTTGGATAATAATACAGATTCAATATTCACCAGCCTGAACTCTATTTATATTCATATTTTGGGTGGGGTTTTTTTGTTCCCCTTTTTAGAATGTGAGCCTGAGGGCAGGGACTGTCTTCTTTACTGATCGATTGTAAGTCACTGCGGGAGCCTTTTTGGCTGGAGTGTGGGATAAAAATACTCTAAATAAAATAAATAAAAATGTTTATATTAGGCAAAATTATGGCACAAAAGCATGTATGAGAAGAATGTGAACTGTATTCATAGTATTGGAACCAGGGGGCATTCAACAAAGCTAAATGGTGGGAGATCCAGGACAGATAAATGAAAGTACTTCTGTGTTCAGCACATAGTCAAACTATGTGCACAGCTTTAAAAGGGATTAGAAAACTTATGTAAGATAAAACTATCATTGGCTACTCATCATAATGGCTTTATATTATTTCCAGTATTATAAGCAGTACGCCTCTAGCACCAGTATGCTAGGAGTGGGTGGATGTTGTTGCACATGTCCTACTTGTGGGCCTTCCATAGGCTGCTGATTGACCAATGTGGGATCAGAATGTCAATTAGTTAGGCATTTGGTATGGTCCAGAATGGCTCTACTTATGTTCATATGAATTGTCACACTTGGCATTATTGAATATCTTTGGATATGCTGAATTCAGGTTGCCAGCTCACCAGAATTAGTGCTTGACTCTGTGATTGACACTGACTTCTGAAGAAATGCAATTCATCACCTTGCCCACCAGGCCATCTCCCTGAATGCAGTTGGCAGCAACTTCAAAGCTGTTGGCAGCAACTTCAGAGAACATTGACTAGGGAAGTGGGGCTGTTCACTGGACTGCCTATTTTAAAGCCCCTTCCATCCTATAGGGCAGTGGTTCTTAACCTTTTTAGTGTCACCCTTGAGAAAAATCTTATGACCCACGCCTCCCATGTGTTAACGGCCCCAAATTTAGGCTTAGGCAGGACGAGTTTGCATTTTTTAGTTCTGTCTCTGGACTAAAAAAATGCATATTCAATTAAATGAACACAAACACAAGCAATGAACAGTGTTGTGGAAATAAAACCTGTATTTGAAGAAAGTATTTCTAATAGCTACACACATAAAAGGATAATTTCAAAATAACTTCAATGTGATCGCTGTTGCTGTTTGAGCTCAGCAAGAGTAGTTATTCGAGGGACAATGTTAGTTAATGCTAGGCGCATATCATCTCTGGCATCCAAACGATTTCTAGCTTTGGTTTTTATGCTGATAAGAGTTGAAAAGCATTTAAAAGTTAACAGCATTTAACAATGCTAAGTTTGTTTTCTAACGGCCCCCGGAACTGTTGTTTTTAATGGATACTGATGTTTTTATACTGTTGTTTTTTATGTCTCTGACGGTTTTTAAATTTTGTATACTTTTTAATGTTTACTGTTTTAACTTGTGTGAACTGCCCAGAGAGCTTCGGCTGTGGGGCAGTATATAAATGTAATAAATAAATAAATATCCAGATTCACACAGATAGGTGGTTGGAAATGGAATTAATGATGAAATAGCTTTCTTTGCCAGAACAGGATATGCAGCCATTTGAGAGCACCAAAATTCATCAAGATTTTGATTGAAGAAATCTAATCAAGTTTAGGGAGAAAAGGCCTATGCTGGGAGTTGTAGACCTTTTCTCCTGTGCTCCTAGGCCAGCAATTGGAGACCATGTGACCTCACCCTCTCCAAACAGCATTCCGATAGAACTCTTGGGCTGCTGCATTTTCAAGGGGTGCTTTTAAAAATATTTTAAAAATTGAAAGAAGAAAGGAACAACTGCCTAAACTTCAAAAGTTGGAAACCTTGTCCCTTTCCCCAAGGAGAAATTCTCTGAAAATTTCTCCTTTCCCCAGCCTTTTTCTCCATAGTTTTCATTTTCCTCCCACCCCCCACGAAATGCCAAAAAATGGAACAATAGAAACTTTCAGCCTGGCTCTACTTTTTGCAATAAACTGGAAAAAAGTGACTTAGAACAAAGCAGTCGCTTACCTTGAAAGATTGATTGTTCTTCATGAACACTAACTCACGTGTAGCAGGTAATGATAACTACGATAACACATGTGGTGTACAAATGAGCTACATCGTAGCTCCCAAGATTAGTAGAAAGAAATAAGGTTGGGCCAAGCTGCGCTGCTATGTACTTGTAAAATAAACAATTTATAGTTGAGAGGCTACTCACACCTCCCCTGGAGTTGGTCCAAACCTCCCCTGGGGAGGTGTACCCCACTGGTTTAGAACCCCTGCTATAGGGAGAAGGGAGAGAAAGCAGAGGTTGGCTGATGTTGCTGAACTCAAACAGCCCTTAAGAAGTCAGCATTCCAGGAAGCTGCTGCTCAAAGATGAACAATGTTACTTCTCCCCACCTCCAGACCTCCTTACCTCAATGATGGGCTCCTACAACTGATTCTGCTGATAGCCACAAAGCACGTGAAAGGAGTGCTTTGAAATCTTGAAGGAAGCTGGTGAGGGAAACAGGCTACCTCAATAGATGAGGGGCAAGATTAAGGAGATTGGGCAGGCAAGAGGACTTTGTTGCAAAGCACAAGGTTGTTGGCACAGACGTTCTTTACAATCCTCACCAAAGACAGTGAAGCAACTGTCCTATGGTTTCTTTTCTTTGTTCTTTATTAGAATCATAGAATAGTAGAGTTGGAAGGGGCTTAAAAGGACATGCAGAGGAGTGTCTCTCTTGAGTCACTCCAGAACCACTGCCTCCATGCCCTCATCTACATTGAAGAAGTCGCTTTGGGGTTTCTGGCACACATGAAGCAGTTACATGCATGTTTCAATCTTCACTGCACTCCTTTCAAATGTGACCACTATTAGTTAGAGGAAGGCTGCATCTTGATGACTGTAAAATCTCTAAGGGCATAATGCTTTGCATTTTTAGAGAGAAAATAAAGACCCACAAGTCCCAGCATGTCCCAGTAAGGAATGCTGGGAGTTGTAGGGCTTTTTTTCTGTCTAAACATGCATAGGATTGCACCCTAAAACTCTTTTCTTTAGACACTGTCAAGGGAAAAACATGTTACCAAGATATGAAAATTGAATGGAAAAGTGCAAGAGTTTGCACTGGGTAAACATGAGAGGCCTACCAAGCATTTAAGGAGACTGCATGTGGCATGACTGCTTAGGAAACAGTTAAAAATGTGTTTACCCACAGATAAAACTCCACACTGGTTTGCTCATTATATTGCTTCAGATGCTTTTATATGTACTCCCATTCCTTCATGATTACCTAGAATGGAGGCAAACAATTACATTGTTTCCATGTGGGTTTATTATTCCTCCCCCTGTCACCCTGAACTGCAGTTATTTCCAAACTTCAGCTATGCAGGGAAAATAAGACTAGTAAAACTACAGTAGTGCTAGTTAAAATAGATGGGATTCAAATGTACATCAGAGAAAGTCAACAAAAGTACTCACCATGAAAATTGAAGCCCATATGATAGGAGCCAGTGTCACTTCCAGTAGTAACAATGAAAGCTATGTACATAGCAACCATAGCACTTCCTTATTGTCTTTCAAAGATGATGAGAACAAAAGTAGTTTTAAATCTGTCAAGCACATCATAGACAGAAGTAACAGCAGCCTAGTATCAGACACACCACAGGGAACCTAACTAGTAAATTGCCCATCAGCAAAGAGTGAGTGGTGGAAGAGAGGGTGATAGAGATGAGTAGAATGAACTAAAAGCATTAACATCCAAATAAAAGTAATGTCATTTAATGAGTGACATTAATGATTGCTACTGCTAAATGACATGTGAATAAGTGTTCATCACTCTATACTTTTAAAAGTCTTGACTGAATAGTAATATGAATGTCAGCGCGCACACACGCACACACACACACACACACACACACACACACACACACACACACACACACACAGTGTTCTCTTAAATTTATTAAAGCTGAGATTTTATCCTAATTGTCTTATCAGTTTCAAGGAAGTAGGCAGTGCTTTCTTCATATTGCTATTAGAAGTGTTTATATTATTCTCTGCTGTCCCTATTATGAATGCTGAACCACTGTTATGTAGCCCATTCTTGTTTACTTTGACTGGTAGTAGCCCTTTAACTATGGAAATTGTGGCTCTCTAAATGTTATATTAATATTTATTATTTATTACATATATATACCACCCCATAGCTGAAGCTCTCTGGGTAGTTTACAAAGATTAAAACACTGTTGTTAGTCTCCAAGTCTTATCAGCCCCAGCTAGCATGGTCAGGGATGCTGGGAGTCGTAGTCCAAAACATTTGATGGCCACACTGTGAAGGAAGGTCACTCTACAGTCCAAGGAGATCTTATCCTGCCCAGCAGATGTAACAGAAGGACAGGATTGATGTCCTGGACTTTTAAAAGGGTTTGGTCTGCCATATTTTGGGAGTGATTTTATGCATGCATGTTTTGCTGGTGCTTCTAGCTGACCTTGTTGCATGATGGTATGTGCTTCATTCAACAATGTTATTTCCCATAAGCAAATTTAACCCGGTCTCTAGGGGTCAGGCCAAGCTTGTCAGTCTTAGGCATGAGTCTCGGGTGTTCCAGGTTTGAGCTCCTGGGATGCTCCAAGAGAAATGGGGCATTCCTTTGGGGAAGGGGGACATAGCTCAACTGTAGGACCCATGTTTTACAATCATAAGGTTCCAGGCTCAGTCCCTGAGTCTCCAGCAGTAGTGTTGGGAGAGAACCCTGCCAGCCAAAACATCATACACTACCTTAAACCATATATTATAAAAAGGCATTATTTGGTTATCTCTATTCTGGATCAGATGTTTGAGGGGAAGGTGCTGTTGCTGAGGTCTGCAGGAAACATGTTAAAGAGAGCAAACATCTCATAAATGTCTTAGTTTGTAGTTTTAAACTTTTCATAACAGTGATTGCACTTTTGAGTCCCAGAACTCTAAGAATGATTATGGCTTTCAAACTCAAAAATGGAGTAATATTGACATTCTGGAAACGAAATGAAAGTGAACTTTCTTTAAAAAGTCATTCTTCTTTTATTCAAGCAGTAGCTGTAAAATACCAAACAGAAGCAGCAGGAGGCATATGCACACCAGGAAATAAAATGTGTATACTCTACTTTGCATATACTTTACTTTGGATAAGAAAGTCTGATTCAAATGTAAATGTCAACATAAGAAATGCATACAGAAACAGTCTTAATAATAATAATAATAATAATAATAATAATAATAATAATAATAATAATAAATTTATTTCTTACCCACCTCCCCTTCTGGATCGACGCAGGGAACAACATTAAATAAAACAGTACAACACATAAAATTGGTTAAAAGAGCATATAAAACTGATACACTATTAAAATCACAATCACAGCATCTTAAAATCCTTAGGTTTAAAATTCATCTGGGTAGGCCTGCTGGAAGAGATTAGTCTTTATGACTGTCTTAAACTCAGCCCTAATCTACACCATTGCACTATGAAAGTGGTATATAAAAGGCAGGAGCCACACTACTGCTTTATAGCAGTATTGAAGTGTTGAGACAGCTGTTGGGGCCCATTGACACATACCATATACTGCTTTCATACCGCTTTCATAATGCTATATCCTGCTTGGTGTAGAGTAGGCCTCTGAGAGAGTATTAAGTATTACATTTTGTGAATCTAATGCTAATGTTTGTCAGAGCAATGTTTAAGTTCACAACATCTCTCTGGAATGTATGAAAAATGTACACTTATGCAACCAACACAAACTTACATCATGTACTTGGGTCTGTGTTCATTGTGATGTAAACAATTGTCTACTAGTTGAACACTGTTACGTACATCCAAGTGCTATAAAACTATTTCAATTTACCAATGCTGAATTTACGAGTGCTGAAATGCGACATTTTGCCAGATGTTGCCTTCCAGACACTAAAGCAGCAATAGTCAGTATAGCCAATGGCGAGGGATGATGGGAGTTGCAGTCTAACAGCATCTAGAAGGCCACTAGTTGCTCACCCCCTGCCATAAAGCATTACCACTGAAAAAAGCTGCACTACGCAGCACTTGACTTGGGTTTTATAAGGCACAAAAACTGAAGCAGGTCTTCCATTCAATTTGGATTGTAGGCTCATACTTCCAAGTATTTTACATGATACACTAGCTGCATAAGAAACTACAACGAGAAAGAAACTAATATGTCTTTGCCTTCAGGTTATTGACCTAAGAAACCTCGCCCTTCTGTAGGAGTGTAGATTTCACTGCCCAACACAGCTGATGTTGAATCCGTAATATTTATATACTGCTGCCAAGAAATAAGAATCATGGATTTAAAAACTGTTGCAGGCTACACATCTACCCTGTTTTTCAGCACAAATGGAAAATATCGTGTTTAAGGAATTTTCTTTTTTTCCATGAAAGATGTACAAGTTCTTAAAAAGGCAATAGAGGGCACCAGCAGGCTGCTTTTAGTGCAATTCTCCACAGAGAGCGGTTTTCCTGCTGAAATGGCATTTAACATGGCAGGCTTTTCAGTATTTGACTTTCAAATTTGAGAGGAAAGCAATGGGTGAGGGGCAGGTTGCGAGAATGCAATCCATAAAACAGACCTCAAGACAGGCTTTAAAAGAAAGAGGCCAGTAAATCTCAGCTTTAGTGAGTTCTGTATTATTATATAAATCCAGTTATCTTTCTGGATCATGTTAAACCCTGTATAATTAGATGAGGCCTTATATCATTAGGTCAATCAGATATGAAAAAATAACCACACACACTGTCTTTAATTACCAGTCTCATGCCATGCTGTAGAACAAAAGCAAGTGGAATACACAGACCTAAATATGATTGTATTCTGTAGGCATGTCATGTATTAATAAGGAAGGGAAGCAGGAGAAAAAAATGTAATGATGGCCACCAATTTGGATGGCTTTAAAAGGGGGTTGGATAAACTCCTAGAGGAGAAGGCTATCAATGGCTACTAGCCCTGATGGTTATCACTACAACATAATAGATGTTTGTTTGATCCAATTGGTTTACAAGAATTAGACAATCATTGATGATAGGTCTATTTTTTGTTCTAAGCTATGCCTTGCTTGTGAGCCTTTCTTAGGCATCTGGCTAGCCCCTGGTGGAGACCAATGCTGAGCTAAGCTGGACCTTTGGTCTGATACTTATGTGTTACAAATATTCATAAACAAGCCTTTCCACAGAGACTGTGATGCCCTGCTTATTTATGTTAGAAGCTGACCTAGCTTTTCATTTTGTCATGAATAAAAGGTTCAATCAAATTATCTCTGTTTGCAAATTGTGTCGTCCCCCTCCCCCCCAAAAAGAGCTTCCTGGCTTTTTCACATCTGTTTTCTGTTGACATTTCTTTTTTCAATGAACAGCATATGCATATCATCTGAACAATGTTTTTGGTAAACTGAGCATAGAGTAGTAATTGTGTCTGCTTCATAAAAAGCCACATTGTAACCTTTCTGCTTTGTGATTAGGTGAACAAATGCTGATAATTTCCAAACAGAAAAAGGAACCCTGCAGTTTGTCTGTGATAAACAAAATTAGACAAAATGGAATAAAATCTTCTGGACATCCTTTCATTCGTGGTAGTATTTTCCCCCAATTCCTGACAAATGTTCTTGTAAATAACCCCATTTATCTTAGTATTCATGAATAACAGAATTAGGGAGATAATACAAATCGACAGAATTGGCAATTGTATACAAACATTCCATTTTGCTGGTAGCATGCAAAAGGATTGCCTTGGAAAACTCCCAGATTTTACTACTATACTACATTTAATATATAATTCCAATGGAGTTTTCAAGGAGATTCTCCTCATCTTGTCACAAGTAGATTTTAGGTTGGGTTTGTTAATGACCCCAAATTGAAAAAAAACTTGTGTTCGTCTATGTGCTGCTTAGGCTCTGAAAATTCTCCTTTTCTTTAATGTTCTTCTTTACTATCAATAAATCTCTCTCTCTCTCCCCTTCTCAACTTGCCATTCCACCCTCATCCCTCTTTCTATAAATAAAGTTGCCAACTTTATGGCCTTGTGAGGGGAACTTCTGCCCACACATTTCCCCTCAGATGTAAATACTGGTGCTGTTGTGAACTTTAGACCTCATTTGAAATGTAACACAAGTGTTGCAGTGCAAAGAGATATATACCAACATGTAATGTGAATTGTAAATAAGCTGATTGTCACTGTGTTACCAAAACATGCAAAGAGAGGGAGGATGGGGGGGGGGGGGGCAGGGCCGCCCAACTTTATGTGAAGTGCCCTGGGCTTGGTATGGGGGAGGTGCAAAAAGAATGTGTATAGCCTTAAGGTTCCAGGAGAGACAGATGAAGGGAGGAAATAGGATATGGGCCAGGCACCCCAAATTCTCTTAAGTAAGAGATGGCCCCATAGGGGGCAAGGGTGCCAGATGTTCCCAATAACAAAGGACAAAAGGTGCCTAGTGCCCCAAACCGACCTTGGGGACTGCTGGGGAGTCAGGAGATGCTGTCAGAGATGCTGTCAATCATGCAGTAAACAAGCAACTTGTGTTGGGATTGAATGTGATGAACTATCAACAAAGAGCATCCTAGAGAGCCACCTCTCTTACAGCAACAGACCCTAATGAGAGGCAGAGGGTTTAAAAACTGTGGGCTCCCTTTGTTCAGGGAAGTTGTGGCATTTTGGATGATCTTGGGTGCACCCAAGGACTGAACCTCCATCCAAACTTTCAGCTCTAACTTCTTCCTTGGCCAGAAGAAGTTATCTGATCCGTTAGTATATTGGGGTGAATTTCATGGGTGGAATTCATCAGTCAAGGGCAAAGGTAAGGGTGGGACATCTTGCCTCCTTCATACTGCACATCATCATCATTATTATTATTATTATTATTATTATTATTATTATTATTATTATTTGCATTTATATCCCACCTTTTTTCCTCCAAGGAACCCCAAGGTGGTGTACAAAATCCTCCTCCTCTCCATTTTATCCTCACAACAACAACCCTGTGAGGTAGGTTGGGCTGAGAGTCTGTGACTGGCCCAAAGTCCCCCAGTGGGTTTCCTTGGCCATGTGGGGACAAGAACCTGGATCTCCCAACTCTAAGTCCAACACTTTAGCCACTACATCACACTGTATACTGGGTTATACATCCAGATGAGGGGCAAGAATTTCTGCCCTCTGAGGGTTCGTGTGAGTGTTTTTAACTAAGTTTTCTGCCCAGAGAGGGTGTGAGACTTTCTGTGAAATACTTGAGCCCCAATTCCCCTCAATAAATCCTTTTGGTTGCTTCACAAACTGGTTGTGTTTCCTGTCTCCTCTTGTAACATCCAAGCTGTCCCAGCCTGATCAACTGAGCAGCTTAGCACGTTATTTAAACCCTTTTTTCACAGCCTGACTATAAAAGCCTGGCAGTTGCTCCCAGACTCTGCTGGAGTTACTTGTTAGTTCTCTAGCTCCAGGATCACTGGCCAAGGTACTGAAAATTCCATGTGAGTCTCAGCAATCTTGACACCAATGAAGTTCCTTGCCTGAGCCATTGCCCAGGATGGCATTGGGTTTTCTGATAGAGCATGACAGACACCACACATCAGAAACCTCCTTCTTGTTTTCAGAATATAGAGTTCTTAGAGAAAACATCCCATAGCCTGTTATAAAGCTCTAAGATATGCTGCATCCTTTTAGTCTAGGAAACTTGCTATGGGAAGTTACTGGACTTTTTCTTTCCACTACCTACCCAGCTATCCAGTATATGGCTCTAGAGATGTGTTGCCTCCCTACTTTGAACAAAAAGAAAGCACCATATGAAAAGACCATAAGATATTTATTAGTAGGGAAATACCTCTCAAAATGCAATTAGTAGCACCAGATAAGAAGTATCAGGTATATTCTATGTGCTTGTTCCCCTATTACTCATCCCTATATATGTCTTGGCTAAAAGAATGAATACCCAATTCATGTATGGCACAAAACTATGAAGGACTGCACTTCCTTAGGAACACCGCAATCCCTTTAGAACACTGATATAAATGCGGAGGGAGTTATTGCTCCAAGTGATGCCACTTCCTTGTAGTGTATGCCTCTTTATTCTGTTATTGATGCCATATAGGACAGCATCATTTTTATTTCATCACTGTTGGGATTTGGGACCCTGTTTCATTGGCATTTTTTTTAAAGGTACAGTCTCACTCTCCTAGGGTCATGATAGTTAAGCCATCTGTCACCTAGATACATTCTCTAGATACTTAAAAAAATAAAATAAGAGACAGAGAGTAAGTTTGGGTGTAATTCACCAACTAATCACTTGATAACACACATATTCAAAGACATATCACTCGGGGACAATTCCAAAGATACATCAGAGGCAGACTTGAATGAAAGCCCAACTCATGTGAGTGGGCTACTCATGTAAGCAGAGTAAAGTGGGACTAGCAAACTTGTAAGAGTTCATATGCTCACTGAAATGGAAACTTGTAATATGGAAAGGAACTTGTCAAAACCAACTGTCAGTAAGTCACACCTGAATGAGTTTTAGGTGATGTTTGATTAAAACACACACAATAAACCCTCTGTTGCATTGCTTGATATGTGACGGATCTTCTACAAATGCATGCCATTGTTTGTCACTGCAGTCCCTGAGGGCTCAATATATATGTGCATCCCACTCTTCCTATATAACATATATAAGTGGTTAATGAACCCTGCCTGCCCCATATATTTAATCATTTCAATACACACACACACACACACACACACACACACACACACACACACACACATTTTTGTGCTTCATTTCTTTTATCCACCCTGTTTCCTTTATTCAAGATTAGAAAACAACAACTGTGTCTATTCCAAGCATGGAAAGGGCTGGCACTCTCTCCCCTGCAGTGATGTAGAAGTAAATGACCTTCTACGCCTATGGTGAAATATATAATTCATTTAAACTGTGATAAATCAGATATTTGTGTTTTTGTAAAAAAGAAAAAAGGGAGGGGAAGCTTAAATTGTTAATTTAATCAGTCAAACACAAACTGTGAACTGGAGTGCTAAAAGTACCACAACAGTGGGAGGTCAAAGCAATAAAGAAGAGTAACCTTTTTATACACCTCAGTTAATAGCTTTCCCTTCCTATCTGTTTCAGTATGAGACATTGCTGCTCTAAGCTGGCTAGGTGTTTGGTGTTTTTTTTTTTTTTTTTTGCCAAGTCCTACAGCTCCCTATGTCAGGCAGTAAGTCCAAGAGATAAAATTTGAGGATTCATTCATTAAGCCCTTTCCTCCAAGGGATATAAGCAATTTTTATAATCTCCTAGGGGAGTTCAGTGATGATATTTTGTCAAACTGTGATAAGGGAGGGTTAAACTGCTTTCCTCTTCAGACTGTATTCATTTATAGCACACAGCAATAGCTAAAGGGTTATTACTCAAACGTAGAAGAAATGGGGCCAAGAGGATATCCATCATTCCGAGACCCAAGGGCGAAAAAGCACAGGAAAAAATAAATCTATATATATATATATATATATATATATATATATATATATATATATATATAATATTTGCAAGGAAAAGCCCCAAACAATTGAGTTAAAGAGCTTCTTAATTGCCAAACAAAATACAGATAGAGGGGGAAAATAGCAAAAAACTTATATGGATTTTGAGGGAGAAGACAAAGCCTTGGGTATACTTTTTGTTGATTAAAATTGAGAGAAAAGTAATGGAAATTCTAATATATAATACCACTTGGAAAAAAGCAATACCTTCACCATCACAAGCTCTCTCCTAACTGAAAACTGCCCTAGAAAGGGTTGTCAAAAGGCATTGTTTACTTTTTTCCCTATTCTAATGAGGTTATTTACCAGTTCCCATGTTCTAACATGCTTATATACTAGTAAAGCACAATGTTTGAGAGGCTTCACTTCAGCTATGACACTACAGTAATTTCACATTCTTACTACTGTTCAAACGTAAAACATGAAGACTGTTTTGAGAAAACAATTACATTTATTCACTGATTCTATCATTCATTCAAATGTATAGCCATTTTGTGTTGACAACAACGTGTGTGTGTGTGTGTGTGTGTGTGTGTGTGTGTTAGGGGTGTGCAGAGTGGGTCTGCTCCTCCCCAAAATTTGTGGTGGAGCTCCAATGAGGTGAATCCCCACCCCAGTTTTCAGTGTGGCTCTGTCTCCCTGCTCCACTGGTTTACTTGTCAGAAAACTGCTCCATTATCCTCCATGGGAATTAATAAAAATTCATGCATCTCCATTATTTTTAAAGATAAAGAGATGAAACTTGGCACTCTGGTAGCTCTTAAGTAAGACTTTAGCCATACCAAGATTAAAGCAGATCCCTTCATCCGTTGACTTTTTAGGATTTTTTTTAAAAATTCCCCCCTTCAGCCCCCCCCCCCCCAAACACACACACACACGAAACTGTCTAGGACCTTTTATCCTTTACTTTGCTGATGCACAGTTATGCATCTTTAGTTTATAAAAATATAGATCTGCTTAGTTTATAAAAATATAGATCTGCTTAAGTTTACAAAAAAAGAGATCTGTTCCCTGACCATTTGCTCTAATGGGGTGAAATGGGTGTGTGTGTGCTCTCTCTATGAGAGGTCAGACAAGAAATATATATATATATATATATATATATATATATATATATATATATTATTCAGAGCATATAAACTTGAGAAAACAGGATATATACAGTACTAGTACTAGCAAACTGTTTCTCACTGCCCCTTCTTCTCTTGACTTTACACCCGGCCAAGTTGCATCCATACTTGCAGTACACAGATCAGCCTTTGGCACAAGATTATTTTCAATATCCTAATACTGGCTTGTAAGACTGAATGGATCTCTACTGCCTGCCAGTCACCATCACTTCCTGGGACAACTCATTTACATGGAATAGTTTTCATTATTTTCACAATGTGAGCCATTTTTCTTAAATCCTTCCTTTCAGCCAACAACAGTTTTTCAAGAAGTGAAGAAAAGTTCAGACATAGCTCCCAGAATTTAAACATATGGTACCAAGTCGACACACATAGGACACTTCAATTTTTGTAGGAGGTTAGTTTCTGTAAGTTCTGCAAGCTCTTTTGAGAGAAGATACATATGGGGAGTGGAACTTGATCTCTTCCTCTCCTGCTTCCTTCCTACCACTCCATGAACAAACAAATGAGTTCCTTGATGGGGGGAAATGGGTTATATCATTTGCAATCTGTCCCCCTAAACACTGTGATTGGAGGTGGGGACAGGCTGTCTTATATGGGCAAGCCACACTCCAAGCGAGGAGCCATTAATCTGGCTCCTTACTTACCTGTCACTTTGTAAGTGTGGAGAGATAACCCTATTTCATCCCCGCTTGCTGCCATAACGGCAGCAAGTAGGTGAAGCAGGAGGGTCTCCAAAGGCACACCATATCCTGACATGAGCCGCGGAGCCCCGTGGAGCAGGCCATCTGGATATGCCAATCACCCACTGGGTGCCAGTGTGCTTACCATCCCTATCTAAACTTATCCAATTCCTGCATATCCCTGCCAATAAAGGCAATCAAGCCTCAGCTTAGGTTGCCTTTCCCCACCCAGGGAGGCATTCCCACAAACCCACATGGAGATCCCGTAGGAAAGTGTCATTCCCTACGTCAGAGATATGCACACCATCCACCCTGTACAACTCTGGTCTGTTGACTAATATATCTGGATGAGGGATGACCCATCCCTGCTTATCTTGCAAGAATAACCTTAACTATCTATTAAATTTTTTAACTGCCCTATTTAAACCTTGAGCGTCTCTCCCTTTGCACCATTGGCATCGGGGCAACATGTTGGACCATACTATACTTGTATCTGGCCAATGCTCCCAGATATAACTAAAATCTGCCTGAGCCTGTAATATAAGGGCTTTGCCCTTTAATAAACCAAGGTCATTACCCCCCCAGGTGTATAACCAACACCTGCAGCAGGTTGACAACCACTCCAGCACAAAACAACCAATAACATAGACCACCCCACTTCAATCCACACCTCCCAACCACTGGACGGAGGCTTCAGGACTGAATCCCAGCTGTGTGCCCACAGCCGCCCTCAATGCTCTGTGCTGAGTCAAGAACACCATGCTGTGTCAACAAATCAAAATTATCAGGGGCTCTGGTCTCATCCCAGGATCTGTCAAAGATATAAGAACTATTAACGTAACAGTGGGGTGGGTGAGCTACCTATGCACATAGGTCTTGAATGCTCCTGACCACATTCTACCGATAGCTCTAATCCTGGTTTCATTCATGCCTGTACTCGCGGCAGTGGATGCTGCCCCAATCCTGAAAGGATGGGTCCCAAACTGTTCATTGCCCAGCCCAATGCTTGCCAGTGCCTTCTTAGCTACCGACCAAAATTGGTATTTGGTCAAAGGCTTGCCATCAGCATGGCAAAAGAGAAAACCTAGGGAAACCCCTCTTACAGAAATAAAATCTGACATAGCTGCCACCGGGCACAGCTCCTCTCTAGCCACCTAAGCCAAGTTCACCCACACTCCCCGACCTTCCTGGTCAGTCTTGGAATGCCGCAGGTGAAGCCTCACCTTGTTATCCTCCAACCTAAGATCGCTCCACTGAAACACTCTACCAGAATTATCCAATTTCGAACCCACTAATAACCCAATAATCCTAAATGCTCCAAAAAAGGCAGTCAGAGCTGCGGTATGGTACAGGCACTGCACAAAATTGGAAAAACATAATTTAGGCCATTGGGCATTAAGCCCCATGAGAATCTCAGGAGTGATGGGCCTATGCTTATCTGGAGCCACTGGCGTGTCCCTTGTCCAGCCCTGTAACATTCTGTGGACTCGGAAATCCACAGTAACATCCTCGTGACTGTTAATCTTTGCCTCAAAGGCTAACCCTGCCAGTTTGCCCCTCAGAGTTCTATTGGACACCCCTCTACGATGTAGCATCACACAATATTCTAAAATGTGATCAATGGGTATAGGCCATGCCAAAGACAGCCCTAACCCACTCCTGAAGGTGTGAAACTCTCTACCTGATCTCTCACAGATGGCTTGGGTTCGGGGACCACAGACATCCTCATGGCTTTGGTTGCTTTGGATCTCCAAGAAACCCAAAGCTCCTTGGGCATGGGGTCCGGGCATTGCCTGGCTGCCAGCACCAACTCCCGGAATCTGGACATCTGGTTACAAGACAAAGCGTCAGCAACTCCATTATCCAGTCCAGGAACATGATGATCATAAAAAACTACATTGTGTTGTAAGCAACAAGTTGTCATTGCCCTGACCAACCTCATTACCCTGCGGTTCTTAGATGACAAGAAGTTTATAACATGGACGGTGGCCATGTTATCACACCAAAAATGAACAGAGGCAGAGGAGAGTAATTTAGCCCATAGCCAAACTGCCACTACAATTGGAAATAACTCCAAAAATGTAAGGTCCCGGCAGATATCCATTTCTCTCCACCGTCTAGGCCATTGTTGGGCGCACCATCTATTCTTAAAAATTACACCGAAGCCAAAAGCCCCAGAAGCATCTGACCTAATCTGTAGCTGGGACTCAAGCATTAGTTCCCGCCTCCAAAAGGAAACTCCATTGTAGTCCTGGAGGAAAATCAGCCATACTTTCAAGTCGGCTCTCATCTCTACTGAAACCCTAATGTGATGAAGGGGCCTGGAAGCCCCTTTCATGGCTTCACAATGGCGCCTGATAAAGGTGCACCCTGGAGCAACCACTCTACAGGCAAAATTTAGGTGCCCAACAAGCTCCTGAAGTTGCCTTAATGCAACCTTTCTGGCAAAATAAGTTGTTTTGATCAGTTCCCGTAGCTTGTCCAGCTTCTCGACAGGCAGGCTGCAAGATTGCTGAATGGAATCAATATAGATTCCTAAGAATAATAGGGCCGTAACTGGCCCTTCGGTTTTCTCCTGAGCTTGAGGCACTCCCAGTTCCTCAGTTAAAGCTTCAAATTCCTTCATATATTCCTTACATTGGTTGGACATGGCGCTACCTGCAAACCAGAAGTTGACCAAATAATGTATGGAATTCTCTGATGCCGCTCTGCACCTCCACGCCCATTCCAAGAATGTACTGAATGTCTCAAAAGTGGCGCAGAACATGGAACAGCCTATTGGCAAAGCTCTATCTACATAGAACATGCCCTGGAAAGAGAACCCTAACAACTCAAAATCCTCCGGGTGTACTGGCAAAAGATGGAAGGCAGATTTAAAATCGCACTTCCCCAATAAGGCTCCCTTTCCACAACGCCGTACCATATGTATGGCACTGTCGAAAGAGGCATAATGGACCGTACATAGTTCAGCTGGGATGACATCATTAACTGAACTTCCTATTGAATGCGACAAGTTGTGAATGAAATGAAATTCACCTGATGCTTTCTTGGGAACTATGCCTAGAGGAGAAACCCTTAGACATGGAAGTGGAACTTCAGTGAAAGGCCCTAAAACTCGGCCAGCCCGCACTTCCGTTCCTATTTTTTCCAAAACAACATCCTCCATACCAATGATGGAAGACTGATTTCTGGAAAAAAATCGGAGATCTTTGTCCCTGAAAAGGAATCCTGAAACCTAACCTAAAACCATCAAACAGAAATTGGGCATCTTCCTTCCGTGGGTATTCATGCAGCCATTTAGCCAACACTTCCACCCTGATTGGGCTGGGGCCCTTCGAAAGGAGCTCCTGTGTTATTAGCTTTCTTTCCGGGAAAAGGTTCTTTATTGCCTTTGGCATTCCTGAGACGTGGGCAAGCAAAGTACGAGTGTGCAGCCCTGCAGAGGGAACACTCATGCCTGTATTTACACTGAGATCTAGCACATGCTCCCTTTGAGCTGAATTCCCAGCAAAATAGGCAGGGTTGAACTGACTGATGGGCAGAACTCCACCCAGAGGTGGAGCCAACTGGACGTGATAAAATGTGCCCACTATCAGCTCTCTCGCCAATGATTGGCCTTGCTGGGGTCATAAACTGGAGCCACAACTCAGGTTCCTTCACGTCCCATTTCAGGTCAGGGGTAGGCGAAAGGCCTCATCATACGCCAACCAAGCCAGACTGAGATACTCTGTATAACAATGGTAAATAATGTCCAGGTATTTTTCGAGGACTGTGGCCTTATTTGGATGCTTCTGAAGATCTACTCCCATAAAAATAATGTACCTTGCCAACCAATTTGCCCAGGTTCTTTCTACTTTCCTCTTCTTAATCCCTTCCTGCTCCCTGTCTTTCTCTTTGTCTTTATCTGTTTTCTCCTCCTCCCTAATTAACAGTGAAAATATATTGACATATTCCCCTTTCCATATCTTCTTCTTGGTTGAAGAGAGAAGATGGTAACCCACGGGAGTAGATATGGCTCCGTAGGGTACAGGGGATCCTTTAGCTGAGGAATAAGGATCTGAGGTCCCAGTTAAAACCTCAGTATTCCCTTCTGTTTGCATAGACTGCGTTGTTACCATCGAGCCACCAGGGCTACTGCGCACAGCACTGTTCCCCTTCTGGGTTCCCTTGCTTGCAAATGCAGACCCATCGCTAGTGACTTTATCTGTGTCCATCCAGACTTGTGTGCATGCATCGGTTGCAGACTTCTGTGTGCCACTAGTGTCTCTAGCTTCTTCGAGTTCCATAGGCTTAGAAAATGGCCACATTTGGCCCAGGGCCCAAGGAGGCACTCCCCAGGGTCCAAAAGATGGCCAAGAGTGTGTGTTAGGTGCATTGTGCGAGCAACACTCACTGTGAGGGGTGCTGATGGCTGAGGGAGCTGGTAAAGCTGGGTCCACTGGAGCTGGTATGGATGAACGTGAGCTAGAATCGCCCTCGCACATTGTGGGTGAAGCTCGTTCTGCTGCCTCCTCAGTGATTCCTGTATTTTGACTAGAAGGCAAAGATTGCATTATGAGATTGTTCGTGGAGACTTTGCTTTATGGCTTTTGCTCCTCCCTGCCTACAACTGCTGGCGCAAGCTAGCGTTATCCCGTTCCAAGGCATCTATGCGCTTAAGGACTTAGCTCAGGCTAGGCTCCTCATCCTCAGATGATGAAAGCTGTTGTGGGGGAGGCCATTTAGCTGCTGAAGGGGTAGCCCTGCCTTTCCCCTTTTTACCTGCTAATCCTTTCTTGGATGGCATTTCTAAGGTCTAATCTAAACAGATATATAGAAAATAAAATATAACAACTGTACTTTGGATTATCCCAGGACCCCTTCCCTCAACAAAAATCTAACTAACACCTTAGTATTTATTATATAGTAGACCATAAATATGGAAAAATATGTGTGTGGGGGGGACTGGTACAGCAGGCCAAATGCCTAATCAATGAAAATAATCTATCACTCTATTTATCCAAAGATCTATTATACGCTTAAATACAGAACAATATAGAACAACCTGCTCTTGATATGGCCCAGGAATTAAGATGCAAATAGAAGGGGGAATGTGGGGGGTAAATGGCCTAGGCAAGGCCTAACAACCTCCCAGTACCACCACTGCCCTTGAAACCTCAAGCCCCTCCAGCTACCACACCTCCCCGAGGCCCCGAACAAACCTCACCCTCAGTGGGTGAGAGGCCCAGACACCGGGTTGGTTCTGCCCCTTGGCCAGGCCATGCTCCCAGTTCCCCTCCAGGAAGCGGCACACAGGCTAACCAAACTTCTTTAGGAAGGCCGCCGCCACAAAGGAAACCGCTGCTGCCACTTGTATGCCCACCGAAGCGCTGCTGTAAAGGGGGGCTCCGCCCATGCTGCCGTAAAGGAGGCTCGATCTCGCTGCCTTCACCGCAGAAGAGTCGCTGCCACTGCAAAAAATCACTGCTGCCTCCATCGCCGTATCGCCGCCGTGCTGACACCCTGGAATCTGCCGGTAGGCCCACCGCTCGCACCTCTCCCAATCTGCTGACTGCTTAAGCCTAAGCAGTCAACGACCCAAATTGGGGAGCGTTTATTTTCGCTCCTCCCCAAACACAATGGCTGGCCTTCCTGCCCAAATTTATGTTGGGCATTGGCCGGATTTTTAATCGTCTCAATAAGAAATATTCCCTGGGTGCATTATAAACATTTTAAAGCCTAAAATGCAATACAAACAGTTAAAAATATAAATACAATATTTAAAAACACACATAATACAAACAACAAAATCAGCCATAAAAATCTACAACTAGGTCTCTAAAATGTCTGGAAGAAAAGAAAGATTTTTGCCTGGTGCCAGAAAGATAACAATGTTGGCACTGTATCATATTATCATATTAGCCAGTTCCACTTAGGAACCTAGCATCTCTTTTTTGAATTAACTGAAGTTTCAAAACTGTTTTGAAAGTTAGCCTCATGTACAACTCATTGCAGTAATCCATCTGGGAGGTACTGAGTTCAAAGTGCTGATTTAGGGGTGCTGAATGCAAATTTCAATGTTAATGTTGTTTGTCCTGATCAATTGGTATGTAGAATTTTCCATGCCATCATCCTACCCACACTTCTATGAGGAGCTATTAGTTATGTTTGCTTTAATATCATTGCATTGCACTATAACATCACTGCCATTATATTTGATTAATGCTTTTATTTGCACTAACAAAATCACTTTAATAACATCTTTTCAAAATCATCATTTTCATTTACATGGTGAACAATCCTGCTGATGAAGAAAGTGATCAAAGTTTTGTAGTGAATAACTGGCAAGGAGTCCAACTGCATGAAGAGGAGGCATCCCAAACAGGCGGCCCCGGCTTGGTTTTTATTAAGAACTAAGTGGTTACATTTCTTGTATACAAGCTATGATTGGTTGTTAAGTACAGCATGTTAAATGCATGATTACCTCGTGCACAGGGGGTGCACAAGAGGTGTTGGTTAGTGTGTGTTCAGCATGAATATACCATATAAGGGTTAAGGAAATACGTGATCACAGCATAGTGTCTTCAATACTGTATTGTATTCTGTGGCTCTTGAGTCAGTGCGTCAGCACATTCCAAGGCATTGGCCAGCAAGTACCAAGATGTTACTTAGCAAGGCTTTATCTTAAAAGTGTTATCCTGTGTTCTAGCACATCTCAGCATGGTATGCCAATACTGAAAGTGTGCCAAAGAGAGGGATAACAATTTCCCCTACATCTCCCCTTTTATTCTTTTAATTGTAAAGCCTTGTAAGCATAATAAATTTGGCGTTTGCTTGGTTTTGAAGCCTTGGGACGGCAAGAGGGAACACACCATGACAGTAATCCTGGGATACATTGTATAAAACAGCAGAAGGTGATTAATAAAAATACAATCAATACAGCATATTGAAATATAGTTTTGAACAATCCTGTTGGAAACCAGGACCACAAAAACTTCCACCATTCAGGTGCAATATCTTGTTTAACTGCATGTGCATATTTTTTAAGTAAGTCCAGTTGGTGTTGAATTTGGTTACTATTGTCTGTGAGATTGAAACAGCACATATTTTCTACAGCTTCGCAGCCAAGATGTCTTTGTAACAACAAAAAGTCTATTGCAGCTCGATTGTCCAGTATAGCATGGCGTAAATCTTGTTGTTCTTGAATCAAAAGTCCAATAGCAATGGAAGTACTATTAATTGTCTTTGCTAGTAAACATGCCAGATGCCCAAGTTGTTTGGCATTTCCCACAGCCAATCCAGGAACCCCGACAAGGCTCATAGCCAGGGAGATATATTCTGCTGGACTTAAAACAGTAACATTTCCATCACAAACTGCATTCATAGTCTCAGTCTCTCTTTTCTGTCGAGTGCTTTTAGTAGGCCGGGGTGGTAGAAACACTGTCAAGCGACTAAGACAACATTGTGTTAATGTTATATTAGCTGGTACATAATTATAAGTACGAGACCCACATGTGAAAAACCATCCAATTGGCAATATAATGTGTCCATAGTTACTTGTTACATTTTCTATCTTTGAACAATTCCACAAAGAAGGCCCTGGGGACAAACAACCTTTTAGTGGACGGTGAATAGAGCAATTTACCATTCTAGCACATGTGTTATTCTTGTGGTTTACAACATATGGGGTGTATAACTGTATAGCATCTTGGGGCAACTGGTATGTAGCAATTCCCCATTGGGCCATAGTATGATAATGAATTTCACTAAAGTTCAGAAATTTACTCAACCCAGTAACATTACCAAGAGAACCAGGAGCTTTGCATATGGGAATGAGACATGTACTAAGTAATCCATGCATATCTGGAGCATCAGTAAGACAGAAATCAGTGGTGTTTACTATTTTTGCTAACTTTATCCATACATTGTACTGCATTCTATCATGTAGTGGAGTGCTTATAACTGGACAAGTTATACAGCTAAATAACAGAATTATTGTCAGCAAAGAATTAGCATTTAAGCAAGCAAATGTAGCAACTAGAAAATTCTCTGGAGTTGGATCAACATGCTGTTGCTCCAATAATTTTTGAGCTTGGAAAGATAACGCCTTTATCTCTCCCCATGTTGGTTTATGTTTTTGGACGGGCACCCTGCCACGTGCTTTCAGGGGGTCCTCCTGAAGTTGTAGGGAGAATTCTGGAATCGGGTTGGTCAATCCTTGATGCCACGACATGCTCTTTCCAGGGTTTCACACACCGTGCTGGAATCCACACTGGTCCTGTTGGAGTAAGCACAGCAGCATAACCTCGACCCCAAGTGATCAAGGGGACAGGGCCGTGCCAGACAGGATTAGGTAGCTGCCGGTACGTGACCAGCGGCTGCGGCAGAGGGGTATGCATTTGGAAATGTTGTTGTAATCGGGTAGTATTAGTTGGTAGGAGAACATTCAAATGGTTAATAGTGAACAACACTTTTGCCAGCCATTCCTGGCGGGAGCCCAAACCAATGGGGATCCCTGCTTTTTGTTTTTGTTTGTGTAAATGCTCTTTCAAGGTGCGGTTGGTGCGTTCCACAATAGCTTGACCAGTGGAATTATATGGAATGCCAAAAGTATGTGTAACCTGCCAGGTTTCACAAAACTGTGCAAAAGAAGTACTGCAATAAGCAGGTCCATTATCTGTTTTTAAGGCAGAAGGTATTCCCATTACTGAAAAACTTCTAATGCAATGATTAATAACATGTTTTGTTTTTTCTCCTTTTTGACATGTGACCCAAATATATCCTGAGTAAGTGTCAACTGACACATGAAGGTATTTCCATGGAGTGAAAGGACTAAAATGCGTAACATCCATTTGCCATAGCTCATTGGCAACTGTGCCACGAGGATTGACACCTATATCAGGGGCTGAATGTACCCTTGTGCACTGAGGGCATGATTGGATAATGGCGCGTGCCTGATCTAATGGCAGCTGAAACTGTTTTACTAAAGCTTTAGCATTTTGATGATGAAACGCATGGCTTTCCCATGGAGTTAGTTTTTGCACAGCTAGAGCTCGAAGGGATTGATCAGCCACTTGATTACCAGTGGAGATCTCCCCGGGGAAGGGTTGATGACTACGGATGTGAGCAATAAAATATTCATTGGTGCGGTGAGCCAACAGAGTCTGCAAGGTTATAAAGAGACCCAAAAGGTTCTTATCTATGACTGGGGTTACATAACTTCCTGGAAGTCCACGTACTACATTGTTAACATATAAACTGTCTGTTATTAGGTTTAGTGCTTGAGGAAATGTGCGGAAGGCCAAAATAACTGCAGCTAGTTCAGCTCTTTGAGGTGATTTCTGGGGCAGTGTGAACATGGTTCTCCACTGATCTTCCTGTTTCCAGGCTACTACTCCTCTCTTTGGGCTTCCATCAGTGTAAACAGTAAGGGCTTCCTTAATAGGGAAGTCATTTTGTAAAGGCTTGATTTTAACAGACAATTGACTTAAACATTGCAGTCGAGGATCAGAAGGAATATGATATGTAACTTGTCCTACAAAGCCTGCTAAGGCAGCTTGCAATTCTTCAGAAAATGACACTGATCGTTCCCACATCTGAAGAGGCATGGGAACTATCAGAGTTTCTGGATCTTGGGCTAAAAGTGCTCTTGTACGCTCTCGAGCTTTAATAATCAGATTGGCATACATAATTGGTTTTGTAGAGATGGTACAGCTAGGGCTATGACTGAGATACAGCCATTCAAGTATGTGTGTGTGACGATTGTAGGTCTTAGTGTTGCAAGATCTACTCCTGAACTGAGTGTCACAGGTTTCAATGCGTGTCTGTGTAATAACTGCATATGGTTGACTTAACCCTGTAAGTATAAGAACTTGACAAGGTTGATCTAACACTTGGCGATCTACCCAAATTTCTTTTAAACGTTCATTGACTAAAGACAAAACTTGCAATTGATTAGTGGTTAAAGAAATTTTATCAGCTGGGTGTTTGCCTTGTTTTAGGGCGGCAAACAAAGGTGAAAGTTCATCAGTTGTGAGCTTGCAGTAAGGTCTGAGCCAATTAATAGCTCCTAATATCTGCTGAAGTTGTACATAAGAAGGGGATTCTGGTAGATGGAGCTTGGGAGTTACTGGCGTGGAATAAGTTTGCATTATCTTATGTCCTAAATAGTTAAAGGGCTCGTGCTTTTGCACCTTTTCAGGAGCTATCTGCAAGCCATAATGATTAAGAGTTATTATCAAATCTCTCTCCCATTCTTCTGGGAGGGATATTCCAGCCAAAAGAATGTCATCCATATAATGGTATACAATAGCTTGAGGATATTTATCTCTGAAAGGTTTTAAGGCTTGTGCTACATAATATTGACACAAGGTGGGGCTATTGAGCATTCCTTGAGGAAGAACTTTCCATTGGAACCGATCAGTGGGTTCAGAGTTATTTTCTACTGGAACAGTGAAGGCAAAATATTTTCTGTCTTGAGGTTGCAAAGGAATTGTGAAGAAACAATCCTTTAAATCAATCACCATCATTTGATAATCAAATGGGATCAAATTGGGATTTGGCGTTCCACATTGTAGTGGACCCATTGGTTCAATTATTCTGTTTATGGCCCTGAGGTCATGCAAAAGCCTAAATTTGCCTGATTTCTTCTTAATTACGAAGACAGGGGTATTATATGGGCTGGTTGAAGGTTCAATATGTTGTTCACATAATTGAACCTTCACTAACTCTTTTAAAGCTAACAATTTTTCTTTGGGCAATGGCCATTGTTCCACCCATACGGGTTCAGTCTGTTTCCAGACGAGGGGTAGAGCAGTATGATTAGTCATCTATCTGCAAAGTGGTGTTAAACTGTGAAAGTAGGTCACGACCCCACAAATTGACATGTACTTCTAAAATTACCGGTTTGATTTGAGCTGTGCGATGACTTCCAGGTGCAGTCACATTAATCCAGTGTGTACTTTGCTTGGAAACTTGGGGTCCGCCCACGCCCCAAACTGCAGGTGCTGGTTCCGTAGGCCACTCTGTAGGCCAAAGATGCTCTGAAATTACAGAAACATCAGCTCCTGAATCTAGAATTCCCTCAAATGATCTCCCATTTAACTGGTACCACCGCTTGGGTTTTTCAGTCTGAATGTGTTGTAGTACTGCTGCTATTTGAGGGTGGATTTGGTCAGTAGATCCAAATCCTTCAGTGTGTTGACAATTTTCCCTTCCCGCTGGCAATACACAAGGGATTAAGATGAGTTGTGCCCATGCATCTCCAATTCTTAATTTCATAGGGAGATGGCTCCACATTTGAACATAGATTATGCCTTGATAGTTTGAATCAATAACTCCTGGCACAATTTGGATGCCTTGTTTACTGGCATCAGATCGTGGTAAAATAAGCCCAATAGTTTGATTTGGTAAGGGGCCCTGGAGTTGAGAGGGCATAAGAATGACTTCTCCAGGTAAAGTGATTTCTTTATCTTCAGTGTTACTTAAATCTATGCCTGCATTTCTGCTGGTAGCAGTAGGTGTTTTAAATGCAATTGCAGGCATGGATGATGAAGCACCCTTATTTCCTGGGCTAGGTGTAGGCCCGTTAATTAGTTTCCCGCTTCTTGGTTTCCTGCTTCTTGGTTCACTATATTTCTACACTGGTTTGCCCAGTGATACCCTTTTCCACATTTAGGGCAGGGTTTAGATGGCTTCTTTTTGTCTCCTCCTCCCTTTTTATGAGCCCCTCCTCCAGGAGCACGACATTGGTTCTTAAAATGACCTGGCTTTTTACAATTAAAGCAATTGCCACGTGGCTTATTGCCTTTTTGGAGGGCTCCAGCTAACATGGCCATTTGGTGTATCTGAGTCCCAACATCTGCGCAAGCCTGGATCATGTCAGCCAACTCATAAGTTTGCCGAGCAATAACAGATTGCAAAACTTTACGGCAATCTGCATTGGCGTTCTCATAGGCTAATTTCTTCATTAATTCTGCTTTTGCTTCTTCATTGTCAATTTGTCTCTGTAAGGCTTCCTTTAACCTGTCTATAAATTGATGGTAAGGCTCACTAGGTCCTTGGCGTGTGATAGTAAAGGATTTTGAGGGTTTTCCAGACACTGGCACCCTTTGAAATGCTTTTAGGATGCAGCGGTTAATGGCCTGAAAGGTAGGCATAGGTAGTTGCGCCTGTGCCTCTATCCCTGCAAACTGTCCACTGCCATACAACTGCTCTGCTGTAATCACTCCATTAGAGCTTAGGGCTATATGGAGCGACTCTTTTCTGTATTCACTGTCCCAAACTACATATTGGGCTGGACTTAGGATCATGCGAAATAAATCTTTCCAATCCTGAGGAAGCATAGTGTATCCATTGCCAATACTCTCCACCATGCCTTGGGCATAAGTAGAGCGTATGCCTGTCTCTTGAATAGCTTTATTCAATTCTCTAAGTACTGAATAAGGCAATGATGTCCAATTGACAACTACCTGTCCTTGGTCATTTTGATGTGAGGTTATAGGATAAGCTGAAGGAAAGTTGTTAAGACCCTCAAACAGCTCATCTGAGGTTAGTGTTCCTTTCCTCTTTTCCTCTTCAAAAGCCTCACGGACTTTGCTAAGTTTTGGCAACACTTCACTATTTGCTTCTTCTCCTCTCAGCTGTGAAGCTGATGCAGGAGGCACTAACTGGGGATATGGGAGTGATGTTTGAGAAATGGGAGCGATAAAAGATAATGAGCTGGAGGATGCCTCGGTTCCTACCTTCTCCAGCGCATCTTTGCATCGCTGCCACAGCAACAAGTGCTGTATGGGAGCTCGTGGTTCAGTGTATAGGTGTGTACCTATTTTCACCCAATCTGTGAGCTGAAGTGTCCCTGCCTCGGGATACCAAGGGCATTGCAACCCTATTTCATTTACTAGGTCACTTACATGACTGAGGGATACAGTTGTACAACCTTGCTCTTTTAAAATTTTATGTAGCTCTTGTGCATGAAGCTTCTGCGGAGCTGACAATTCCCCCCCCATACTCACGATAAGGGAGCGTAGGAACGCTGAGTGGCGCCAAGGCTATTCCAGCCGATGAGCAGGGGGTTTCCTGGATCCGATCACGTCGGGGTCACCAGATGTAGTGAATAACTGGCAAGGAGTCCAACTGCATGAAGAGGAGGCATCCCAAACAGGCGGCCCCGGCTTGGTTTTTATTAAGAACTAAGTGGTTACATTTCTTGTATACAAGCTATGATTGGTTGTTAAGTACAGCATGTTAAATGCATGATTACCTCGTGCACAGGGGGTGCACAAGAGGTGTTGGTTAGTGTGTGTTCAGCATGAATATACCATATAAGGGTTAAGGAAATACGTGATCACAGCATAGTGTCTTCAATACTGTATTGTATTCTGTGGCTCTTGAGTCAGTGCGTCAGCACATTCCAAGGCATTGGCCAGCAAGTACCAAGATGTTACTTAGCAAGGCTTTATCTTAAAAGTGTTATCCTGTGTTCTAGCACATCTCAGCATGGTATGCCAATACTGAAAGTGTGCCAAAGAGAGGGATAACAATTTCCCCTACAAAGTTTATCCAGGCTGTATTCATTATTTCTTTTCGCATGAAAATATGTCTGTATTTTCATGCATATTTTCCCAATTGTATGCATCTTTGAAATGTATGTATTCTGCTCCCACTGAGTAAATTGTATTTGTACATATTTTTAAAAAGTATGTATTTCTTCATTTAAAAATGTATGCACGCTGTCCAATGCATTTGTGTGCTTTTTGTCCTGCAAATCACATTGCAAACGTGGAAATGACTTCTTCTGCAGCTTGAATCCGAGTCTGTATTCAGTGCGGAAAATACAAACTGGCTAAATCATGCTATAAAAAATGAACAGAAATTAATTTCTCATTCTCCCCTAGTGCACCCCAACTTATACAACTATATTTTCTTGGTACAAACAATTCCTTTAGCTACCACGTGAGTTAAATCTTTAGAACATGATGATACTAGCTATTCATGTTGTTTACTGCCATTATGGCCAAGAGCATGATCATAAAATTGTCAAACCACACTGGGAGATAACTTAGATTACCTGGCAAGCAATCTGGTGTTAGAGGGCATGGGAAAGGTGTAGAATCCTTCAACAACTGCAGAATATTCTTCCCCGAGATGTGAGCAGCTTGCTTAACACATTTTGAAATGTGACATGCCAATGTGTTCTAATACAGACTGGCTCATTACCACCTGTGGCTTATTTGCTCAACAGTTACAAACAAAAGTTTATCACCATATGTTTGGACCAGATGATGTTTGAGCTTAAATTTGTATCTTTTTTCTCCCAAGCCTATACCATATGTTGAATTCAATCCACACAATGCTACCACTTGTCCTTGAGAGGTGATCTTTCTTCTATTACTGCACAAATATTTTGATAACTAACATTTCTAACTTCTATTTCATCACTGCTTTTTAATTCTAGACTAACTGTAACACTCCCACCAGAACTATGTGTGATTTTGATGCTTAATGTGTTTTCTGAAACTCCTTCATTATCTAATATCTGAATTTCTGTTAAGATTTTTGGCATCATTTGTATTTGACCTTGTGAGTGCTTTTGCAGCTATTTCAGAGATAATTGGATTTGGTTTCTGTTCTCCCCATCTCCATTAATACTGAGACTACATTCTCCACAAATGCAACAATAAAAGGGGTAGACACTGGGATGTGTATTTATTTATTTATTACATTTATATCCTGCTTTTTTTCCTCCAAGGAACCCAAGGCGACATACATAATCCTCCTTCTCTCCATGTTATCCTCACAACAACCTGGTGAGGTAGGTTGGGCTGAGAGTATGTGACTGGTCCAAAGTCACCCAGTGGGCATCCATGGCCAAGTGGTGACAAGAACCCAGATCTCCCGACTCCCAGTCCAACACCTTAACCACTACAACACACTGGTATCTAGGTCCAGTGTCACCAAGTGGCATCCTTGGGCAGCTGCTGGGACCCACTGCTCATGATGACACTTGCCAGAAATCCAGGATCTTTGCTCCAGGCCATGCTTTTGTGGTATCTGCCATGTTTTGTTTTGTTTTAAATCCACAACACCAAGGAACTGCAAAAATTCCAGGCTAGTGCATTTCTAAAAACCTAAGATGTTGACCTCAACCCCTGGGAGTCCATTACATGGTGCCCCAGATTGTGGCACCAATCTGGACCAGAGGTCCCATGTCTGCAATTTACATAGCTAAAAGAGGATCCATTTCTCAGGGCTCTCCCTAAATCTTCAGTAACCATTTTTTATTTTTTTTTAAAAAAGAGTATGTCTCTAGCCCCTTTAATGCTGCAATCCCACATGGGAAGAAAGGTGCACTGTAAATATGTATAGGATTATTCTGCTAGTTGTGGAGATATAACAAAAAGCACGATAGAAGTATTCTAATTAATTATTCACTATGAAGTAAGCTTGCTCCCACCTTTTATTATCCCAGCCAGTGAGAACAAAGCTCTCTATTCTTAATTTTAATGTTATAAAATTTAAATTTTATTGTATTCATATTTAATACAGTTAAATGACTTTAAACACATTAGTCTATCTATGCTTATGATCTAGGTATTCTTGATTAATTTCTTTCTCCCTTTGCCTTCCTCACCACAAACATTGGCTTGAAATGGGCAGAAGTGACTTCTCTATTGACTAATTAAGGCAGCAGTGTCCGAACTATTTACATCAGTGAGTACATTTGGAAATTTGAAAGTGTGTCATGGGTACTCTCTCAAAATAGCTTCCATGAGGAGGGGATGTTACCCATTTGTAAAATGGGTGTCCATAAAATGAGAAGAGCTGATTGAAAAATACACATTTCCCAGAAAACAAACTGGTGAGAGTAAAAGAAAAGTACCATACTCAAGGCCTAAGAACAAGGCAGAGATGGAGTCTTATCTTAAAACACATAACCACCACTCTTTTGAACCCAAATAAAGATGGAGCTGGAGGGCAACACTTCGCCTTGCACCAGACCAGCCTTCCACTTCTCTTTTCTTTTTTTAAAAAAATTTTAAGCTATTACATAAAAATCAGGAAAGGCAGGTTGCCCAGAAGGTGCCCACAGGCACCATTTTGGAGACACCATAGTTAAGGGCACCACGCCAGGCATCAAATATCTGTACTAGGCCTGGCCAATCATTCTGCCAATCACGGAATCTGATATTTCATTGTAGCCTTTCCTTGTAGGGAAAGTGCTCCAGTTGCCTCTTCTGCACCTTTTCCCATGCTACAATATACTTTTCTGAGATTGAACAATGGTAGCTCACTTTTTTGAGTACTCTATGGTAGCTCACTCAGCGACATCCAAGCTTCTTGCCATGTGGTTCCTGGTTTATGGTCCAGAATCCGATTGGCAAATTACTTCACAGAGCTAACCAGCTTTCCTTCTACCCTCAGTTATGACCTCTGGGTTGATGTGTGAACTTTCTTTCTCCAAGTAGTAGCCTATTTCTATCCATGTACTAGCAGTTGCTTGGGTACATTAGGAAAAGAAAACTATTCCCATCACAGCAGTTAGATTTACAATCTAATTGAAGGGTTAAATGAGGGCCTTTACTCTCCTACGTAGCTGAGCAGATGCTGCAACAATCTAGCACAGGTCTTTTATATGCTGTCTCAGTACATTTATATTTTATTGATTTTGGTATCCAGATATCCACTACTATACTCAAATCAAGTTTGTGTTTGTTTGTTTTTTAAAATGTGAGCAAGTTTCTTTTTTTACCACCACCACCCCTAATAATAACTTAAAACAGTACTGAAAATTTGATTGCATATTATGTTGGAGAAATAGTTTTGCTGGTTGTTAGTGCTATATAGACTCCGGCATTATTTCCTTGCTTTTGTTCTGCTTCAAGAAAATGAACTCAATGCCTATTCTTCAGAAAGTGCCTCTGGAGGGAGACACAGCCCCAAAAGTGGCTGGTATCTATTGCAAAAAGGAGCCTCACATTTCCCCCAATACTTCAAAGATTATTTTAAGGCAGAGCTGAAATATGCACACAACAGTCTAGCCTAGTCAGAACATGCTGTGACCCTCTTCCTGTAACCCTTTATTTACTCTCCTTTTCCGTGCTTGTGAGTAATCATGACTGTAAATGGAAGGAAATACATATTTCTTTAAATATCCATGCACTTTTGAAACAGCTACTGCAGTTGGCACTTCAGCATCTCAGATAAACCAAGTGATTCATACGGAGCGTGGTCTCCCTCATAAATACTGTGAACACCATTCTGTTTCAGAGACGGCTGAAGAATTTAGAAAGGTTTACATGAGTGCCAAATCACTGAGGGGTAACCTAGAATTACCAAATACATTTTTAATGATATTACTCTAACCTTAAGTTGCCGTCACTTGAGCTGTGTCATCATATACCACTCCATTACAGGGGAGGGATTTTGATAAGAAAAGAGCTAGATTTCTTTTTCTTTTTTCAAATGCCATGTTTCAACCTGTTCTGAATCACAATAAGCTACAGCAAGGCTAAATCCTTTGTTACAAATTCCCCAAGTTCATCTCAACAGTACATTGTTCATTGCAACAGTACATTGTTCATTGCAAATGTAGAGCTCCAATCACATTTGCGCAGAGTTCAATCAATGTGATTTTGCCATGGAGTGCATTTAAAGTCAGTTTGGACCTCAAACAAATATTAAATGTTTGCATAGCTTCACAAAAACCTCCTGTAACATTTTCTAAATTTTATTCTGTTTTTCCATTGGAAAGGTATCAAATTCATAATCCTCACTGTCCACCGCTTTGCTATTTTCTTCCTGATTATAAAAAAATATAAAAATCCTGTGGTTGATCTTCACATGAATACTGCATGTTTTCTGCTCTTTTCTGATTGAGCAAGCATTATGGGTGCTTATTTGGCTTTCCATAGAAACATAACATAAGTTGGAACTCAGGAGTAGAACCATTTGTGTCTGACAGGTTGCTCTTTAGTGGGATATGATCAGAAAGGGATCTAGAAAATATTATTACTTCTGATTTGTCACAGAGAGGTTCATCAAACAGGAAGGGGAGAATCGTGTTTCCTTTCAGTTACTCCCCCCCACTTCTGATCCACAATACTTCCTCCTAAATTCCACAGGGAAGAAAGAGGAAGTAAACAGTGACCATATGGCCCATTCAGTGGGTGTTTTTATCCTGCTGCTTCTCCTGCACACAGCAGGAATAGTGGGGCATTTTGCTACAGCCGGAAAAGTCAAACTTTCCGAGTCTTTTTTTGTGACGGGAAAATGAATAGAAGGAGCAGGAGGTACACAGGAGGCAGACATCATCATCAAAAGGACCTGTAAAAAACCATGAGTGCCCAGTAACGAGTGTGCAATAAAATGCCCGACTGATGATGTGCAGAGACACAATATTTGCCTGGATCTTTTGCTAGCACTTAAACCTGCTAAGGTATCAGATTTAATCATTGGCTATTCCTGGGAAGGCCTATTAATTTCAGGTTAAAGAATTTCTCACTAACAGGTTTTGAAGAATTAATAAATGGATAGTAAAACACTTAAAATTATAGTTTGTTGTACTTAATATAAAGACTAAATAGGGTTAAGTAGAATTAAAACACACACACAATATTTCTGGATATATTTGGCACTTTTTTATTTAAGAAAATATCTCTGTTCTCCACAGCATTGAACCAGAGAGTGTTCAATGTGACACAATGGAAATTATTCAAGTGGTGGCAATACAATCATTGACAAACATTCAAAAAGACTTTTATTGTATGTGTGGTACAACTTAAGAAAGTGATCACATTTTAGACAATAGATAGTAATGTTATTAGCAAGATTTTTCATTCAGAGTTATTATTAGGGCAGGATCTACACTACTACTTTATAACAGTATTGAAGTGCACTGACAACTGTTGGGGCCCATGACACATTCCATATACTGTTTTTGGATATTTATTGGCAATAGTCAATATGAGAAGGAAGGCAGAGTGGCTTAGTGAGATTTTGGATCAACTGACTTGGGCCCTTTCTACACCTAAGGATTATCCCAGGAAAATGGAGGGATCGTCCCTGCCTGCTCCCAGGATCTCCTGTGTGTCATTTTATACTGTACTTTGTAGTTGTGTTTTTAACCTGTTGGTTGTTTTATTATGGTTTTAATTTTTGTGAAGTGCCCAGAGAGCTTCGGCTATTGGGCGGTATAAAAATGTAATGAATAAATAAAATAAAATAAAATAAAAATTTTCACACACAGGGATGATCCCGGGACAATCCCTGGAAAAAAGGCAGGTGTAGAAACAGCCTTGATCCAAAATCTCACTAAAGCTTGGAATGGGTGGTTGCCCTAACTCTTGACCTTGAAAAGGCCTTGAGCACTCCAGCTGATCAGTTGAATACCCTTTAGGCCAGGAGTGGGCAGAAAGTAGATCTCCAGATATTTTGGACTTCAGTTCACAGCATCTCTGATGACTGAGATTCCTGGCAGGGATTTCTCTGTGTTGAAGTCCCAAACATTTGGAGATCTACCTTCTACCCAACCCTGCTTTAGGTTTTTTGGTGTGGATTTTTTTTAGTGTTTGATCAAACACATGAAAAAGTCCCAGTGCACCCAGGCACCACCTCCTTCTTTGTCATTTCTGTCTATCCCAAGTCCTGGAAACTAAGCATTTTGTATACAACTCTCCCTTATAAGTGCATTTTTGAGCTGAGAACCACATTACAAAATTCAGAGACATGTGCAATCCAAAGGATAACTGGTTTCCAATCTGTATATTTGTCCGGAACATGCAAATGAGGTTTGTTCTCTTTAAAACGTGGACCAAATGAAATTCTTTCCCCTCCATACTCAGGAGAATTGTCTTTTTTCAAATTGATAACTGTTCTTCCATTTTTCAGACTGATTGATACTATCCCTGTTTTCATCTGTTAAGTTAGTGAAAAAATTGCCAGGATGTTGTATGTGAGAAGATGGTGAAACATGCTTCAACAATTTATGCATGCACATGTTTATTCTTGCCTTGTGAATTCAAACCCCCCCAATCCTGTTTCCTCTTTTTAATGCATGTGCTTCTCTCTTCTTCTCCACTCCCTCATTTGGATACCAGAATGCTCTTTCATTAAATCTCACCACATGGAACAAAATTCACCAGTGTGGAAGGGAAGCAGCTGCTTTTCAGGGCTGCATCATCACTACTGATCCAACAGTTTCACACCATTTCACACGCCAAGCTGAGACTCTCCCTGTCCTAAAGAGAAGAGACAGAGGAGAAAAGCAAAAAGCCTGCCCTCCCCTGACAATCTGTGCTATCCAGTGGTAACGGCTAATTGAAATCTCCAGGAACATGTAACACTGCTACTGTTTCTCAAGATGTTCAGTTTGTTGACAGAAAAAATGCATATAGACACAGGGCAGTAACTCCTTCCTTCCCAAAAGCGAAAGGAAGCTCCATAGCTAAAAAGAACCAACCAACTAACAAACAAACTATAACAAATAAGAAAAGGAGGGAGAGCAGTTTGAAGAAATTATTGTAGCAATCAGACAGACACATAGAGAAGAATTACCAGGTTGCGGTCCAGATATCTGCTCTGTACTTTTAAGTCTCACAAACTATCAGGAGATGGAACATCAATGGCTTTTCCCACACATTCCTCCCCCATCCTGTTGCTCACCCAGATTACAACAAAATCAGGGACAAACAGAGAAGGCAAGCCCCTTATGCCTCATTTTTCAGTAGTATTAAATCATCTGATGCCTTCTAGCAAGAACTTATACCTGGCTACTCAGGAATAATTTAATTGGTTCTGGCCAATAGCTTTATATCACTACCTATGGATATGTAAACCTGGGAGACAGTAGTTCACTCTACTCCAGAAATATGAGATTATAATGATCCTGTAACTTTTAATATAAAATCATAAAATTGATTCTTACTTTTACAAGAAGCATGATTTACAGTCACAAGACTCACACCAATCACAATAATATATTTTAAGTTCAGGGGAAGGGAGCGTCATTGTATCACTCAATGGGATAAAATTACTGTATTTGTCTTACTAATGAACAAATTATGTATAACTTCAGGTTCAATTACATTTGGTTATTAACAATTCTACAGTACTATCCATGGACATCAGAATTATAGCCTCCCTAATCTTGACAAATTCCAGCTCAAGTGATTGTTAAATGCCACCTATTGGTATAAATCCTGTAGTTCAGGGTGTAATATCTACAATTGGTGGTAGTGCTTTTGTAGCCTGTTTACAGCACTTTTCAGTTGTGGGTGGGTTTCCAACCCCCTCCCCACAAATGCAGTGATTAGATTAGACAGCCATTTACAATTACCACATTATTGTGTGCCTATTGTGTCCCAAGTCATGGGGTTGTATCCAATGCTGTTCTTCCATTCATGGAAGTCTCTTTCATCCAGCAGTGGAAGAGAGGCAATTTTTACAAATTCTCCCTAAATCCTGCAGCCACCTGCACTATCCCTCATGCTGCTCTTCAGCCATGTGGAACAGATTTTGGGAAATGCAGGGAAAGGAGAGGAAAGGAGAAATTGGTGGAAATTGCATTCCTTGTCCCCATGTTAAGGTGACCATATAAAAAGGAGGACAGGGCTCCTGTATCTTTAACAGTTGTACAGAGAAGGGGATTTCAGCAGGTATCATTTGTATGCATGAAGCACCTGGTGAAATTCCCTCTTCATCACAACAGTGAAAGCGGCAGGAGCCCTGCTCTCTTGACCAGATACAAAAGAGGTCAGGGCTCCTGCAGCTTTCACTGTTGTGATGAAGAGGAAATTTCACCAGGAGCTGCATGCATACAAATAACACCTGCTGAAATGCCCTTTTCTATACATCTGTTAAAGATGCAGGAGCCCTGTCCTCCTTTCCATATGGTCACTCTACCCCATGTACATAGAAACCTCAACCAGATCTAGGAGCCTTCCCTAAGTAGAAGAGTAGCTTGGATACAACCCATTTTGTAGGATGATCTTTTCAGCTCAATAACAATAGCTCTCAAGGGAAAGAAAGCTTTCATGTCATTAGATTAAATCAATGCATACGAGTAGTTAATCCTAGAATCCTATAAACCCTATTCAGGCATTCTTCTTATCACATAGAAGCATTGCATGAGGAGAGGGAGAGCAACAGCCCCCCCCCCCCAGTGGTGCATCCATCACCCTATAGTCATGGAGTTCAACACTCTGAAGAGGAGAACCTCTCCATGGAAAATCAACGTTCTTGATCGGGTGGAAATACTCCACAGATACAGGAAGCACTCCTCTTCAGCCTGTTCCCCTCCATGAATAGAGGGGGACCAACTTGACAAGAGAGAAGGGCAGGGCTCTTTCTCTTCACACGTTTGCTCTACTCAGGTTCAAAACTGCTGAAAAGCATTATATGCTAACTCCAAACTCATTCCCTGAGTCTGGATCCTTATATCCAAAGTAGCACCACCCATATCATGGAAGTATCCAAAGGTTTTCCAGAAGTAAAAATAATATTTTGGAGAGGCGGGGAGAGAACTAACAGGGAACAGCCTAATGAGGATGGAGCAGGCTCAGTGGCCATGGAATGCTGGCTGATTATTGAGGGGAGGGGAAAGGAGAACCAGATGGGGAAGGGGATGGAATGGAATACTCTGGAAGAAGGCAGGGTTGTCTGGCTGAAACCCTGAAAAGGAGCACTCTGCACTGCAGCATTTCTTTGCAAGTCATTTATTTTAAGTATTTGTATTAATCTTTTGACTTAAGTGTAATTGCAAACATTATTGCCTAGTGGGATAATTGTAGTGTAAAAATTACAAGGCAGAAAAGACTATTACACAGTGGAACAAACTAGTTGTCTGAGATGAAAGAAAGTCAGATTATACAACCTATTAAAAAGTGATAGCTGAAATTTTTCAGGGGGAGGCAGCAGAAAGCCACCCCTCTGCCTCTGTCCTCCTTTACTGCTGAGAGAATACCATCTCCTCTGATGCTTTCCCTCCCACTCAAAGTGACTTTCCAGTTTCCTCACAGAAGCTGTGGTTTTTGCTGACACCGTTTGGCAGGGATAGGGAATAGATCCAGCTGCAGGGGCTGGATTGCTTTCCAAGACACTCCTGAGGGCTGGATGATAAGCGAGGCACCCCTCCCTGCCCAAGCAACACCCCTTTCCCCTGCACCTGACATCATGGGAGTTGCCTTTTTCATGCACTGGAAGGCACAGAGTGGAGATGGAAGGTAAGGGTGTGGTTTCCTTTGTCAGCACAAGGAAAAGCAGCTTCTCTTGAAGCTGACCATTGGGCACTATTGGGAGGATCCGATGAGAGGGGGTGGGGCCCAGGAGATCTTCCCTGCAGGCTAGAAATCCAAACTGCAGGGCAGAAATTCCCCATCCCTGTCCAACAGACTGCACTTTTTTACCATCTACACCTCACTTCTCTTTTACGGAATGTCCCTGGCTTAGTTCTCATCAAGAGCAGATGAAGGGGTAAACATGTGACTGGACTTCAGGCTTCATGTTTGTGATTCAAGATGGATTTCTCCCCACACAAAGGGGATAGGGCAATCCTTCACACTGAAAACTGTTGCTAGGCTAGACAAGAACCCTTGCCTTGCCCCTGGCATCTAGTTTCCTACCTGAATTGTATGGAGAATCATTCAGTCATGTTGGTTCAAATGGTCTAGCCCAGATACAGGGCCAGATCTACACCTAGCAGAATATGACACTTTGAAAATAGTTTGAAAACTGTATATGGAGTGTGTTCTGGGCCCCAACAGTTGTCACTACTGTTATAAACCATTTTAAAGCAGTAGTGTAGATTATATGCAGTGGAGGCTGGTGGCTCTGATGTCAGTGGGGTAGTGAATCTGCTATGGGTTTCAGACAGAACTGTAAAGGGGCAATCCAGAGCACCTTGGATAGTTCCTTTAGAGTTCTGACTGGTTCTGCTTGAAACCTGGAGCAGATTTACTGCCCCATTGAAACTGGAGCCACCAGCTTCCACTGTTTATATGTCCCCACTAAAATTTTAAGGACAGAATTATGACAAATGTTACTTTTACATACCCACAAGTAAATCTATACCTGTAATCAGTAATACTGCCTTTACTGGCTGGTATGTAGTGCTAGAGCAGGTTTTGGCAACTTGTGGCCCTCCAGGTGTTTTGACTTATAACTTCCATCAGCAGCAGCAGCTAACCCAAAAGTGAGGGATCATTGGCCAAAGTTGTGGGCCAAAATATCTGAGGCCTACAAGTTGGCCACTCCTGTTAGAGCTAGCTAACATTTAACCCATTTGTGGTGTAATTCAGCACTAAAGCAAGGCTACAGAAAGAGTGATCTGGATCACTCTTACATATTTCATAGAAAATGACTGCAAAGTCATAACTCTGACATCTGAACTGTTATAAACAAAGGAATACTTGTCAAAAAAAAATTTCATGGCACCATTCCACATTTTCAATAGTTCCAGTTTGCCGATTAATTTTTCACCTTGTTTACACTGCAAGTATAACTGTCTTAACTATGTGGCTTAATTAAGATTAAACTAATGATCACTTACAGATACTATTTCCATAGATCTGTGGAACTGAGATAAATTCTTAGCATCAGGGTGTGGAAGATCAATAGCATAAATAAATACCATTCCTTGCTTCATTTACAAGCCATCCACGTTGCTGATCAAAGTAAAAAAGATTAACTTTGACAAAACAAATTAGTTTTTTTTTAGGGGGGAAAAACCTTTCAAGGACAAGAAAGGCCATTTTTCTGCCATGCAACAATTCCCATATAGACAATAGATTCTCTCAATAGATAGATAGATATTAATACTTCATGTTTCCTTGAACAAATTGTGGACATTTATTTCAATAGATGAGATCTTTGTTCTTCTTTAGTCCCATGGGTGATACTCACATAACAGGCAACCAAAGTACAAAGGAACAGTACAATCACATGCTTAGCTCCATGCCTGAGGGATAACCTGTGCAGATAACCTCTTTACTATCCATGTAAGCTCCCTACATGATTTAGAACTAAACTTAAATACTTTATGAGATTAGAACATAGCTACTTCACCATTTCTTCTTAAAGTTCTCACTTTGGTGTGACACCACAAGGGGCAACCCAAGACATCTTACTGTCCCAAACAGCATGTTCTGAGCCAATGGGCAGAGGCCTCTCTAATCAAAGGAGTGGGAAGTCAACAATACAATTCAGCATTCAGGAAGGAATGCAGAAGAGCCTCTATAGCAGGGATGGGGAATGTATGGCCCTCTAGATGTTGTTGGACTGCAACTCCCATCATCCCTTACTGTTGCTATGCTGGCTAGGGCTGGTGGGAGTTGCAGTCCAACAACATTTGGAAGACTACACATTCCCCTCACCTGCTGTAGGGTGAGTCACTTGATGTTTCAAGGCCTCACCATCTCAATTGGGAAAACATCCTATGGTGACCATACAAAAAGGAGGACAGGGCTCCTACATCTTTAACAGTTGTACAGAAAAGGGAATTTCAGCAATTAAAGCTGGAGGAACTATACTAGAGTGACCAGATACAAAAGAGGGCAGGGCTCCTGTATCTTTAACTGTTGTGATAAAGAGGGAATTTCACCAGGTGCTGCAGGCATACAAAGGACACCTGCTGAAATTCACTTTTCTATACAACTGTTAATGACACAGGAGCCCTGTCCTCCTTTCTGTATGGTCACCCTAAAACAGCTAAGCTTCCAGTCAGCAGCCCTGCGAAGGCCAACAGGAAGGTGAAAAGGCCAACAGAAAGATTCAGTTCTAGTTGCAAAGCTAGGGCTGGGAAGAAACAGACCCACTACCATGGGATGTGTCTGTCACATGGCAATGGTTGTCAACTTCTTGATCATCTTAACAGCTTGGTGGTATGGAAATATATCAGATGATATAATGTTTATCTTCATATTGTGAAAAGCCTCATTTTTCTGATTCCTGCATGCCAAGCTGATAATAAAGGCACAGGAGGATGTCAGGCTATTACTTTTTTCCCCTAGTCAGTTGGCAACCCTACATATGGTGGCTCATTCTTTTCTTTTTGCTTGATTTGGCACTGCACATTAGGGTTTATCTCAGTCTGCCTGTGGTTTTGGACTTTACTCCCCTGGCCCAATTCCCATCTATTTCAGCCTGGATGATAGATATTAGGAGCATTTTCTTAACTGTGAATACTCCTGTGATTCAGTACACTTTGTTACTTAAACAGCTATCTAACAGCCATGCCAATAATCATGCAATGGTAGTTGTATTATTATTTTTTGTTTAGTAAGTAACATCCAATGAGGGAAGAGGTCAGGATTGGGGTTATGGGGGGATTTAAAGCGTTGCCACTGCCACAACCCTGATCTCGATGAAGATCCCTGTGGATTTCACTTGCATCAGGAGGAAAACTCCCATAATATGTCATCTATTTTATATTATATATTTCAAAGCAAACTAGGGTGAACCTTCCATATCACATGTGCCTTCACTGGAACTCCTAAAATATTGGTGCTCCAAAACAAGAGATTGTTCTTCAGTCACGCTAGCCTTGTTTACTACTTCAGCTTTTGTGTAATCACATTGATTTGGTATTATTTTTAGAAAAATGCATTCAGGAAAAACACAGCCACAACTCTGGGTGGAGATGCATGAAAACAATGCATCAAATGTACTAGAAATGCACCAAGCTAAGTGCTGAGACAACCAAGGACAATATTGAAGTTAGAGAAAATTAAATGTGATAACGGTGCTTGTCAGGATAGACTTATGGACACTAAGTAGGCTATTCTTAATATATATAGTCATGCTAGATATACTTGAACATACCTTTCTTAGGATGGTGTGCTATTAAAGTGTGTGTGTGTGTGTGTGTGTGTGTGTGTGTGTGTGTGTGTGTATTATATATTGCATCTAATCACTCTGTGTCATCAAAAGGACTACATCAAACACACAGCAGTAAAGATCATTGTCCTGACTAATATATATATATATATATATATATATATATATGAATGATAACTACTAAATGTTCTGTTCCACTTAATAGTGGCTAGGAAGTCAAGCTTGGCTTGGCACAGTGTGATACAGGAAGATTTTGCAAATGCGATCAAGGAAAATTATGTTGAAGGCAAATTATGGGCTTCTGCTATAAATCTATACCATATAAGTGATTGATTGTAAAGCAACCAGAAGTACAGGAAAGAAAATTGTTTTCTCAGAGTTTTCATTAATACTCAAAAAGCTTATTTAAAAAGAGAAGAAGAAGATGAAATCTAGAAATCCCTGATAATAACTGTGATGGGAAATTGGCTTACATCAATAAGTGCTTTAGCAGCTCTTGCAAGAAATATGTCATGGACTAAATGATTAGAGGCATTTCATACATTATACTTATCCTTGTTGGACAAAAATGTACCAAGTATCAAGTTCAACATCAATACAAATTATGATCTAAGTTAAACGTACAACCAAATCAAAGAAATTAAAAAAAAATAGGGCGCAGTACTGTGCATGTTTAGAAAAAAGAAGACAAAGTCCTACTACTTGCAGCGTATTCCAGCCCGCATTGCTGGCTGGGGAATGCTGGGAGTTGTAGGAGTTCTTTCTGTCTAAAAATGCATAGGATTGCACTCTCTGTATATTATAGCTATGGGGCTGATGAAATATGTAGACAGCTTTACTTGAAGAATATTGACTTCATATTTCACACACACACACGATGCTTCAATGTGATTTTTATAATAGGCTTCTTAATGGAGGCCAGAAAGAATTCCCAAATAATGTATTTTGGGAAGTGGGGTGGAGAACAATTTAAAAATACTTTTTTATATAGGTCTGTGAATATTTCTAACTGTGAGGAAATAACATTTTCTCAGGAGTATATTATTGTATACAAGTATATTATTGTATACAAATTGCAAACTTCTGGATCTTTTATTCACAAGCCTATAGGCAGATCAATTAGCTGGAGCTACTTTAAACAGTCAGCTTCATTAATACAGCTGGTAAATATATGTTGGGTTAGTTGCTCCATACCCAGAATAAAGATGGGGGGCACTTGTTGTTGGGTTGTCCAGGGCCGCAACTTTACTAAAACTGTACTTAACATTACAAGAATTCTGCAATCATTAATAAAAAAGCAATATGGTCTAAAGCAGCAGTGACTTCGCAACTTCCATTGTCAAAGACTCTTCTCTGGACCTGATTTGGAAGCAGTGTGTGTTTCTGCCTCGTCCGGCCACACCTCTTCCAGTGCAGATAGAAGTCCCACCTGTTTCACAAGCCCTCAAGCCCCAAAAGGCTGGGTTTGTAAAGCAGGCAGGGTCCCAACAGTCCCAAAGCCCTAAGAACAGGGCAGGCCCTAAGAACAGGGCAGGCTTAGGGAATCCCCACTCACCATTTTGATACCTCTGTGTGCTCTTTAATTACTAATAACTTACATCACTGTACTGTTCTGCTACTACAAGGAACAAGCCTCTCCTTAGCCCTCACTTTCTGTGGATATGCTGCTACAGGTCTTGTTGCAGAAATCCCAGAAAAATAATAATCTACATCTGGGTTTAGAGTTGGTCAGAATAACCTTTCAGGAGTCCCTTTCAGTCCAGTGCTTATGATTACAAAGAAATTCAGGATCTTCTTTGGGATACATTTGCTTTAACAGATTACTATCAAACATTATAAAAGAAAAGAGTCAAAACTACTAGCTATATCAAAGCAATTAAAGATCTACACTACTGCTTTATGGCAATATTATAGTGCACTGGTAACTGTTGGGGCACACTACAAATTCCATATACCCCTTCAGACAGCTCCATCAGATGAGTATTTTATTGCACACTCGTTACTGGGCACTCACAGATTTTTGCTGGTTTCTCTCACAACATCGTCTGCCTCCCATCCTGTGTGCAGGAGAAGCAGCAGGATCAAAATGGCCCACTGAATGGACCACGTGCAAGTTGTTTACTTCCTCTTTCAAAAGAGGAAGTAATGAAGGACAAATGTGTGGGGGAGGAAGCGAAGGTAAGAAAATGTGATTTCCCCCTATGTGATGATGCTCATAATATTATTTCCTACTTTTTATTCCACATTATCCAAAATACTGCAATAAATGTCATTGTGTGTTTTGCAAGGTATGAATTCACAAGATGGATATTTTTCTTTTTATTGTAAATATAAACAAACAGAACAGAAAATACATTGTGAAAATGGAAAGAACCCCTCCCCATACATTGTGTATATAGAATTATCGTTATTTCCATCATATTGCTGGCACCGAATGCATTTATTCCAGGATCCAATTTGGAAGAACTGGGAAGATGCAAAGAAATTCCTAGAGATGCAAAAATATGGTCAAGGGGTATAAGTCTGTTTTGTAAAAAGATATATACCTTGAAGGGGGGAATTTGATGTTTGTAAAAGAGAATTTCATTCTGTGGAATAAGTCTATGCTCCAAGTGAAAGGTTAAGAAACACCCCCCCCCCAATATTCCTGCATGGTGGATTCCATGTGTATCTTAGACAAAGGAAAAACTTTCAACCAATCAGCATCGAATGTAAGCTGTGACGTATGAATTGTATTTACCTTACCTTGTATTGGCAATGTAACCTAGTTTGATTAACAGAGCATGGGCCAGTAAAGTCCATTAGAGATAAGCACACTGACCAATAATTTTACTAGCAAAGTGATGTAATCAGAGTCTATATATTCAAGAGGATCCCTTTGTTCGGGGAACTCTTAATTTGCATTTTGTGCTTGAGTTCCATGTTGCAACATCTATTTATCAATAAATTTTAACTTGCATTCTCCAACCTGGTGTGTTCATTGGGAAAGTACATGCCAAGGGAGTGGACCTACTCAGCTCCACCATTCTGGGAGCTGTCAATTTGTACCGTTCCTGCCCCCCAAAAATGGGGGAGATACAAAGCTTTAAAGAAAAGCAGACCAGATATCCATATAGACGGATATAACGTTACCATGATGGGATCATAATGATTGACACAAGGTGTAGATCTGGCCTTAAATCTATGCTGGTACTGAGAGCGAAAAAGACAGGGGCTGACTTTACTCTCTGCAGGAAACTGTATGGCTTATGGTGTCCTCTAGAAATAAGATAGGGAACAGAAATCTGCTGGAATGTTAATGTAACCACTCCCCCAGTTTATGCTCAGCCTGTGTGTGTAAATAAACCTTTTATCACAGAAATGCCATAAGCCTTCTGTGATTCCCCACCCCCCTAAGGAAACTGAACCCTGGATGAGCACAGGAAGTCTGAAACATGTCACCACTTCAAAGTGGGGTATACATGTGTAACAAATGATTTTATACATCTAATGGGTGTATCCCATGTAAAAAATCCTGTTGGTCCTGTAACTACTGGGATTGCCTGGCTCTCACAAAGAAGAAATCATCCAAATTATGAGCTATGAGAGCAGAAAATGTCTACTTCCACAAGGCCCACTGCTGAACCTCTTGAAGGCTGTACGTGACTGTGAGTATCCAACATAAAATGCTTAGTCCGCATAATACTACTCCACAAAGCAGACACCCAGAAGGTCAGTGTTACCTGGATGCACCAAGAAAAGATGGAATTGCAAACTTAACATCCATTTCCCCCCCCCCCCATTTGCATTCTCTGGCCACAGTGCCACACCATCTGTATGACATTGTCAAAGGGAGTGTAATGCATTAAGTGCAAATGCACCAGGACTGAATTATTAACTGACTCACCCCTGCAGTTGTCTGGGTAATAGCAAAATTCTATAATTGACAGTTCGTTTGTGTAGAAATACATTGTTAAAGCTTTAAACATTCAGCACATTTTCCATCTGTAAGGTGTAAGAAGCCATGCTTGGTGGATTACACCCTTAACTAGGAAAATAATTACTTTTTTTTTTAACTGCCAGAGATATAATAACAGCCTTAAACTCTTTGCCAAATGTGTTTTCTAAGGATTTAAGTTTGTGTTCATGAGAACTATGCAAATTGATTAAAGCAAATTCTTTGTCAGCTTAAAGCTTGACTGACTAGAAGACAATGTCTTTGTTACATTGTTTCCAAGGAATTCTGTTTTTACAATACCTTCCCTTAAAAAAAAGACTTAGCTAAAAATACCCTTTAGTTTGTGGTCAGCATAAATGAGCATATACTCTGTGACAGAAGATAGCAGTAAGTCTCTTCACCTGCCCCTTCTAACTCCAGTCCCATTTTCCAGAGAATCCCAGCAGGGCATTTTGGATTCTCATATCTCCTCATCCTCATCATCTCATTAGCAACTTCTGTTATAGCCTTGTTCAGATGTATATTGGATGATGACAGGCATCATGTGGTGGAAGATCAGCGAGAGGGCCCCTCATCATACCACTAAATTTATTCATCTTATGGATGCTTCCATATGTGTGGCTGCTTGTTTTCTATGAAGCTTCCTCTCAAAAAAGACAAGTCACCATGCTAATCAGGTGCACAAAACTTCTATATGCTACTTGGATGAGTACTGGAAAGGAGGGGGCCCATCCCATTCCTCCACCATGTAATGCCTATCGCTCTCCAGTTGCATCTGAAATGGGCCAGTTGTAAAATTTCAGTGTAAATTGGTTCTTATATATGCCAGAACAGATCTGAACTTAGTGCTGTGGTATATGATGTAAGATACAACACCGGCACAAGCGTTTCGGCCACCTGAGACAGGAGAGTGCATGTGCCATTGCCATGTCAGCTAACACAACTTTCCAGGGAGCCCTCCCTCTGGATTACACCGAGACCCTGTTCAGACGATACACTAAGCCGCGGCGGTTAAGCATTTTAAGTGAAATATTATTGCTTAGTGTGTCGTGTGAACCATTCCTAACTATGGTGGCTACAAAACCATGGTTTAAACTAAGGTTACCATATGAAAAAGAGGACAGGGCTGCTGTATCTTTAACAGTTGTATTGAAAAGGGAATTTCAGCAGGGGTCATTTGTTTATATGGGGAACCTGGTGAAATTTCCTCTTCATCACAACAGTTAAAGCTGCAGGTGTCCTGCCCTCTTTTAAATCTAGTCACTCTAGTATCACTCCTGCAGCTTTAACTGTTGTGATGAAGAAGGAATTTCACCAGTTTCTCCATGTATACAAATAACCCCTGCTGAAATTCCCTTTTCTATACAACTGTTAAAGATACAGGAGCCTTGTCCTCCTTTTCATATGGTCAGCCTATTTAAACACACCCAATAACCATTTGCTGCAAAAGGGAAGGGGGCCTAATCATGGCTTAGTGTGTTGTCTGAACAGACTCTGAGAGAATTCTCATTGAGAGCCAGAGTGTGGGCAGCTGCTCTGGAGAGTGCTATATAAATAAATAAATAAATAAATAATAATAATAATAATAATAATAATAATAATAATAAAGGCCGTTTGTCTTGAATTGAATTATCTTGTGACACCACTCTACCTGATCAATCACACAGATAGGTCACCTGGAACCTATTCTGTTATAAGTGTAAATACCAATAACTGTACATTTTATTATTGTGAATTTAATTAATTCAGAAAACAAATATCACCGTAGAAATCCAATGAAGGCTTTATGACTAATAAACCTTGCAAATATGGTAATGTTATTAATGTTGCAAAAGGCAGATTTTTTTATTCCATTGAGGACTAAATTAGAGAGGATTATATTCAGAATGAAAGTAAATAGATTTTTTCCCCTTTAGCACATCTAGACATAGATTTATTTAGACCAAGTCATATAAATAATGAATATGTGACCACTGACATCTTGCAGAATCTGTGCATGCTTCTTCAGACGTCAGCTCCATTAAAATCAACAGGGCTTATGCCCAAGAAAATGTGCATAGTATTATAGCTATTTTTTACTTTTTGTTATTGTCTAAAAAAGCAGAAAATTACTAAGAAGAGTGTAGTACTATGAAGTTATCAGCTAAATTCAATATGCAAATCATTATTGCTCACTGTCATATATGCAGTTCCTAATAATTATTCGTAAAAGATTATATATTTTCAAAGAAATATCACTGAACTACATCTTTTTATGAATATATTTTCCTCCCATGCTGCAGAGTTATTCCCCCCAACACTTTGTGCTAAAAGTCACACGAAATTGCTATCAGAATTATTTATTAAAGGAGATCAGCATGAAGTTAGCAATCCTAATGTTTCAGACCTAGTTCACACATGTCTTTGCAAAAATGGGGTTATTTCCTTGAGTGGGACCTAGTCATGATGGCAATTATTAATGTAGGTGCTAATTCGCACCCTATGTCCTACCTATAGTAGAGAAACACACGCACGCACAAACCCAATGCACGTCATATATCATATTTTATGTGTGAACTGAACTGGCCCTTAATGTTATTGAACATTGACCAATACATGTTGATTTTCTAATGATCAGATTTTGTTGATTTCATTGGAGGCCTCCAACGTTTGCAAGATGGTGTTACATATGTCCCCAAAGTATACTAACTCTACCTTATTTGTGAGTAGCCTGTTTCATTGTCATACTGATAGACCACAATGTTTGGTTTTAGAAGAATGATCCTTACTAAGCTTTTCACATGTACATTTTTATTCTATTTAGTGGCTCCCATGCAAGTTATGGTTCTTTAAACAGGGAATAAGCTTACTTGAACCCCTAACAACAAAAGATGCTACAAGGTTGCTGTTGCTAACAGCACAGCAGGAGCTGGGCAGATACACTACAATATTATGTTGCAGGTCCTCAGTTCTGAGTATTATACACCACATGTTTCTGTTCAAGTAGCAACAAGTACCCAAAGTGATACTAAAACAGTCTGTACTCATACACCAATATGAGATGGTTCTGTTTGATAACCAAGTGTTATTAACATCAATATCTTAAATTTTATTTGGTGTCAATGGTGACATCTTTTAGCATTTCTTATTTCAAAGATGAACTGAGGGAATAACTCACTAGTTGTTGATCATATTAGATAAATGACAAAACCTGCTTTCTCCAATTTGTTCCTTTACTTCCCTTCTCACAGCAGCTTGCTAAATGGAATGAAGTGATACCCCAATAGATCAAAAATACCCATGTCTAATAATCTGATGTTGAACAGTTCTAATGCTACACACACACACACACACACACACGGATTGACTCCTGTTTAAGTTTTGAAAGAACTAATTAAATTTTCTATTATGATTTGGAGGAGCTGTACAATCATGACTCAGGCCTAATCTACACCAAGCAGGATATTGCACTATGAAAGCAGTATGAAAGTGGTATATAAAAGGCAGGGGCCACACTACTGCTTTATAGTGGTATTGAAGTGCACTGACAACTGTTGGGGCCTATTGACACATAATATACTGCTTTTATACCACTATATCCTGCTTGGTGTGGCTTCTGCCTTTTATATACCACTTTCATACCGCTTTCATAGTGCAATATTCTGCCTGGTGTAGCTTAAGCCTCAGAAATTAGCTCTATGCAGCCATTGGCCTGCACACAAGAAGGATAAAGTGAGGAAGGGAACATGGGGACACATGTAAACCCTGCCCCACAACATCCTCACATGCCTGGCTGCCATTGAAATCTTCACAAGTTGAGCAGAAAAGTCTGATGAGGGCTTTGTAAGCACATTCAGCTAAATACACTTACAAAACTCCCATGATCAGGAACCCCCCCTTATCAAAGTTTCCAAACATGGGAGATTATAAACATGTTCAGCTGAATGCACTTACAAAATTCTCTTCAGACCCTGAAACTCAACATGTGAAGATAGTAGGGGTGTGCATGCACCCCCCTGCTCTGCTTCACTTCCAGATCCGCGGTTTGCGTATCGGGCCGCTTCGCTCCGCCCATGCCCGCTCCGCTCCGCTGTGGAGCTCCGGATCTGGATCGGAGCTCTGTTCCCCCCCATAGGCTTTCATTAAGCTTAAAAAGTATACAACTTTTTTTCTGTGAAAGTTAGAAACCTCACGTTTGGCACCATGACACCTCATGGAGGTATACACACGCACGCCCAGACTCAAGGCAGTCCCATCATCCCCTGATTTTTGGGGAATTTATGAAAATCCAACACCCCATTCACACCCCTTTCGATAGCTCCGTCAATTTGCACGTTAAAAACCTCAAACTCACCATGATAGCTTATCCAGGGATACACACGCACACCCAGACTCAAGGCAGTCCCATCATCCCCTGATTTTTGGCGGGGCTTAAACCTGCAGACATCTCAATGGGGCCATTTCAAAGGAAATCCCAAGATGCCATGAATTGGGGAGTAGAGATAAACCTATATGAATCTTCTTCCACACTTGAAAAATGGATTTGGAACTTCCAAAACTCCAAGTGAGCGCAGGAAGGACTTCTCCCCTGAGTCAAAGCCAGACACACACAACATCCCTGCGAGGCGGGCAGGGGAGGAGGGAGGGAAGGCAGGCAGGCAGCAGACATTTCTGGGGGCATAAGGAAGTGAGCCAAGGATAAGCCAGTAATGCATATAAAATGGAATAAATAAATAAATAAACAAAGGAGGGGTGGAATTAAAAGCAGTAGTGTTGCTGAATAAACAACAAGAAGAACTTTTTTGAAAAGGCTATATCTGTCTTTTACCAGCAATAGGGGGACGTGCCCAGGGGAGGGGGAAGCAGCTGCCAGTTCAACTCATGAAAGCCATTGCTTCACCAGGAGAGCCGAGGAGTAGAACTCTCACTTCAACTCATGATAGGCATTGCTCCACCGGGTTACTCTCTTTGGAGGGCTCTAATGGCCCTCCAAGTACAGGAGAGAGTGGGGGCACGTCCACATGGGATGCCCTAGGAGAGCTCATCCCCTTGCACCACATCTTTTCAGTTGTTCCCCAAAGTTAGGGTGGGTAGCAGTGCTATGTTTCTATCTCTAATTATTGGCTTAGTATATGATTTCAGGTTGTGTTTGTGCATTTGGTGGGGCTACTGTTTTAAAAAACACTGGGAAAAGTCCGTTCAGACTAAGAAAGAGAAGTTCCCAGAATCCCAAGTTACCCATTTTGCCTATCCCCATCTCCAACTTTGGGATCATGTGATCATGACCGGGAGTTGACTCTGCCCCTCAGCCCTTCGGAAAAGGTATTTTCCCGCCGGTTTTTTAAAAAATTATAGCACACGAACCGCAGCACGCAGAGAGGTGAGAGTAGTCTCAAAATGACCCCCATCCATGACTCTCCAAGTACCAGAATTTTTAGAAAGATAGCTTCAAAAACAACACAGTTATCCCCCTTTCTTTTCTGCAATGCAATCCTATGGGCGAAATGTTTCAAGATGGCGATCGGATCGGACCGCGGAAACCGGAGCGCTCCGAAAATGGGCGCTTCTCTTCACCTTGCTTCTAGGGGTCTGCGGTCTGCTTCTACTCCGCCTCTGGGCAAGGCGGAGCAGGCCAATTCACTCCTGCTTCTGCGCTTCTAATCGGAGCGGAGCACAGGCCTAGAAGATAGCATGCATGCCCTTGTCCCATCCCTGCTTTAACTCTGTGTGTTGATTGCAAATGCTGACGTGAACCTATTGTTATGGGGCAACTAAAATGATTAAGGGGCTGGAGCATCTCCCCTACGAGGAAAGGTTACATCAACTGGGATTGTTTAGCTTGGAGAAAAGGAGACTAAGGGGAGATATGACAGAGGTGTACAAAATTATGCATGGTATAGAGAATGTGGATAGGGAGACATTTTTCTCCCTCTCTCAAAATACTAGAACTCGGGATTATCCCATGAAGCTGATTGGTGGGAGATCCAGGACAAATAAAATAAATTTTTTTTAAAATAAATTAAAATAAATCGTCACACAGCACATAGTTAAATTATGGAACTCACTACCACAAGATGGGGTGATGCCACCAATTTGGATGGCTTTAAAAGGGGGTTGGATAAATTCCTGGAGGCAAAGGCTATCAGTGGCTACTAGCCCTGATGGTTGTGTGCTATTTCCAGTATTCGAGGCAATAAGCCTGTGTGTACCAGTTGCTGGGGAACATGCGCGGGAGAGTGCTGGAGCACCATGTCCTGCTTGTTCATCCCTAGCTGATGGCTGGTTGGCTACTGTGTGAACAGAGTGCTGGACTAGATGGACCCTTGGTCTGATACAGCATAACACTTCTTATGTTCTTATGATTATTGTGCACAGGCTTATCAATAGGGCTGTGCACGGACCTCCAATCCACTTTGGATACAGATCCGCCCTGTGCCGATCCGCCTATAGTCCGCTCTGTGGCGGGGCTCCGGATCCAGATCGGAGCTCTGTGTTTCCCCCCTTGACTTGCATTGAAAATCAAATGCCTATAACTCTTTTACTTTTAACATTAGAAACCTCAAAATCAGCACCATGAAAGCTTTTCCATGTATCCACATTTATGGCCAGTTTGAAGCAAATCCGAGCATCCAGTGATTTTTGGTGAATATGTCAAAATCCCCACCCCATTTTCAGAAATGCAAATATCTCTGACATTTTTCTAGATACAAACTTGAAAATGAGCACCATCCCAGCTTCCACCTAGATCCACATTCATGCCAGGTTTCAAGGAAATCCAAACATGCCCTGATTTTTAGCGATTTTTAAAAACTTTTTAAACCTCAACCCTAACCCCAATTAACAAACCTTTCTACATCTCTGTCACTTTTAATGTTAGAAACCTCAAAATCGGCACCATGATAGCTCATGGCCAGTTTGGATCAAATCTGTGCATCCACTGATTTTTGGGGAATATTTCAAAATCCCTCACCCCATTTTCAAAAATGCAAATAACTCCAACATTTTTTACAGGTACAACTGGGCAGCAATGCCTTTTTCATCACGAGGAAGGACTAATACTAATAATGTATTTATTATTTGGGGAATTGGGACAAGTGTGTATTGTGCTTTGTCCAAACTTTATTTGAATGCTCAAACTTTATTTGAATGCTTTTTGCACTTAACAAGCAGTGCACAGCAAACACACACACACACACCAAGCTAAATCCTATCTCCTCCAAACAAATGCAGCTACAGTACAGAACTAACTAACCCTCTGAGAAAAAAAACTGTCTCTAGCTCCCTCTGGCTTAGTCCCCCGCCCTTCAACATTGGGATTGGAGGATGCTTCACATTATCATCATGACTGGGAGTTCAATCTGTCAATCAAGGTGGAAAAGAATAGCTTCCCCCTCCCGTTTTACCCATTCTATAAAAATTAATAGCAAACAAACTGCATGACAAAAAATTCTGAAAATTGACACAAATGACCCCTGACTAGCACTCTCTAAGCACAGTAAGTTTCAAGAACATAGCTTTTAAAACAAAAAAGTTATATGCGCTTTGCTCTCACAATGCAATCCTTTGGGGAAAACCTTCCAACATGGTGGGCGGAGCTCCGCAAGGAAGTGGGTCGATCCGCAAATGGATGACCTGCCCTGTGTTGCTCCACTGCCCCCTGACCCAATTTGGCTCCACCTTTAACGGAGGTGAATCAGGCCAATCCGATGCTGCTTCTACGATCCTAAGCGAAGCGGAGCACAGCCCTACTCATCAATATGATATATTTTTTCCTGATAAGGATTTTACAATGTTAATGTTCCTTAATGATTCTGGATGCTTATCTGAGGGCCTGGTATGTCTCTATAACCTTTAGAGAAGGTGACACCCCATGTAACTAAAGAAAGGGGCAAAGACACAGTTTCAAGCCAGTTTTGCAGTTTGCCTCTTTCCTGATCCAAACTCACAATTCAGAGTTTTGGGACTGGACTTTAGCTAGGCTGGATGCATCTTGGGAATATTTGGCAATCCATACCATTGCTTTGAAGAATACAGAGTCAATAATTTTGTTGTTTTTTGAAATTGTCTTGCTTCCAATAGGCACTACTTCTTTGGTTGTAAATAAAACAAATATTACAAAGTCCAGTGTTAAAAAATAAGACTTAGCTCTGTATTGCTACTCTTTTATTCTTTATCACTATTATACCCCATATTGACTAGCATTATGTTGTTGTTGTTGTTGTTGTTGTTGTTGTTGTGTGTATATCTACTTCTCTCATCTTTGTCTCTATTCTCTTACAACAAGGGTGTAAAAAATGTGGCCTCACAGGCTACAGACACCCCCACCCCCACAGCCCTACTTGATTGGCCTGCAGCCCCCCAGCATCTGATACCACCAAAAAACTGCAGTGGCAGTTATAAACGGGAGGGAAAACACTCTAGGAATGAGCTTTATGATTCCTGATATAGAAACTAGGGGTGTGCACAGACCCCCCGCTCCGCTTCACTTGCAGATCCGCCATTTTCCGGATCGGGCCGCTCCGCCCCGCCCCCGCTCCGCCCACTTCCGCTCCGCTCCGCCCGGAGCTCCGGATCCGGATCCGGAGCTCCGTTTCCCCCCCCCATAGGCTTGCATTGAAAGCTAAAAAATTATACAACTTTTTTTCTGTTCAAGTTAGAAACCTCATGTTTGGCACCATGACACCTCATGGGGATATACACACGCATGCCAAGTTTCAAAGCAATCCCATCATCCCCTGATTTTTGGCGAATTTTTGAAAATCGGGCACCCCACACACACCATCCCTGCGAGGTGGGCAGGGGAGGAGGGAGGGAAGGCAGGCAGGCATGCAGCTGGCATTTCTGGGGGCATAAGGAAGTGAGCCAAGGATAAGCCAGTAATGCATATAAAATGGAATAAATCAATCAATAAACAAAGGAGGGGTGGAATTAAAAGCAGCAGTGTTGCTCAATAAACAACAAGAAGAACTTTTTTAAAAAGGCTATATCTGTCTTTTACCAGCAATAGGGGGACGTGCCCGGGGGAGGGGGAAGTAGCTGCCAGTTCAAGACACTGACAGCCACAGCTCCGAGAAGAAGTAAAACGCTCACTTCGACTCAGAACAGGCATTGCTCCACCACTGAAAAGTGACCATTCACTTCAACTCATGAGAGGCATTGCTCCACCGTTTTACTCTCTTTGGAAGGCTCTATGGCCTTCCAGTGCAAGAGAGAGTGGGGGCACGTCCATGATGAGATGCCCTAGGGGAGCTCATCCCCTTGCACCACATCGATTCAGTTGTTCCCCAAGGTTAGGGTGGGGAGCAGTGCTGTGTTTTTCTATCTCTTATTCTTGGCTTAGTATATGATTTCAGGTTGTGTTTGTGCATTTGGTGGGGCTACTGTGTTAAAAAACACGGGGAAAAGCCCGTTCAGATGAAGAAAGAGAAGTTTCCCAGAATCCCAAGTTACCTGTTTTGCCTATGCCCTCCTCCAACTTTGGGATCATCATGACCGGGAGCTGACTCTGCCCCTCAGCCCTTTGAAAAAGGTATTTTTCCCGCCGATTTTTTAAAAACGTCTAGCCCGCGACCCGTACGATGCAGAAAGTTGAGAGTGGTCTCAAAATGACCCCCATCCACGACTCTCTGTGCACAAGAATTTTCAGAACGATAGCTTAAACCCCCCCCAGTTATCCCCGATTCTTTCCCTCAATGCAATCCTATGGGCGAAAAGCCGAAACGCAGTTTGAGCCGCGCGGTTGACCCGATTTTTAAAAAAATATTGCACGTGAACCACAGCACGCAGAAAGTTGAGAGTGGTCTCAAAATGACCCCCATCCACGACTCTCTGTGCACAAGAATTTTCAGAACGATAGCTTAAACCCCCCCCCCAGTTATCCCCGATTCTTTCCCTCAATGCAATCCTATGGGCGAAAAGCCGAAACGCAGTTTGAGCCGCGCGGTTGACCCGATTTTTAAAAAAATATTGCACGTGAACCACAGCACGCAGAGAGGTGAGAGTGGTCTCAAAATGACCCCCATCCACGACTCTCTGTGCACAAGAATTTCCAGAATGATAGCTTCAAAAACAACGTAGTTATGCGCGATTATTTGCCGCAATGCAATCCTATGGCGAAATGTTTTCAAGATGGCGACCGGAGCGCTCCGCCTGAACTCGGAGCTCCGAAAAATGGTCGCTTCTCTTCGCCTTGCTTCTAGGGGGTCCGCGGTCCGCTCCTACTCCGCCTCTGGGTAAGGCGGAGCAGGCCAATCCGCTACTGCTTCTACGCTCCTAATCGGAGCGGAGCACATCCCTAATAGAAACCGCATTCCTAGAGCATCCCAGAGCATCCTAGGAAGCAGTGCTCAAAGGCTTCTTCATGCTTCCTAGGATGCTGTGGTGATACACTAGGAATGAGGCTTCTATGGCAGAAATGGTAGAACCTGTTACTAGAGCCTGGAGGTGAAACTGTTTCCTGCCCAAAGGATCTCAAGAAATAAATAGCATTTCCCACTTGAAGCAGTGATCGGTATAGCAGTAATTGGGTTATGTGGGGAGCAAGGTGGAGCTTCCCCTGTTGCCCAGCAGTCAACTCCCATGTGTGTGTGAGTGAGAGATTTGAGTTAGTAGTGTGGGAGTGGTGTATGTGTGTGCATGAGAAAGAGAGAGAGAGAGAGAAGTGTGAATGAGTAGTGTGAGTTGATGTGTTGTATGTGAATGCGTGCACACATATGTCGATGTAGCTTTGCATATGCACATGTGTATCCCCCAGAACCCCAGCAGACACCCAGTGTACCCAGTCTTACATACGATTGTACATAACTATTCTCATGATGACACAGTAAGTGTATTCTTAACTACCATTTGACAAAGGATTACATTTTCATAATTCCTTTAGTCCTTTGAGTATTTGAAGATTGGTGGGATGGGGGTATCCAAAGCTTAAGCACTAATGACTTGAAATAGTAAAGATTTAGAGAGGATTTTAGATTAGAGCTCCAGTTTTTAAATCTGCTTTCTGAATACAATAAGCAGTTGCCAATAAAATTAATTCAGGAAGTGAAATATGCCAAATTACCACATGCCACAGTGATTTATTAAGCTAATGACAGTTGGTGCAAACTCTCACACTGCTTTAAAACAGTCTTTTCTACTTTCCGGCACATGAGGAAGGGCAATCTCTTTTGGTTTGGGAGCTGTCCCGAAACCTTTCCCCCTATGACATCACTGCACGTGCTGCCACCCACTTTTTCTGTGCAGAGAAGCACGAAGCTCTCTGCATGCAAAACAAGACTCAGACGGCATTTGCAGCCACTGGCCCCATGCTTCCAGTCACTAGTGGGAGATAGATAATGTTCTGTAGCTTGATTATTTCCTATTTCCTGCTCTCTCTGCTTCCTCCTTCTCCCCCTATTACTGTAGGAAGTGTCATGCAGGAAAAAACCATATCTAATACCTTTGCATACATAGGATTCCTGCACCGTCTGTAATTTATGCACTAACCAGACCTGTGCTATTCAAATTTAAGAGTGCACCACCCTCATTTGGGACCACTACACTTCAGGAGGGGGGAATTAAACCTCCCCTCTATTCCCCCCCCAATCCTCCTACAATGAGGGGACATTAAAAAAAAGAAAAGAACAAAAATTCCTCTGCTAATGCCAATGGATACACCCCCTTTTTTTAACCCCCCCCCCCCAAGGGAGAGATTTCAGGAAAAAAGGGATGTTTCCCTCCCACAGAATGGTGGTCTCAATCTGACTAGAGAAAAAGAAAGATATATGCTTCACATACATGCTATGTGATGACATGAAGTTTGGCTCATGGCTTCAGCAAAGTTGCTGCTTCATATATCTCTGGACTATAGCCCTGGGTTTGCAATTTATATGGGGTTAATAGATTGGCATAGTTATTTTCTTTCCTCCCTTAACCCCTCCCTTCTGAAACAGTGCCTAAGGTGATCTCTTCCCATGAGATCATCCAGCGACCAATAAGCACAGATGGCGCTACATCTGCTTCTGGGGTGAATAATTTCTATGTGGGAAAGTGGAGAGGGGGCAAGAAGGAGTGATAATAAATTGGCCTATCCCTGTAGCCTTATTTGCTGCCCTCACTCTATGGCCTCTATGACAAAGCATGAAATAAGATCCTGTCTACATAAAGAGATTTATGCCCAGTAACAGCATTAATATTTCAAATTGGGAGAGGGGAGCATTTCAATGAAGGAGCACAGATATTATCCCCCCTCAGATTAAGAAAAAATGTAAACTATTGCTGACTGTTGCAGACAGGGACACACAAGTATGTTAATCACAGTTACATAATACAAAACACGCTGTTTAAAATAAAGTTATTTATGCCTGAAGTAAAGAAACATGCCAGATCTACACCAAGCAGGAAATGACATTTTGAAAATGGTTTGAAAACTGTATATGGAGTGTGTCCTGGGCCACAACAGCTGTCACTACTGATATAAACCATTTTAAAGCAGTAGTGTAGATCCTGCCATGGAGCTGGTAATGGTAAGGAGACTAAACCACAAACCATCCAGCTGGTATGAGCTGTTTTGTTTTGTTTGCCACTGTGCCCGGCAAATGCCAGATTTTGTACTATTACTGTGATGTAACTTAGCGGTGGGCACACTTTAGTTTTGCTGAATCTGCTTTGTTGTCTGCTACTACTAGACCCTTGAGGTCCACCAACTGGAACCAGGTGTAAACTAGTGGCTCAGGAAAGGAGTTATAGAATTGAGGATCATGTTCTTTAAGCACAAACTTGGGCCAGGAATTCATTTTGAAACTGTGCACAAATCCTTTTGCACAAACATCTGCTCCAGGTTTTCTTGAGTTCAGCAGCCTAATTTAGGAGTGGAGGGGGGAAGATCACTTTTCATTGTTGCTTTTTATCTGGTTGAGCTTTTATATTGTAGAGTGGTAAAGCAGCAGTTTCTGCAGCTGAAACTCTCCCCACGGCCTGAGTTCAATCCCAGCGGAAGCTGGTTTCAGGCAGCCGGCTCGGGTCGACTCAGCCTTCCATCCTCCCGAGGTCGGTAAAATGAGTACCCAGTTAGCTGGGGGAAAGGTAATAACGGCCGGGGAAGGCAACGGCAAACCACCCCGCTATAAGGCCTGCCAAGAAAACGTCAGTGAAAGCTGGTGTCCCTCCAAGAGTCAGTAATGACTCAGTGCTTGCACGAGAGGTTCCTTTCCTTTTTTTCTTATGGTTTTATACTGTTTTATACTTTGAATGGTTTTAATTTTTGTGAACCACCCAGAGAGCTCTAGCTATTGAGTGGTATAGAAATGTAATAAATAAATAAATAAAATTTTGTTCACCCATTGAGTCACTCGGCCCCCTTTGCTGCTCTACTGCAGTTTACTTGGAGATCTACCAATAGTTCCCGATCTACCTTTTGCCCACCCCATGCGTTAACTGATAAAAAGAGTGACTTTTTTCTTTTTTTGCTTTATTTTAGCACAGAACATAAGAGGAGGGGGGAGTCTATAAAATGTGATGGATGAAAACAATAAAAGGACATGTTTTAAATAAAAGGGGGGGAACCCACATTGCAGCAGAAGATCAAAGAGAAGATTTAATGAGACAGAACTGACAAGGAAGTTAATTATTTATTTGATGGTCCACTCAGACATGCCCTGCTTCATTATCCCTCATTAGGCCTTGTACAGTGCTACGATCGGGCCTGTTGCTCTGTATATTCCCACACCTCCATTCCTATACTGCAGTGTCTCATGACCAAATTGGTAACAAGCTAATTAAAAGGAGCTGGATTTCTCCTCCCTCCCCCCACTCTTTATTTTATGCTTATTGGTATTTTGCTGCCTTTTCGACTCCACTCAGATATCAAGCTGGTTTCATTTGCTTTCTACCATAGGTCAGCTCTTCAGCCACAGCCATCACTTTCACTACAGCAGCTCAAATTGATGCAGAGCATTGGAACATAAGAATATCAAATGCTTCTTTTTCCAAAGGCAATAGAAGAACTGTACAAATATATTGGTTGAGTGACATGGTCACTCATGTGGACCCCAAATTCAAGTCTTTCAGAATCTGAGAAGTAGTACCCTGAATATTAGGGAAATATTTATTTTTTATGCTTGAACGAAGCATGTGTCACTGTACATTTTTTTTATGAAGGAATCATTAATCTTTTTGGTTAAATTCTAGTTTATAGACTGGACTGAAATAGTGTTTCCTGAAATAGGAGTAGTGTTAAACAGCTCACTCCTGTGCACATGTAAAAGAATAAGTCTCACTGTATTCACTGGGATTTATTGCCATGAAAGTCTACATAGGGCATTACTGCATATCTATTAAGAAGTAAGCCTTACAGCGTTCAATGGGACTTACTCCCAGGTAGGTGTTTAAAGGTTTGCAGTGTCACTGTGCGAACCAGCCTTCCCCAACGTGGTGCCCAGTAGACGGTTTGGACTACAACTTGCAGCATTCCTGACCACTGGCCACACTGTTGGGACTGATGAGAATGGAAGTCCAAAACATCTGAAGGTCACAACATTTGGGGAGGCTGGGTAAACCTTGAAAATCTCACCTCACCCATGAAGGTCAACATGGGGATGATGATAATACTACACCAATTTTAGCAACTACACTTACCCTAAGGAAAGCTCCATAAGAGCACCCAACCTGCACCTGGGAGGATTTAAACGGTGGTGGAGTGATGGTGTGCATTCAGGGCAAATGCACCCTTCTGACACAACCTTCTCCCACACTAGAGTCATTCAAGAGGCAGCTGGACAACCATCTGTCAGGGATGCTTTAGGGTGGATTCCTGCATTGAGCAGGGGGCTGGACTCAATGGCCTTGTAGGCCCCTTCCAACTCTGCTATTCTATGATTCTATGAAGTGTTAAGGTATGCCTTACCAAGGTCAATTACAGGGAATTTAGAAGTGTGTTTAGTTGAATGTGCTTGCAACCCCAAGCAGACCTCCACATTCAACCCATTTGCAAAACAGGGCTACTTAAATGATCAGGATGTTGGAGCAGCTCCTCTATGTGGGAAGATTACAACAGGTGGGATTGTTTAGCCTGGAAAAAGGTGAGTAAGGGGAGACATGACAGAGGTGTACAAAATTATGCATAGTGTGGAGAAAGGGACAAGGAAACATTTCTTGCTCACTCAAAGCTTCATCCCATGTACCTGCTTCCCTCGGATTATCCCCGTAGTGTTAAGCTTTCACGGTTGTTGTTGGTTTTGCTACCAGGCGACAGCGATCCTTTGCATAACAGGAAGTGAGTTTAAGGGGGGGGGAAATGTAAAAAATCATAAAAAATCAACGGATGACCCAATTCAATTCAAATTTGGTACGCTTAAAGCTCTCCCAAATATCTATTACTGTGCCAATTTTGCTGTCTTTATCTTTAAAGCTTATGCAGATGTAAGCATTTATTTAAAATCCTGCTCCTGCGCCCCAGCGGCAGCTCGGAAGATATGCTCAAAATGTAGGGGCTAAATACGGCAAATCTTTTTGCTTTATTGCACAATTTATTGCAGGATGCATGGGAGTACTCCACAATCAAAGCAGATTATAAAGTGGAAAATTTCTGAGTCCTTTGCATGCAATTCGCAGTGACTGCACAATATAACACTGGTGTTATAAAGCTCTCATACTCCTAGAACCCGGGATCATCCCATGAAGCTGATTGGTGAACAAATAAAAGGAAGTACTTCATACAGCGCATAGTTAAACTATGGAATTCACTATCACAAGATGTAGTGATGTCCACCAAATTGGAATGCTTTAAAAGGGGGTTGGACAAATTCCTGGAGAAGACTATCATTGGCTACTGGTCCTGATGGCTATGTGCTACTTCTAGTATTAGAGGCAATATGCCTAGGTATACCAATTGCTGTCAACATGGGCTGTTGCTCTCATGTCCTGATTGTGGATTTCCCATGGGCAGCTGGTTGGCCATTGTGTGAACAGAACGCACAATCATCTACAGAGGATCCACGCATGTAGAGATGCTGAGGGCAGGGCTTGTGTGTGCATCCTGGCTCCCACCCACTTTAAACCTTCACAGGTGCAGGTTGAATGCAGAAACAGGGCTGATGACAACCAGATAATATGCCCAACATCTGGTAGCAATGAATTTTTTTCCTAGCATTTGGTTAACCTTAATTCGTTAACTGTTGTTCCTTTTTAGTGTGACTACAGCCCTCAAGTCACTGTGGTTTCCACGCAGCTTGAATTGTTCCTTTTAAGTTATCAGACTTTCACAGGCTCAGTTTCAGTCCTTCAACAACAAAGTTGATCTCTTGTGATCTTCTCCTCAGTTTTCTGTTTGAAATCCTGAATATCTACCTGTACCTGCAGACTGCAATCAAGGATATAGCAGGGAACATGACAACTGTGAAGCCTTTTCTCACAGCTAATAATGGACCAATTAACAGTCTGTCTGAAAAATAATATCAAATGCAACTAAAACCTTCAATCACACTCAGTTTTTTAAGTTGCTAGAAATGGTTCATCTTGTGCTGATTTGAAAGCATGGTTTACATAGTGATATGGAAAGTGCTGAGAGTTTAATTTTGTATTGTTTCTCTGAAACATCCAAATAAGATGTTAAATTCCATTATTTATTGAAGACCAGTAAAAGTCTATGCGATGGAACAAAATATGATCTCTGGTTTCTCCTGGTTGCACCACCACCAGCAATGCCCATGGAAAATCCAATGTCCTAAATACTGCTTGGGCTACAGTCTATTTGCAAGGTTTTATGAATAGTATGATTTATATTTGAGAATTTGCTCAAACTCTTTATACATACAGTGTGGTATGTGGCTAAAGTGTTGGACTGGGAGAAGGGAGATCCAGGTTCTAGTCCCCACTCGGCCAGACTCTCAGCACAACCTACCTCACAGAGTTGTTGTTGTGAGGACACCGCCTTTGGTTCCTTGGAAGAAAAAAGCAGGATATCAATGCAAATAATAATAATAATAATAATAATAATAATAATAATAATACTGATCTTACCATTCCTTTTTCTCTCAGCCAGAGAAGAGGCATTACATTTTGTTACTGGTTATCCGTCATATCAGTGATGTTTTAAGAGGGCCCAATTTCCTGCAGTTACTATGTTAGCTCTGAAAACGGACTGCTGTGAAGGATGTTTTGTTCAGAATTGTCTATGGTTATAGACTCTTTATTCACTATATAGATGATAAACCTTCTCCTTATGCAGATCCTTTGTATCTAAGCCCTCAAAGAAATTACTCTTTTGGTGCCTTCTTGCACAGTTCTTCCCATTCTTCTGCATTATATTTTGTGGAAGACAGGAGATTCCAAATGACAAATCCCACACTGCTCTCTGGTTTAAAAACCTACAGCACAGAAATAGGTTATCAACCATCAAGCAGTACTACATAGCACAGTTCTCAAGAGTTCCATAGGAGTATGAAAAGGTCATTCATATTTGCCTTGCCATAGAACTTTACACACAAATCATATCAGTATTTTAGAAGTTTGTCAATTGGATTGTGCCTAGAAAAGCACAGCATCAGCAACTCAGTTTCAATAAATTATTCAAGTTTTTGATTGTGGACTAATGTTGGTTAGCAAGCGGTAGAATCCCCAGCTCTTGACTATCTATGTGTTCTTGCAAATCCATCACACTTACTTTGTAATCAGTGGCTATTCTTAGTTGCTCTGTGTGCTGTTGCCAGTGGAATTATAGTTAACTGGGATGTGAAACTCCATCCCAAGAGAGGTCTGGTTGGCTGATAACTTTTAGGTGTATGGTTAAAACTTTTTTTAAAAAAACATTTCACCAGATCATTGGCCCATTTTAAATCCTTGCTTATTTCTTCTATGGCCTTGCTTAAATGCTCTGTTTTTAGCTTTTGCATTATTTGATTTTAATGTTGGAATCCACCTCAAGTGTTCCTTAGTAGTGCTGTCCACAGCTTCCACCCACCGACTTGCCTCAGGGTCTTTTTCAGAGTCTCTGAAATGGCCCTGATTTGACTCATGGACCTTCGGGGGGTTGCCTGACTTGCCTTGGTGCTGAAGCCAAACTGAGATTGCCCTCCCCCCCACCCCGGAAGCACCTCAGCTTTGCAGTTTCCTGGGTGCCAACCGCATGGCAGGCACCCCGGAAAACCAGGCGCAAGGCCAACCGGGAGTCCATGGGACTTCCGGCTCCCCATTCCTCATTCCACACTCCCAGCCCACTGGCTCCCCCTTTCCAACCCCCTCACCCCCTCACCCAATCCAGAACCACCACCACTGGGACTTACCTGTAAATCGTGTCCTCCTTCCAGAGAGCCGACCATGATTTAAAGTTACAGTGTCTCTCTATTTTTACTGTATGTATGGATGCAAAGAAGGGCGGCATTTTCACTGGTTGTCAAAAGTTAGGAAAAAATGCTATGGGCACAGACTACCCTCAGATTGCTCTGCTTTGATTAAAAATGCAAAAATGGCAGCTTAGCCTCAAGCCACTTAGGTGCTGTTGAGCACCAAGTTTTCAAAAGACAGCTGAACGGCATCTCTCTCTCTCTCCCTCTCCCTCCCTCCCTCCAAAAAAACCTTTAATCGCCAGGTACTTGCAGCAAGGATGGGGAGATCAAACAGGGGCTAAGCTCTTATTAGAAATCTTGGAAGCACCACCTTCTGATTAAAAATAGATTTAGATATCCTTGCCAATCTGGCTTCTTCTTAGAGTTCCCCACTGAAGTCACAAATTATGCATTCTGCTCAAAACATTTTGGTAGCTGCTCCTAATACCTTAAGTTTCCTTCTTGGACACCTCACTTTAACTCAAACCTGAAAACTCACACAGAGGTTGCAAACTACCCATGTTGCATTACAGGTCAAACTGCATCCTTGCATGTATGGAACTGAGCTTTGGGACTCATGGGCACTTTACCAGAGTTTGTTATGCTTTCTCTAACAGTTTACAGATCACTTTGGATGCAGATGCAATAATACAGTTTTTCAATCAGAAAGTGCAAGGGAATCCTTAGCCCTAGAAATGTGGATAGGCACAAGAATGAAGGCAGAGAATCATGCTAGGAATGGGAGTGATATTAAAGACAACAGTCACAATGCTATTCATATGTGTCAGAGAGCCAGAATGTCTGAAGCTCCTCTGTAACAGTGTGAAGGGACTAATTCTAACACTACTTTTTATCAATATAGCTATGCTAGCTAGGTATGATGTTAGTTGTAGCCCCACACAGCTGGAGGGCACCATGTTGGGGAAGATTGACACATATTCACTCTACAAGATAAATCTTCCATTATCTGATCATCCATTATTTAGCTCAGTTTTGATTAAGTGAAAAAGAGTTGATTAGTTTCCAGACAAAGTAACATGGCACATGGTAGACAGTTTATTAAAGACTATGAAGGTGATGGAATAGCACAGTCCAACAAGCATTCTTCAAGGTAATATTTTGAAAGGAAATACCTCTACTGTGAGATTTACTGTATTGTGTAGTTCTAGGGATTTTTTGTTGCTTAAAATGAGGTTCAAATTCAGAACAAAATATTTTTCAAAGTCTTACAAGCTGTATTTTAGTATTCAATAAACCAACAATAAATCAATTACCTAATCTGGAAATAAAGTATCTATAGTCTAAATAATTTACAATACAAGTAGTATGTTACACCATGCATTCTAGCAGCAGAAAGATTGATTTCACCAGTAGTATCTCTGCTCTCCAGAAATGGCCTCTTTAAGTTTTCCAAAAGTTATCACAATACAGCATGAGTCTGTATTGTGCAAAGCAAGTAACATCTGTAATTCTTCCATTTTTACTTTGACTAATGAGTTGAGACTGATACTCAACTCATTGGTCAAAGTAAAAATGGTAAACCATTATTAGGCTGCTTCTGATTTTCTTCTTCATCTTAAAACAAACCATGAACAGTTTTTACAAAAGCCTTTTGAAAATACTAAACATCAACACAGACACTTCTGTCTGAAGGAGGAAATATTGGTTTTTTTGTTCATTTATTTGTTTTAACCTGCTTTAAGATGTGAAGAAAACTCGGAACAAAATGAACATTAAGGTTATTGACATCATCTTCAAATACTTATCCCAATCTGCAGAGACAATTTTTAGAAGTACCTTGTTAATATAACCATTCTTATCCATTCCAACTTGGGTGAGGCTGTTTAGGCCAGAGTCTATAGCAGAGACACGCAGAGCTGGACATATGAAGCAGTAGATAGAGGGTGTGCAGCTGAAACTCTACAGTCTCTCTCCGTCTTTGCTAGGAGAAAAAACAAAAGTTGTAGTGGTTAAGAAGCTATTAACTGAATTCAGGAAATTATCGGTGTCTTTCCTAAAGGTGTACAAAGTTATACATAGCTTGAAGAGAATAGATAGGGAAAAGTTTTTCTCAGTGTCCCAAAACACTGGCTAGAACCCGGGGTCATCCCATGCAGCTGAATGGTGGAAGATTCAGGCTTAATAAAAGGAAGTACTTCTTTACACAACATGTAGTTAAACTATTGGAATTTTCTACCAGAAAATGTAGTGGATAAGTTTTAAACTTGATTAGGCAAATTCATGAAGGAGAAGACTATCAGTGGCTATTGGTCATGGTGGTTATATATTACCTGCAGTATTGGAGGCATTGTGCTGATATTTCCCAGTTGCTGGGAAATATAAACAGGAGAGGGTGCTATTGCACTTATGTCATAATTGTAGGATTCCCACAGACAGCTAATTGGCCACTGTGTGAACGGAATGCTGAACTACATAGCTCTTTGGTCTGCTTTAGCATAGTTCTTCTTATGTTCTTAAAACACTGCCTTTCCCTTAAAGAGCACAGGAAAACATACATGGGAGTTATCCCATTTTGCCTTCACTGCAACCCTATGTGGTAGGTTACGTTGAAAGAGAGACTGACCTGTTCAAGGTCATTCAGTTGCTTAAAGAATGAGTAAGAAATCAAACGACCTCTCCCATCTAAGTCCTGCACTCCATAAATGACACTACTCCAGCTTCAAAGCTACATGCCTCTCCTAATTATATCCCTGTCATTATATTAAGTGCATTGATACTAATAAAAGCACTTAATGCCAGGAAAAAGGAATTCCCACTCACTCATCCTACTAGGGCAAGGGCTGCTTTAGAGGATTGCTCATAAACTTAACAGTCTACTAACATTCAAGAAAACTAAAAAGACTGATCTCTTGTGGCAGGCCTATCCAGTAGAATTTTAAGATGTTTTAAAATGTTTTTAGGATGTTTTTTAGGATGTTTTCAACAAAGTATATTATGTTTAAATTGAGTATTATGTATTTTATCGTTTATTGTTGTTCCCCGCCTCGAACAAAATAGAGAGGCGGGCAATAAATAATTTTTTTCTTTATTATTATTATTATTATTATTATTATTATTATTGCAACTGTGAAATTGTCCCCCCAATTTCTCTGCCCACAAATACGGTAGAGCATTTGAAGAGCTTTATTATTTATAAATGCATACATGTATGTGTACACACACACACACACGCACGCACCATGTATTTACATTCAGCCGAACCTCACAAAATAATTTTCATTCAAATATTAAAAATTAAGGGTGCAGTCCTATGCATTTTTAGACAGCCCTACAACTCCCAGCTTTCCACAGCCAGCCATCTGTGCTGGTTGGACACACTGGGAGTTGTAGGACTTTTTCTGTCTAAACATGCATCGGATTGTATTCTAAGTATCAATAAAACATATATAATTAAATAGTAAACACAAGCTATGGGTGTTTGTGGGGGTGGGGGGACTGTACGATTTGTGTGAAAGCCAGGTCTATCCTTTCTTCAGAGCTACATGTTTGCTCATTATTCATATGGTGGCAGTAGGGAGAGAAAGTGGCTACCTCACCTGGAACATCAGGAACTAGATGGTGCGCAGCCCACCAGGCCACACTGTCCTCTTCTCTGATTTCCCCTCATGAGTAGTGCTGTGGTGGCACTTGGGGGAGGTAAAGACCATCTGATTTGGAAAACTGGGAACCGGATGACAGATAGCTCACTAGGCTACTCAGCTCTCATTTTCTCAGGGCAAGATGATTTTTGAGTAGCCCTGTGGTGGCAACATGCAATTTGTAGTTGAGTGGTTGGCATCCTTCTTGACAGGAATATAAAATGTTTGTTTAGAAAAGGTTTTAGTATTTAAGCAGTAACTCAATCAGTATTTAACTGTATCTAATTACTATTATATAAATGTATGTTGTATCTGTGTATGTGTACATGTAAGACTTAATATAGTAATTATATCAATTCTCTCACACACAATTTATAGTATTCCCATAAAGCAATGAACTGCATGAGTCTATAAATGTAATGAACTATAATGCGTAATGATCATATTAACACCATTAAAATTCATTTTAAAATAGGAATGTATATAACTTTTGAGACCATAAACTCCTGCAGAGTATTACTGCTTGTGCTGGTCATCCTTCAGTTCTTTACTTAAGTATCCAAGGCAAAGGACTTGAGTCATTGCACAGATGAATAATGATTATTCATCACAACCATTTCCCCTTAAAAACAAGTCATCTTCACTGGACAAGCCATAAATATTAATAAAAGGCTTTGTTGCAGGATATAGTAGCAAGATCAGAGAAGTATGCAGTATCCAGAACTTCTACAGTAGGACTTGCCTAAGGGGACAAGATAGTTGGTAGCCCAAGATGAATTAGTTAGGTGGAGATGATACATCTTGGAAAAATAAAGAAATAGTTTACAAAGGAAAGTGGCATTCATAGTTGCTTCAGAAAAGTCCTGTCATTTAACCATTTCGCAAAATCACAAAACAGAGTTTAAAATAAACTCATTATTAAAACGGCACACATTTTAACCTCAAAAGAGGTGTCCAAATAATATTTTATATACCATTTATTTTAAAACCTTATACCCTGCTATAAAAGGGAAGCTCAAATTGGCTAGCAGTATTTAAAAATAATGCAATATTTACAAATATTTATCACACCGCCTTTCCTAAAAACAGCAACTAATAATGTACACAGTGAACTAATATTCTTATACCAATGACACCGCTCGATCAGCTCAGAATATTGTAGAATTGCTCCAGGAATAGTTCAACATCTAAAACAGTCATAGAAAGATAGCTTGGATTGGATTCTTAGAAGTGCTTTATAATGCCTATTGTGTTCATTCGTAGCACAAGCCTAAAATGTATAGTGTTGTTATTTCTGGTTTACAGGACTAGGATTGAGGGTAAACCAAGTTTATGCATTGTATACGTTATGTTTGTTATGCTATCCTCTATAGTGGCTCTATGGCTTTCAGTAGAAATGTGCAGGAAGTAATATGTCTATTTTTGCTTAAGCTGATAGGAGATAAAGGTTCCCCACCCTGCAATCTGTTTCAGAAGTTGTATTACACAAAGTGTTAGGAAAAAATATTTTATTCATACTGTTTCTATCCTACCTTTTTATCCCAGTTGGTATACATAGGAAGAAATTTCTGGAAAACTTGTTGCACTGGTAAGTGCTATTGATGTTGCACAAGGGTTTTCACTTGTACAACATCAATAGCTCTAGTGTACCGTTGGATCATCCCCATGATCCCCACATTGTATACACACAACAACCCTGTGAAGTCAGTTAGCCTGAAAGATTATAATTGGCCCAAGGGTAATGATGTTTTAACCTGAGTCTCCCCAGTCCTACCTTATACTCTAACCCACAACCTGATGCCCTCCCGATGTGCTGGACTGCAACTCACACTCCTAGCTATCACGATGGAAATGATGGGAGTTGTAGGCCAACCAAGAGATGGATGGACTCATCTCCGTTTAGTTGGTGTGGGTGCCTGCTGAGCTTTCCTCGGTGTCTGCTCGTGGCTGTGCAAGCTGGCATGATGAGTGCCTAGGAATTGTGGTGGGCTGTCCATCCCCTAATGGAGCTGCCAATTTTGCGCCTATTGGGGGCTCGGTTAGGGGATGGGCCAGCCACCAGGGGAAGTTCTTCTCATCCTCCTCCTGCCCTGCCTGCGCCACAGTAGCCAGGATGAGAAGAGGAGAAGGGGCAATCCCTTCTCTTTCTATCTTGGCTACCATGGTGGCAGAGGTGGGACAGGAGGAGGATGTCAAGGAAGCCCCTCTTCTTCTCTTGCCCTGCTGTGCCATGACTACTGTGGTAGCCAGGATGGGGAAATGTGACAGACAGAACTCTGAATCTGAAAGCATTAAGGGCAATGCTTCACCAGCATGCAAAGATTATTATTTTTTTAGACAACCTTTGGATTTTTAAGAGTGATGAAGTAGGTTCAAAGTGGGGTGTGTGTTGTTATTTCTTGATTTTATTGATATTTTTATTGATTTGTTCTTTCATTTTAATTATAATTCTGCGGTTTACTTTGGGTTTTTGTTGTTGTTTTTAGCTACTTTGAACATTATTTGTAGTGGGAAAGCAGGATATACATTTAATAAATACATTCTAGAGCTGGACTGAATTTTTTTATCCATCTGAAGTGGGGACACCCCTAGAATTGAGACAGGGTGAGAGAAAATGTATGAGTATTTAGGGCTGGGACTTTCCTTACCTTACTTTATAGATGAGGTAGTGTCCTTCCCCATTTACACTTTTTAAAAAATATCACCATCTCAGCTGCAATTAGCAGGCAGTGATTCTCTCTGTCTCCACATTCTCTTGTGTTTCTTTTGGTTGTGTACTGGGCCAGACATGCTGCTATCACTTCCTCTCACATCTTTTCTCATATTGTCCTTTGAAATTCTGCCTCATGGCATGCAGTCTACACCTAGAGGCCTTTCGAGAGGGGGGAGTGATGATTGGAAGTATTGTACTTCTGGGATCATCCCTCAGGGGGCAGATACCAGTGAGATTTCCTAGAAGTAAAGAGGGCCGCTCTGGAGCAAAGGTCTTTTTTTAGAATTGGAGACAATTCTGAAACAGCTATCCTGCGTGAAGATACGATTTCTTTAAAAACAACAACCCCAAAACCACCTCAGCACTGGAAGACAACGAGAGCCATCCAGGAGGTGGCAAAAATGCTCTCCCCCTTTTCCCCACTACCCATGGGCTCCCCCTGCACAGCTGCTTGCCTGTTTGCTGAGTCCCGCTACTCACCAGAAACAGCGACGACTTCAGGAGGGTGGCCCACACTGCTCGTGGAACTTGGGATTGCCCTGAGAGATGGTAAAAATCATGATAACTGCGGTGCCCGATATCCTGGGAGAACAGAATAGTCATCCCCAGTTCGCCCCGGGAGCAGCTGTGCATCTTGTGGCCTCGTAGGGAGAACGTCGATATTCTCCTGGGATAAATAGCAGGTTTAGATTAGGCCTTAGTCAAAAGCATTTCCACTCTTCTCCCTCATTAGAAGTAGGCATACCCAACACACAAGTGTGGAAAAGAAAGAAAGAAATGTAGGAAAGCTGGAACAAAAGTGGGAAATCTTCCACCTGAATTTGTAAACTCAATGTATTACAAAACACGTATCTCTGGCAACTGGGCCAAAAAACATGCATACAACAAACATTAACTGGCCTGTGATGGCAACTACAGGGGAAATGGTTATACATCCTGCTGCTGGGAAGAAAATACATATTTGCTAGTACATATATGGCCATAGATTGGCTCACTAACCTGGAGTTTACATAGATAACCCCTTTTCAATTGAACAACCAATAATGGTGGGCTTTTTGGTATGAAAACAATTTGGTGTTCCTACTGAGACACCTTTGAGGTTCTGACATATAGCATTTATGAAAGCCTATTTGAAACAATCCTCATAAAACAGTTCATTTGAATATGAATTGATGGGTATTTCAAAAGCTTTCAACCTCACCTTGTTTCTGATCTGTGCCTTTCTTCTCCCCAAGTTTCCATTAATTTCATGTCTATTATTAAACTGGTCTCTCGCTCCAGAATGCTGTGCATTCAACTGGATAATTGCAAGGAACATCTGGTATCAATCAGAGCTCTTCAGTGTTAAATTCCAATAATGACAATGTCAGCAGTATGAACTTATTAGAAAATGTATGATACTTGCAGTTTTGTTGATGAGAAAGCCTCTCTGCAGGGTAATCCCCTCATCCCAAATTCTATTCTGAAAATCCTATAAATTCCTTCAGGCACTTGGCATTTATTTTATTTTTTTGATTAATTGGCAATTATTGTTTTATTAGAATAGTAATGTTGCCATATAAAAGAGTGTGATATATAGGGGACCATAAATTATGGGGCACTTTAGAGGGCAAAACATAGAAAGGACTATAATTTACAACACTGAAAATAAAGAAACCTTTTTCATAAGAAAACCACACAGACTTGAGATATCTAGGCGGTAATGGGATTCAGCAGCTTGATAGTACTTAAAGAGAACCTCTAAGATGTGAAGAGATGTGTGCTCTATAATAACAGATGCCTGTAATGTAGCAAGCAATATAAAATTACATATATAGAAATAACGCAATAAAGTATTATTAGGGTCATGATTTATTCATATCTGCTTTCCAAATAGACAAAATGTTTTAATTTTCATTTTACAGCCACCGGAGTCCACTTTTATTCAGGAATGTGATACCATGAAAACCTCTCACATAAGCAAAGTCCCAATAAGGGCTCCCTTGTGATTAAAGTGTTATTTCTTCACAGTACAACAAATACAGTGGTAATAATAATAGTAATATCCAAGATGCTCACAGAAGAGGGAAAGAGAACTCAGAGAAATTAAATAGGACACATAAAGGGTATTATGGCAGTTTTGGTTCAAGGGATGAGAAAATGAGGTTCCTTTGACATTTACAAGGACTCCTGACTAGCAGAGCACTTAAGCTTATGCTTAACTTTACCACATTGTTCAAAAGCCTCACCCTTCCTTTTTTAACAGGAAGTCATATGTGCCCTCTAGATAATGAGAAATGGAGGATCAATGCCCACTTTTACAGTCACAGAAGCTATACAAGAAGGTGGGACATGTGATGGAAAGTAGGGTTCATCCCTACACAGCTGCCTGAGGAGGACGAGGAAATGCCTCCCATTTCTCCATGGATAATCTGGGCCAGTCACTATATTTCAGCCTAACCTTCCTCGCAGGATTGTTGTGAGGCTAGAAATGGGGAGGTCTTTAGCTCCTGAAGGAAAGAGAGAACATAAATGTAATAAAACAGCAAATAATTCTAGACTAGAAAAACATAACTATCTCACACTATGTTTATAAGCCACCCAGTTTCTAGCATGTAAAATGGACATTTGTGTGCAATGTTTCCACAGATTTACATCTATACAGCTTGTATCCCACTTGGAAATTTATCTTAGAGAGACCTGGGGAGGGAGCCTGACCAGCTCTTATAACTTACGTTCAACATTCAACATTTGAAAAATCCTCTTGTTCCTCATATGTTCAACCCATCTGCCTCATAGGAACATAGGAAGCTGCCTTTTACTGAGTTAGACCATTGATCTGTCTTGCCAGTATCTGGTAGAATCTCTCTGGGGCTTCAGGCAGGAGTCTTTCCTAGTCCTACCTGGAGATGCTGGGTTCAAATCTGGGACTTTCTGCATAGGCCCATAGTTAGCCTAAAAGTTTAGGGTACACAAAAAAAATGTACAGTAGAAGTTCATCAGGTTTGCAAGACTTTTAAAGACAAAATTGTAAACTGCTTTTAAATTATTTGTTTGTAAAAAAAAAAAAAAGATAGGGGGGCAGAAAAATTAGGAGAGGGACCCCCCAGTCCAGCCATGTCTCCAGCCCAACCATGCTAAGCATGTTGTCTATCATTGAACAAAAGGTGCCTCTCATTTTCTGCCTCCATCTTTTGCATGAGCATCAACTCAAAGAAACTTTATTAACAGTAAAACAACAAAGTCTTGTTGCACTTTAAAGACAAACAGATTTATTCTGGCATAAGCTTTCATGGACTATAGACCACTTCATCAGAAGCATGGAGTATTATGGGCTTTTTCAGGTTCATATATAGTACATATGGGGGTGGTGGGATTATTAACACTGGCTGCCAATGTGCTTCTGGTCGGAATTCAAGGTGTTGGTAATGACGTTTAAAGCCCTAATGATGTTGAGTCATTAGGTAGGAATAAGACTGTATACATGAAGCTTGGTAGTTACTTTCAGTGTCAACGTCTGCGAGAATAGCTAATTTAAAGAGGTAATTTATCCTAGAAAGCCATTCAGTGCAAGAAATTTTAATATGGGTAGGCAAAGTGCTTTAACTATCTATGTAACATTTTCCAGAAAGAGGATGGCCACTGTGGAATAGAAGTAAATAAGCAAAGGGCTATTAATGCTTGCTGTCTGAAGCAGGCTCATACTCTTGCAAGCTCTTCATTATATTCAGTTCTACATATAGTCTGGAAGATGTCATGTTATTTATTTGGAAGGTCAACCAGGTCACTCAAATGCTCATATAAATGGGTTATGTTTGATTATTACAGGTTGCACTTACTGCTCTCATCAGCATTCTGTATCTTATACTGAAAGGAAATGAAGAGAAAACTGGATGGGGCGGGGGGAGAAAGAAGAGAATCAAAATAAAAGCAAATGCTGAGCAGAGCAGAACTATGTTGCTTCCTCCATCACTGCCCTCAAAGGACTCTCATCTCACCTTTAGCAAAGCATCTTTCAAGCTAATTAAAAACAATACAGAGTTATATTCATTGGCCTAAAAAATACCTGATGAGTTGGGATATGCACTAGTTAGCAAGCAGTTCAATCATTTCACTGTGTTGCTTTCTGAAGTCTGACCTCAACAATAGATACAGGAAAGATAACATTTCCAATTTTACCTAATATCTCTGTGTTTCAAACTAATACAGAAGTCTGCAACTCAAGATATGAGTCCCCCCGACCTGGACCAGAACAAAATATGTTCCATGTTTCATGTGCTCAATACAGCTGCCTTATTCTTATGTACTTCCTTGAAAGGAAACCTTAAGTTGGTGGAGGAGAACGAAAGGATATGGCCCATCATGCAGGAGACATGAATAGGTTTTCTTAAATATAATTCAGGTATAGCAGCAATGTTTTGGTCTCATTTTTCTTGGTGTTTCAGTCCTGTATATATTCCATTCTTGAACTGAATGACTTTTCAGCACTGTGACATTTCAGCTCATGCCAGAAATGATGGGACAGAATTAATTTGAATATGCTTCGATTCAGATGATTTATTGCCACCATATATACACAACAAAAGATGTGTATATAAATTGTCATATGCAAACGCAATGCCTGGATGGTGTCCCTGCACTTTGTCAAGGGTGTGTGTATCACAAATCATGTTTTGCAGTTTGGGTTGATTTTATCTGTTTTGTTGTACTGATGGGCATATAGATGAATCATCTTGATGGCTTTTTGTAAATATGTTCTATTAAATTGCAAGTGATGGAGTTGCAGTGGAAGATGAACTGGCCTGTTTGTTCATCTCAAAAGTAGGATTTGGGGCAGCATGGCCACACTGTCCTATCTATTCAGCAGAATAAAAATTGAGCCAAATCATAGGGTGGCCAGTTAGCAGTCTGTGGTCTACTGTAAATCTGCCCCAAGGCATTGAGAGTCAGTGGCCTGGTTCAGACAACATGCTAAACCATACTGCTTAACCACAAAATGGTTAATGGAATGCATTCCGTTAACCATTTTCTGGTTAAACAGCATGGTTTAGCATGTTGTCTGAACAGGGCCATTGTGGCAGCATTGTTAGTATGTTGGATTAATAGTAGGGTTCAAATCCCCACTCAGGCACGAATCAGCCACTGCCTCAGTCCAACCTATTTCACAGGATTGCTTAGGAAATAAAATGGGAAGGGCAAAAGAGGATTGCTCCTTGGGGTGGGTGGCATATAAATGTAATTGATACATAGTACTTTAAAAACAAATCAAAAACTTAGCCTGCCAAACTAACCAGAGCCAGCATCAAAGTTTGGCAAGGTGAGGCATTTGCCAAGAACCAGTGTCTGGCAAGATGCTGGCCCAATCTGTTTCTCAATGCAGAAGATACAGACTGCAAGAGCTACACTCCTCTGCCTCCACCAGACATCACATCCAAAGGATGTTTTCTCCAGAGTCTTCTGAACTCTGCATTGACTCAGGGACAAATTCCCAGTAACCAATGGAGAATGCACCTGAAGCCTGAAAAATAGCAACTGTCGTGTCTTATGCTTTGTTTCTTCTTCCTGCCCCCATCAGTTACAGCCCTGATGGGGACAGGAAAAAAAGATTGAGTGGGTGTGTGGGGGTCCTTGAACCCCCTCTCATTGCATGCACAGGGGGCATGGGACTCTCACACACACTCTAAGCTCAAGGGAGTTCAAAAATCTGGGGGCGGGGGGAAATGATCCTGAAACCAGGGTCTTGTGACACTTACAATTAAAAAACTATAAAATACAATAACACTATTACAATAAATTATTAATATAAAACCTCACACACATGACGCTGAGTCCTGGCAGGTTTTAATCACAACATGGCAAAGTGTTTCCAGACAGTTTCGTTTTTAACATGGTGGGGTGTGTGATGATTTTAAGTTGTAAGATTGTAAGGTAAGAGTGTGGTGGCATTTAAGGACAAGGATGGCACGTCAGTTAATAGGAGGAAAAATATTGAATGCATAGATGGATGATTTTTTAAAATGTTTGAAACCTGGAAGGTTGATAATTTGAAGTTATGCATCACTTATGTCTTCTCATCAGGACAGTGGAGTTGTAGATTTACTTTCTGAAAGATAACCTTTGGCTTGTGGATATAATTAACACTGTGAACATTAGTGTGGGCTCATGACATTAAAAATAAAAATAAATAAATAAAAATAGAGACAACGTATACAGCTCGGGAATCATTTCTTCTTTTCCCCAAACTGCATGTAAATCCACACAAGGAAAGCTTAGCGTGCCAACATGGCTACTTACTCCTGAAACATCCATGTGCATGCTTCAAGGAGGATTTTAGCTCACCGTTGTGAAACAATTATTGAGACTAAATTGAAACACATGCAGATACAATTATCAGGAGAACTTGAAGTGACAATAGCTAGTTTTAGGCAAAGGTGCATATTCTTCATTTGATTTGTAGTGCTGGATGTTTTGATATGTGGTTACAGGAAGAGCTGTAGGTCAGTGGTACAGTATATGATGGAACCACTGGCATCATCTCTTATTTTTAAATTTAATTTAATTTATATCCATATTTCCTCCAAAGCAAAAGTGTGGGTGCATGGAGGGTAAGTTAAAAACAAGAACAATTTCTGACAATGCATAACATCCTCACTGACAGAGAGATCCATCATGTGTAAATCCTTCCCGTTTCGGGCCTGATAGAATCCCACTGCTCAGCTAGCCTTTGCACAAATTACTGTCATGTTTTACAAAAAAAAAAAGTATAAACACAAAACAGTTCTAACCCTGCTGCAATGATGTGTCACTACATTGCATAAAAAAGGAGAGGAGGAAAATCCATGAGCTGGCCCAACAGAGGGCTTTGCTAGACCTGCCGGCTTACGGCGGCAGGGAGGTGAGACCAAGGCCGCCCGAGCAAGCAGACGAGCGGTGCTTGCCCGGGCAATGCCTGGCATGGGGCGGCATTGCCCGGGCAAGCGCCGCTCGTCTGCTTGCTCAGGCGGCGCGCGGCGCTATCGCACCCGCCCTGCCCCCTTGCCACCCATCCTGCCATCCTTCCCCTTCCCCTCTCTCCCCCCCCGGGCCGATGGGCACAGCGCTCGTATGAGCGCTGTGCCAGGCAGGTCCGTGGCTTTTCACGGCTACTTGCAAGTAAGCGAGTAGCCGCGAAAAGCCGCGGAAGTCGCTAGACGTTCCCCAGCTCCGGCCTGAGGCCGGAGCTGGGGAAAAGGCGTGCCATAAGCGAATTCGCTTATGGCGCGTTAGACCAGGCCTCAGCGCGGCCTGCCGCCGGATTCCCCTGTGCGTCATGTGGACACACAGCAGGGAAACCGGGTCTGAAGGCGCGCTAAGGCCTCGTCTAGCAAGGCCCTCAATGTAATCGAATTGGGCAAGCTTTCTGAGTGGCAAGATGTAGTCTGGGGGAGTGGGGGAGCTACTGAAAACTTGGCGAACTCCATCCCCAGATGGATACTTCCAACATCCCTAATCATTGCTCATGGGGCACATCTGTTAAGGCATCAGTGTTAGCTTACAATTTTCTGACATTGTGGAGTTTGTGCCAACATGACATTGCCTTAAATCTGGTCATAAACCAGCAGTTCATTGAATCTGTATGGCTGTAGACACATGGCCACCATGGCATGGATTACCCTCACATGATCACTGATTGCATGGTATCTTCTGAAGACACCTCCTGACCTAAAGAAAGGCGCTTAAATGTTCTTGGGCAGCAGAAATGGGATATTCCTAACAGGCTGTATGCAAGACTCTTCTTGCCCTTCCTTCAGGTGTTCATTCCAAATCTGTGTATTGGCCTTTTGTTTTGTTTTTATGAAACTGGTCATTTTGCTAGTGGAATTTGGGGGTATTCAGAAAAATAGCTCCAGCTCTATATATCCTCCACACCAATTGTTCACCGAATACAAATCACTTGCTGCTATTTTACCTTCTAGTGAGTTCATGTTGTCCTATTTTTAGCTCAAAAGGAAAATGAAAACAAAAGAAATGTTGCCTATTGCAGGGAACACTTCACTGTAAAGAGCTTTAAATTAAATTGAGCTTACTGATTTCTCTCAAATTGTGCAATTCCCTTGACTGTAATCATCAATGCATGCATGCACCAGATTATTATTAGTTAATCCCATTTCTAGCTGAGCTAGGGCAATTCTGTGAAGTGTTTCACTGGCCTAGTGTGTGGAGTCCTGCAGCTTGCTGATATTTCACAGCAAATAATTCAATATATATTTCCTAGTTAAATCGCTGACTAATTTCTAAACATTTCTGAACAGAGGTGTGCTGGGGGTCATACCCTCTGACTGGAAAAATTTGCAATGAGTAATTCTCCAATAAGGGAATCCTTGTTTAGAGAAGATTAGTTCATGTCTTTGTGTCAGCATAGAGCACACTTTTTGCACTGAGGCAGACATGTAGCAACAGCCCAATCCTGTGCATGTTTATTCAGAAGTAAGTCCCATTCCATTGAATCGGGCTTATTCCCATGAGGTGGGAATAGGACTGAAACCTTAGATAACATGCCATGGGTTTACATATCAATTTAGAAAATACAGTGAAGCTCCAAGCAGTGGAAGCTGGTGGCTCTGATGTGAGTGGGGTGGTGAATCTGCCCCAGCTTTCAGTCAGGACTCTAAAGGAGCTATCCAAGGTATGAAGCAGGATTCAGCACCCCACTGACATTAGATCCACCAGCCTCCACTGGTCCCAAGCATGACAAGCTAAATCCCCTGAGAGGTTTGTAACTGTCAGTGGTGAGGGAAGGCCACTGCTAATTTCATATATACACATTATAGTCATCTGAATCAACCCTGAGGGATTGGAGCTCTCATAATGGAAAATGTGCTCACAAAACGTTGTCACAAATAATCCAGAGTATAAGTATCTATCCATCTATAGGATTTTAGGCCTAATCTACACTACATAGGATATTATTCTATGAAATGGCATGAAAGCAATATATAAAAAGCAGGAGCCACACCAAGCAGGATATAGCATTATGAAAGTGGTCTATGGTATGTGTCAATGGGCCCCTCAGTTGTCAGTGCACTTCAATATCGCTATAAAGCAGTAGTGTGGCTCCTGACTTTTATATTCTGCTTTCATATCACTTTCATAGTGGAATATCCTGCTTGGTGTAGATTAGGCCTTAAAGGAGATTATTAATAAAGAGTGCTTAAAGCTGGATCTAGCCTTTTTGCCTTGGTCTGCATATAACTTTCTTTTGTTAGGGAAGTTGCTGGCTAAATATCCAGTGGATCATTTCTGAATGAAATACTTAGAAGATCCTGAAAGGCGGCATTGCCCACCCCGTCACACTAAAGCTAAGAATTATGTGATCTAGGGGGGGGTGTGGGTGTGGGTGTACATGCACACATGTGTATGTGCAAAAGGGTACAACATTTTTGAGAGAAAGATGGATGGATGAGTTTTCAGCTCTCTATCCATGGGTTGGCAAACTTCAGGACTGCAGGATCTCCCTTGTTTTGTTTTTTCTCTCTACCAGAACACAAATGGAAAATAGTGGCTTAGGGACTAGGCCTGCACTTAGAATGCCTGGCCCTTGGACTCAAACAGCACAGTTATTTCATAAATGGATATTAGGGGTGTGCACGGACCCCCCACTCCGCTTCACTTCCAGATCCGCGATTTGCGGATTGGGCCGCTTCGCTCCGCCCCCGCTCCGCCCATGTCCGCTCCGCTCCGCTCGGAGCTCCGGATCCGGATTGGAGCTCCGTTTTCCCCCCCATAGGCTTGCATTAAGCTAAAAAAGTATACAACTTTTTTTCTGTGAAAGTTAGAAACCTCAAGTTTGGCACCATGACACCTCATGGAGGTATACACACACACGCCAAGACTCAAGGCAATCCCATCATCCCCTGATTTTTGGGGAATTTATGAAAATTGGGCACCCCGTTCACACCCCTTTCGATAGCTCCGTCAATTTGCACGTTAGAAACCTCAAACTCACCACCATGACAGCTTATCCAGGGATACACATGCATGCCCAGACTCAAGGCAGTCCCATCATCCCCTGATTTTTGGCGGGGCTTAAACCTGCAGACATCTCAATGGGGCCATTTCAAAGGAAATCCCAACATGCCATGAATTGGGGAGTAGAGATAAACCTATGAATCTTCTTCCACACTTGAAAAATGGATTTTGAACTTCCAAAACTCCAAGTGAGCGCAGGAAAGACTTCTCCCCTGAGTCAAAGCCAGACACACACAACATCCCTGCAAGGTGGGCAGGGGAGGAGAGAGGGAAGGCAGGCAGGCAGGCAGCAGACATTTCTGGGGGCATAAGGAAGTGAGCCAAGGATAAGCCAGTAATGCATATAAAATGGAATAAATAAATAAATAAACAAAGGAGGGGTGGAATTAAAAGCAGCAGTGTTGCTGAATAAACAACAAGAAGAACTTTTTTAAAAAGGCTATATCTGTCTTTTACCAGCAATAGGGGGACGTGCCCAGGGGAGGGGAAAGCAGCAGCTGCCAATTTGACTGGTGGTCAACCAGTCTTTTAAGAAGCAAGGCTGTCAGTTCAACTCATGAAAGCCATTGCTTCACCACAACAGAAAAGTGGAACTGTCACTTCAACTCATGATAGGCATTGCTCCACCACTAAGAGAAGTAGACCGCTCACTTCAACTCATGATAGGCATTGCTCCACCGGGTTACTCTCTTTGGAAGGCTCTAATGGCCCTCCAAGTACAGGAGAGAGTGGGGGCACGTCCACATGGGATGCCCTAGGGGAGCTCATCCCCTTGCACCACATCTTTTCAGTTGTTCCCCAAAGTTAGGGTGGGTAGCAGTGCTGTGTTTCTATCTCTTATTATTGGCTTAGTATATGATTTCACAGGTTGTGTTTGTGCATTTGGTGGGGCTACTGTTTTAAAAAACACTGGGAAAAGTCCGTTCAGACTAAGAAAGAGAAGTTCCCCAGAATCCCAAGTTACCCGTTTTGCCTATCCCCTCCTCCAACTTTGGGATCATGTGATCATGACCGGGAGTTGACTCTGCCCCTCAGCCCTTCGGAAAAGGTATTTTTCCCGCCGGTTTTTTAAAAAATTCTAGCGCGCGACCCGCACCACGCAGAGAGGTGAGAGTAGTCTCAAAATGACCCTCATCCACGAGTCTCTAAGCACAAGAATTTTCAGAAAGATAGCATCAAAAACAACACAGTTATCCCCCTTTCTTTTCCGCAATGCAATACTATGGGCGAAATGTTTCAAGATGGCGATAGAAGCGGAACGCGGAAACCAGAGCGCTCCGAAAATGGGCGCTTCTCTTCGCCTTGCTTCTAGGGGTCCATGGTCCGCTTCTACTCCACCTCTGGGCAAGGCGGAGCAGGCCAATTCGCTCCTGCTTCTGCGCTTCTACTCGGAGCGGAGCACATGCCTAATGGATATACATATACTTAGGTTGTGTTTTAAAACATTTATTAATGAAAAGTAAATATATTCAAAACAATTATAGTAAGATGATGGTATTGTGGTACTAATTAACAAAGTTTAGAACAGGAAGAAAAAGCAAGGATACTTTACACAGTTACAGCTTTCTGCTATCAGAGGTGACACTCTGGTCCCTGCCAGAAGTGACTGCACCCAGAATTTGTATTTTTCTTTTACTGTTCTGAAATGATATGTGATGTGTCTGGTTACTATATTCATTTACTGCCACCTCATTATATTTATTCATATTGCTTGTTAATACCCCTTTTCCCAGTGACCTTTGTCCACTGAAAGACTCCAAAATATCCACATGAAGACTAGCACTCTGGTATTCCAGTCTTAACCACAAGATAATGCATTTTTGTACTGTTTGACATGGCCTGCTCAGAAAGCACAATCCTTCCTAATTCCTTGCTGTTTCTGACTTCATGTACCTTTGTGCTAGATGCTAGTTTACCTTTTCTGTATCTTTTTTCTGTTTCTTGTCTTCAGAGATACTACCACTTTTTAAAATTAGACCATTTTACTTGAACCTTTTAATCTACAAAGGCTCCTAACTGTAGTCAAGCCAAACTTTGGAATTTTTTTATAGAAAATGATGTATTACATAGTTTCTAATAGATCAGCATTAAGAGATGTAGGGCTGGCTCTAGAGAGCTGATGTTGATCATGAGATTTAGTTGTCCGTTGCACACCCATCCAGAAGAGGGAACAGTTATTGGGTGAACTAGAACCACAACTTATTGCAACAAATTAATAAGAACATTAGAAGTACCATGCTGGATCAGACCAAGGGTCCATCTAGTCCAGCACTCTGTTCACACAGTGGCCAACCAGCCGTCGGCCAGGAAACAACAAAGTAGGACATGGTGCAACAGCACCCCCTCCCATGTTCCCCAGCAACCAGTGCACACAGACTTACTGCCTTGAATACTGGAGATAGCACACAACCATCATGGCTAGTAGCTAGTAGCTATAAAACTACTAGTATTTTCCTAGAAAGTTCTGAAACTTTTGCCTGAATAGGAGCATCGAAATTTGCTTTGAAAATCAAGCAAAATGTCAGTGTCAAGCCTTATCGATGTGTTTATAGCTCTCTTCCCTGCAAGATATTGTGCATATTTTATTGAAAATCTCTTTGCTTCCATCAAAATTCTTTGGATATTTCCCTTGAATAAGAATAATCAAATTGGTCTTGAAATATCACTTTAGGCAAAACTGAATTGTGACTCTAGTCCTGGTATATGTGTCTAGATCTCTGCATGAATGTAGATTTATGGATGTTTGATCACAGGCTACCGAGAACAGCAGGCTGTCAACCAACTACGAAGACCCAAAACAACTCGGTGCTCTTCAAATTATGCATAGATCTGTACTTGTAAATAATAGAAGACATACAACTAGATTCCTGGAAGAAGGCTCAATTCTAAGTCTGAAGTAGATGAAAAAAATGGTATTAGGATAATCTTACTCAGTTTTTATTCCAATGTATTTTTCTGTTGTAACAATTACTTATGGACACAGCTGTAGGCTTCATTCATTTTTAATCCTTGTCCTGGTGTGTGTCTGTGTGTCTATAGCTTATGCCAGAACGTATTTTGCAAACTATTTCCTTATCTATTTTATGCCTAAAACAATTATGCCTTTTTCTTCCTAGAAGGTCCCAAAGTCGTTCTTCAACAGACCAGACCTGTACAAGTTACAGGATGGTTTATACATTTCATATCCTTGAGCTACATAAGGTCACAAATCAGTTACTAAAAGAAAAAAAGAGGAAACCTAACAACTTAGATCAACATCTGCAGAGGGTTTCCCGAGAATGAATAATAATTTTATATATAATGTGATTTCCATTCCACTTCTTTTCAGTGAACCACCACCATCTCGTTGGTGTTGTAACACTTTTGTCTCGGTGGCACCACCAACACCAGTAGAAACTGGACATTGCCCTATAACAGTTTTAGTGGCTCATTGAAGTCAACAGGACTATGGTAATTTTAATAACTTTTCTGGAAGATAGATTCCAATGTAGGATTTATTGCAATTCTGAAACCACTGTCTTGGGGGGGAAAAGTATAAATTCAGTATAAACCAATTTCTTTTCAGTAGTTGCTAGGAAGGCTACAATGCTTACAGCCAAAAGAAAGAAAGAAAAAGAAATGATTTTTTTCAGTACTACTTTCTTTGGGGGGGGGGGGAAATCCCAGAAATGTGCTAACCATTGCGGACCCAATTAAGAGTGGAGGTTCTAATGATGACCATAAAATTGTCATTATGCAATTGGCAATATCATATCTGAGTTATGTGATATCACTTGCAAAGTGCACCCTCGGAATTTCCCGTTCATGGTGATTAAGGGTCAAAGCCAAATTCATTTGGACTGCAATAAACCCATTCTAACATTGTGCAATTAAAGCAACAATTTACTTGGCCAATTGCCTGACTCACACAGTATGCAGAATATCTATAATCTATCTAGACCGAGTCCCTTATCTGAAGACTTTACAGATTTAATAGATTACTAAGTAATATTCTACCAAATTTAAATAGAAGTTCTAATTCCTCTGTCAGATGAATTACATTATTAAGGAGGCAATGTTTTAGCAACTACCCTACTCACAGACTGAACATCCCTTAAAACACAGACAAATGAATTTCTGATCAACCTTGCTCAAAATTCAAGGTTCAAACTTTATGGATCTATATGATGCAATTCATATTACTAATAACCAAAATTAAACAGAGGCATTTTCATCTATATTTTTCCTAAGCATCATTAAGTGGGCTAACTCCCAGGTAAGGGTGTATAGGATTGCAACCTAAAACCTGTTCTTGCCCGGCTGTTCTTTTCATAATTTGCATTGTACTAACATGCTAAAACTGTCCTTAAAGCTAGATGTATTAACTGTCCTTAAAGCTTTGTAGATTTATTGCTATTCAAGCCTTTATAGCAGGTATGGGCAATTTGTGGCCCGCCAGATATTGTTGGACTGCAACTCCCAGAATCCCTCACCATTGGCTATCCTGACTAGGGTTGATGGGAATTTATTTATTTATTTATTTATTTATTTATTTATTTATTACATTTTTAAACTGCCCAATAGCCGAAGCTCTCTGGGCGGTTCACAAAAGTTAAAACCATAATAAAACAACCAACATGTTAAAAGCACAATTACAAAATACAATATTAAAAGCACAACCAGGATAAAACCACGCAACAAAATTGATATAAGATTAAAATACAGAGTTAGAACAGAAAAAGTTAAATTTAAGTTAAAATTAAGTGTTAAAATACTGAGAGAATAAAAAGGTCTTCAGCTGGCGACGAAAGCAGTACAGTGTAGGCGCCCGGCGGACCTCTCTGGGGAGCTCATTCCACAACCGGGGTGCCACAGCGGAGAAAGCCCTCCCCCTAGTAGCCACCTGCCTCACTTCCTTTGGCAGGGGCTCACGGAGAAGGGCCCCTGTAGATGATCTTAAGGTCCGGGTAGGTACATATGGGAGGAGGCGTTCCTTCAAATAACCTGGCCCCAAACTGTTTAGGGCTTTAAATGTCAATACCAGCACTTTGAATCGGGCCCGGACCTGGACTGGCAGCCAATGAAGTTGTAAAAGGACTGGCGTAATGTGATTTCGCCGGTCAGTACTTGTTAGTAAACGGGCTGCCCTGTTTTGTACCAGCTGAAGCTTCCAGACCGCTTTCAAAGGCAGCCCCATGTATAACACATTGCAGTAATCCAAATGAGAGGTTATCAGAGCATGGATAACTGTAGCTAGGCTATCTCTGTCCAGATAAGGGCGTAGTTGGTATATCAACCTAAGCTGATAAAAGGTGCTCTTTGCCACTGAGTTCACTTGCGCCTCAAGTGACAGTTCTGGATCGAAGAGCACCCCCAAACTATGGACCCGATCCTTTAGGGAGAGTGCAACCCCGTCCAGGACAGGGCAAACATCACCTCGCCGGACAAATGAACCACCCGCTAACAGTACCTCTGTCTTGTCTGGATTGAATCTCAGTTTGTTAGCCCTCATCCAGTCCATTACTGTGCCCAGGCACTAGTTCAGAACAGTCACTGCCTCACCTGGGTTTGATGAAAAGGAAAGGTAGAGCTGGGTATCATCCGCATATTGATGACACCTCAGTCCATATCTCTGGATAACCTCCCCCAGCAGCTTCATGTATATGTTAAACAGCATAGGGGATAAAATAGAGCCCTGTGGAACCCCATGGCTTAGGAGCCACGGCACAGAGCAATAATCCCCCAGCACCACCTTCTGGAATCGGCCATCCAAGTAGGAGCGGAACCACTGCAGCGCAGTACCTCCCACTCCCAGCTCAGACAACCTATCCAGAAGGATTCCATGGTCGATGGTATCGAAGGCCGCTGAGAGGTCCAGGAGAACCAACAGGGTCGCACTCCCCCTGTCTCTCTCCCGGCAGAGGTCATCCCACAGGGCGACCAAGGCAGTTTCCATTCCAAAACCAAGTCTGAAACCCAATTGAAATGGATCTAGATAATCTGTTTCATTCAAGAGTGCCTGGACTTGTCCTGCAACCACCTCAGTCCAATAGCATCTTGAAGGACACAAACTGCTCATCACTACTTTAAATACAGAGATAATTCAATATCAGTTTGTAGGACTTGGCTAGAAGTCTCTGTACTGCTGCTCATGGTCAATTTGTTAAAAGACTTTCTCAGCCAATCTAATAATTCTTTCATATTTTTTCCAGTCTTACCTTCTTTTCAATTTTTCTATCATGGTGTATGTACTCCAAGTGGAAATAGCTGTTCTATGTTTTGGTTTCACCTATGGAAATGTTAGATCTACACTACTGCTTTATAGCAGTATTGAAGTGCATTTATAACTATTGGAGCAAAATCCACATTCCTTATACTGCTTTCATAGTGTTACTTTCTGCTTTCTATTCTACATTTGTAATGATTTGACACAAAGTGTAGATCTGGCCAAAGTCTTCCATTTTTATCAATGTCATCTATCAGATAACCTCCCTTGTGGACTGTGGGAATGCTGTGGATGTAATATATCTTGACTTCAGCAAAGCATTTGACAACGTGCCCCATGATATTCTGATTAACAAACTAGCTAAAAGTGGGCTAGATGGAACAACTATTAGGTGGATTCACAGTTGGCTACAGAATCAGACTCAAAGAGTACTTATCAATGGAACCTTCTCAAACTGGGGGGAGGTGGGGTACCGCAGGGCTCAGTCCTGGGCCCAGTGCTCGTCAACATTTTTATTAATGATTTGGATGAGGAGGTGCAGGGAACGCTTATCAAATTTGCAGATGACACAAAAGTGGGTGGGATAGCTAATACCCTGGAAGACAGAAACAAACTTCAACGTGATCTTGATAGGCTGGAATGCTGGGCTGAAAACAACAGAATGAAATTTAATAGGGATAAATGCCAAGTTCTAAATCTAGGAAATAGAAACCAAACACACAGTTTGGGGGATACTTGGCTCAACAATACTACAAAAAAGAAGGATCTTGGAATTGTTGTAGATCACAACCTGAATATGAGCCAACAGTGTGATATGGCTGCAAGAAAGGCAAATGCTATTTTGGGCTGTGTTAATAGAAGTATAGCTTCCAAATCAAGTGAGGTACTGGTTCCTCTCTATTCGGCCCTGGTTAGGCCTCATCTTGAGTATCGCATGCAGTTCTGGGTACCACACTTCAGCAAGGATGCAGACAAGCTGGAGCATGTTCAGAGGAGGGCAACCAAGGTGATCAGGGGTCTGGAAACAAAGCTCTATGAAGAAAGACTGAAAAAAACTGGGCATGTTTAGCCTGGAGAAGAGAAGATTGAGGGGAGACATGATAGCACTTTTCAAATGCTTAAAAGGTTGTCACACAGAGGAGGGCCACAATCTCTTCTTGATCCTCCCAGAGTGCAGGACACGGAATAATGGTCTCAAGTTACAGGAAGCCAGATTCCGGCTGGACATCAGGAAAAACTTCCTGACTGTTAGAGCATTACAACAATGGAACCAGTTACCTAGGGAGGTTGTGGGCTCTCCCACACAAGAGGCATTCAAGAAGCAGCTGGACAACCATCTGTCAGGTTTGCTTTACGGTGGATTCTCTGTTGGACTCAATGACCTTACAGGTTCCTTCCAACTCTACTATTCTATGATTCTATGAAGAAATACAACTATTCCATGATGGTATTTCACCATATGAATCTTCTTTCCAGGAATAGATTTTGGTGGCATTCCTCTGAAAAGAAGCCCCCTTCTGTTGATGGAGCAGATGTTTCAGTGAACTCGATCTCCAAACCTATACATCCATAACACCATCCTTTCTTCTTGCCTGCTCTGCAACCTAGTAAAGTAAATGATGGGGGGATTATCTTCTTTTTAAAGAGATCTTTCTATAATTCATATTCTATCTGGTTGTCTATTGGCTCTAATTACAGGTTAAAATGCATTATGAATTATGAAAAGAAATCCTAGAGGAGGAAAAGGATTTTTCTCTTTTCATATCTTTTAGGTGAATAACTACTTTACCTTTTTCACCTCATTTTTTATCATAAGGATGTTTATGGGTTTATCTTGACAAATCTCCTAGCTAGAATCTGTCACAGAGAGTTGAAAGGCAGCAGGTTAAATGATAGAAATTTTAGATAACATGTAGTTCTGCATCTGACTGTTGTTTCTCCTAGACTCCAAATTGCCTGCCTTCCTGAAGAGCAAAAGTATATTTTGCTTGACTTTTGTTGCACCCAGCTTAAGATCCGAAAGCAGGTCAGGCTGTTTCATCAATTTCATAGGTAAGCCCCCAAAAAAGCAATCTAATTTTGAGTAGTCAGCAGTCAGCTAGTAGCTATGCTCCTTGAAGCCTGTGTTCTGTCTTCTGCCAGGAGGGAAGAAATAGACTTTAGATCCATGACTTGACTATGGTCTCTTACACTGGATTCTCTGCAGCAAGCAAGATGTGACCTACTCATCTATTATTCCAATGGGCAAGTGTTATACTGTTCTGGTTAACTCAGATAGTGATTCATTGGCCTATTTAAGGATGAAGTTAATCCCAGTGTTGAAGCTGGTATAGGGATATTGGAAGAATCCGCAATTGAATCAAATAGTTTGGATTTCTATGTATCCAACCCACAGAATCTAAAACAGCTGTTCCCAAGACACATGGGTTCCACAAATTTGTGGTGTGTGTTTCTGTTTTACTTTCTGGAATTTTATGCAAATTTAATCATAGAAAAAGACATAAAATACATAAAAATGCAGTTTTTGGGAGATTTGTGCATTTTAGGAGGAATCTGCATATTTTTGCAAGTGCAAATATGAATGTGTGTAAATTCATGAAATTGGAAAAATCCGATTCCATCAATGAGCAGTTGATGGAATGAAGGGCACCTGACAATCTGTGAAATTCAGATGGAACAGATTTTACAAAATCTATATATCTCTAAGCTGGTATAAGTAGGCATCCATTTAATTCAGCTTACCCATCCACACCCAGGGGAACCAGGGCAAGAAAATGGATAAGAAGGCACTGAAAAAGCCAAGATATTGAGATGATCTTTTATAGGCAAAGCAATGTGCGCTGTCATCTTTTCAACATACATTGCCCCCCAATAAGAAATGCATCCATAGGATGGAAGAGAACATGAATTTGCATATGCTAAGTTATATGTACAGATGTAAATTCACTATATTTTAAATAGAAATACAATACAACTCACCAAAGTGAGCCAACTGTGACCAGGTAATCTGTGTGCCTGCTGAGCCAGCTGTCCAGGTGCTAACTGTTAATGGACAACATGAAGACTCTCCCTTCTTGAGGTTCTTTATACCGGACTTGAAGAGGGCAGACCTTCAAATATAGGCTGACATCAAACAGAGGATTGTCCTGATTGCCCTTACAATAGAGGGCTATCATAAGTAAAGTTAGGGTGACCATATGAAAAGGAGGACAGGGCTCCTCCTTTGCAAAGAAAAGGAAATTTCAGCAGATGTCAATTGTTTATATGGAGAACCTGGTGAAATTCCCTCTTCATCACAACAGTTAAAGCTGCAGGAACTATACTAGAGTAACCAGATTTAAAAGAAAGCAGGGCACCTGCAGCTTCAACTGTTGTGATGAAGAGGGAATTTCACCAGGTTCCCCATATATACAAATGACACGTGCTGAAATTTCCTTTTAAATACAACTGTTAAAGATACAGGAGCCCTGTCCTCCTTCTTCATATGGTCACCCTAAGTAAAGTAGGACACATTTCCTACTTCATGCAACATGCAAGGTCAGGGTTTGTGATGGCTGGCTTAACACTTGTGAATATGTGTTATTTGAAGTGGAATGGACAATGGAAGTGATAGATAAGGCCTTTATTTTCCAAATAATATTTGCGCAATTAAAGGTTATTTAAAGGAAGGATCCTGCAGTGTGCATGCATGAATGGCCCTGTGCTTCCAATGTTGACAGCATCTCTGCTAGAAGATACAGCTCAGTATTAGCAGAAGATCTATATAGGAAATGCTAGACTAGGAATTAGGGATGTCGCAAGCACCCAACTGGGTTTAGGAGTCCAGTGGACTCACCCGCGCTGCCTCCCCCCCAGGCCCAGGTCACCGAGCCAGGGCACATTTGCTGGCCCATTCTTTGAGTGCCCCATGGGTCAGTGACTGCCTTGCAGCCACCTGTCCTCATCCGGAGCCACTATCGTGAACATCTTCCAAATACATGTATTTTTGTATGTATTTTTTGTTTAATCTACAGTTTTTGCAAGCCATTTTGGAAATTTTACATTATTTCCCCTAATATGCACATCTTTGTATGCATTTTGTGATTGGAGAACTCCATTGAAAAATTCAGATAAATGTGAAGTTTGAAAGAGAATTTAGTTTCAGTTCTCATAGGAGTTTGAAAGTATACAATTATGTAAGTTCACATTAAAATTCAAGCTGATAACATTTCTCCCTCATTCCTATGGAAGACCCAGCTAACACTGTGCCACTTCACCAAAATTGTAAGTTCTCAAGCACAGAAGTGCAGAAGAATGCTTGAAAAGAACACAGCAGAAGAATGCTCAGAAAGGACATTGACATATAGCAGGTGATGCTCAGGTAACCTACTTAGCTCTGCCTGGGTTTGGGACCACAGTAATTAAAACACTAAACTGGTCACAGGAAAGCAGACGTGTTGATGTTAAGGAAGAGTATGGTATAAACACTTTGGGATCATCTGCAATACATTCCACTTATTCATCCAATATTGGAAGACAGGCTTGCTGCAGACATCTCTTTCCAAAGTAATTTTAGTATAATGTTGCCTAACAAATACCACTGGAGCAGCACACTTCAGGGTCAATCACAGTAATCTTGTTGTTTTAAAAGATGTTAAAAATGTGAAGCTAGCTCCAGGAATATGAAGCTATGTTTCATTGGTTTCCCTCTTAATTTAAAGATGCTTTGACATGAAACTGCTTTTGCTACAATTGCTGCCTTTATCACCCCAGGGGTTTATCAACTGATTTATTACTCATCCAAACATGTAGATCACACACAATTCCAGAAAAGAATGAGTATTTTATTTGCTTTTTCATGTAGTATATATTCTACTGAACAGTATCCGTTGGTGATCACCAAACTGGCCAATAACATGAAGCAATGGCTCATTCAATTCAATCCTGCTGTTTCACTGATCACCACTTCCTAGCCTTTTCCTCCTTTCTGCCCACTTTCTTCCATCCTGCTCCATCCTCAAGAAACATGCTTGCAACTCCCTTTCTACCCAGCTCATTGGACTCTTTTCTTTCCCATTGCTCCATTCTCTCTAAATCAGCCTTCCTCAACCTGGGGCACTCCAGATGTGTTGGACTGCATCTCCCAGAATGCCCCAGCCTTCTGGGAGTTGTAGTCCAACACATCTGGAGCACCCCAGGTTGAGGAAGGCTGCTCTAAATCCTTAAGCCCCCACTGAAAATAAAAATAAAAATCATGGTATGGCATCCTGCTGCCACAACATGCAATGAAGCTGAGAGTGCTTGGGGACCAGGATCAATATATGCAGTAATAAGCAGGCAGCAATATACCAACAATAATAAAATGTCAGGTAAGCAGAGAGGCTTGGAAAATAAACCCTGCAAAACCTATTGCCAAAATTAAGCCAAGATCATCTTGAATCATCAAGTTGCTTAAAAGGATGAAGACAAGGAAATCAATAACGTGCTCATTTAGTGCACTGATGGTTACCAGTACATTCTTCCTATTATTCAATTTTATTTCATAATGTTTCTACATTACAAGGGAACTAGCTTGCAAATACAGCCTGGCAAATTACCATGTCTAATGCTTCATAACTATTAGAGGATAAATGGGCTTCTTTGTCTTGGTCATATTTGTGAATGGAAGAATGACCCATATTAGCAAGATAGTGTATAGCTTTTTGAAGTATCCATTTAAGAATTTCTCAAAACCTGTAGTCCTCACTTGATAGGGATAATATTTCTTTTAGTAGTTGATAACATCATCCTCACAGAAAAATAGATAACATTTTTAAAACAGGAGGGGAAATTAACATGTGCGCTTTCACCCTTCAAAACATGTCTGAATGCAAGTTCAGTATAAATCTGCATAAATAGGGTTGAAGACAAAACTGTTCCTGCTTAAGGTATATCTTTCATTACCACTTTTAGTTCAACCAGAATTTCATTTCAAAAGCTTCATTGCACCCCAACACCAGATTTTTTGCATTGTCAGCCTGGATCTTACCACCATACCATACTGCTTTCTGAACCTCTCTGCCACCGCCCTGGTCGCTCCTCTCTCCTCCTCCCATAAACTTACCAGATAGTGATGGGGATGAGTCCTTCCTTTCATTCTTTTTTAAAAAAAACGTTTACAGGGCAGGTGAGTACCTCTGCCAAGGCCTGCATCATTTTAAGGCAGAGATGTTGAACAATTTTCAACCTGAAGGCTGAAGGGTTGGACTCGATGGCCTTGTAGGCCCCTTCCAACTCTGCTATTCTATGATTCTAAGTTCTTGGGGGTGATAATTTAGTGGTGGGCAGAGCTGAAATCAAAATGGGCCAAAATACCAAACATACAGCAGCTTCCTCCTTTGCCCATGGATGAGCATCTTCTATCCTTGTGGGGGCAGCCCTGCCTACCCCCTCAGGCTGTTTATCCAAATCAAGCTCACTATCCAGGCCTGTGTTGTCTTTCGGTAATGCTTTTTCAAGGCATGGATTGAGAGTATTGCCTCTATCCACCTAGTCAGCTGTGCAGCTGCTCTCAGTTTGGCACAGGCACTTTGCCTCCATATTCAACAGGACCATTGGTATCTTCATGCTCTCCCCATCATCAGACACTATTTCCAAAACAATTGAGCCACCAAGGTTCTCCTCAGCAAGGTGCTGCCTCTTAGGACTCAGGTACACCGTGTTGGTGGGCTGGCAATAAGGGTACATCGACTTCACCAGCTCACAGAGGGAGATGATCTCTGTGGCAATGATATAGGGGCAGTAACTTTCACCAAGGTCTCTCTCAGCCTCCTTTGCTGCTGCTGCTGCTGCTGCTGCTGAGATCTCCTTCACACATGCCACAAAACCCTGCCTGCAGCCTGTTGCTGCCTCCTAATCCTCCTCTTCCTCCCCACTGCAGCACTTATGGCTCTTGTACTCTATGCCAGAGGAGCACCTCCATTCCCCCTGAGGTGCTTTGTTGTTGGGCTTCTTTGAAGCAGCTGAGCCCTTGGGTCCACTAGGAGTCAATGCCAGGTACAGTGCTGGCAGTGCCAGCTTCAACCTTTTCTGTCAGGAGGGTGGCAAAGTCTAAGCGACTGGAAATCTGCTATGGTGTATAAGTCTTGCTCAGGGAGCATCACAGACAAGTTGAGAAACATTTGAAATGTAGAATTATCATGATCCCTGGGTGATGCCATCAGTTCAGAGTCAGGGAAGTGGAAGGAACCCATAATCTGTGCTGTACGGAATATCTGTGATTGCAGTCACCAGGGAAAGCTCATTCTCTGCATCCATACAGTCGTTTGTTTCCATCAAGCTGCTGAGATCTACAATGATGGAGATGACAGAAGAGTCTAATAGCGTTGCATTGTTTCTGGTAACTCTTCAACTATTGTTTCTGCTTTTAACGATGCCAAGTGCAAATCCTCTGCCAGTAAGACCTGCATAGAAGAAAGGCCATTGTCTACCACAGACTCTGAGCCACCTCACAGAAGAGGAGCCCCCCATCACTGGCATGTCCCACGCTGCCACCCCACAGCACCACGTTCTTGGCACTTCTTTGCAAATAACCTCAACATACCAGCATATTCTAACTTAAAGCTCTAAAAGTTGAAATGCTTCTCTTACAGCTTAGTTACAAGCATTTCAACTTTTAAGAATTGGAAAAATGCACAACAGCCAGGAAACCACTAAATCATGGTGAAACCATTTAGTGGTTATCTCTCATGGGAAGGGGTGTGTGGGCATCTGGAGTGCGACCCTGTTGGTTCTCCTGGACCTCTCAGCGGCCTTTGATACCATCGACCATGGTATCCTTCTGGATAGGTTGTCTGAGCTGGGAGTTGGAGGTACTGCGTTGCAGTGGTTCCGCTCCTACTTGGATGGCCGATTCCAGAAGGTGGTGCTGGGGGATTATTGCTCTGTGCCGTGGCTCCTAAGCCATGGGGTTCCGCAGGGCTCTATTTTATCCCCTATGCTATTTAACATATACATGAAGCCGCTGGGGGAGGTTATCCGGAGATGTGGACTGAGGTGTCATCAATATGCGGATGATACCCAGCTCTACCTTTCCTTTTCATCAAACCCAGGTGAGGCAGTGACTGTTCTGAACCAGTGCCTGGGCACGGTAATGGACTGGATGAGGGCTAACAAACTGAGATTCAATCCAGACAAGACGGAGGTACTGTTAGCGGGTGGTTCATTTGTCCGGCGAGGTGATGTTTGCCCTGTCCTGGACAGGGTTGCACTCTCCCTAAAGGATCGGGTCCGTAGTTTGGGGGTGCTTTTCGATCCAGAACTGTCACTTGAGGCACAGGTGAACTCAGTGGCAAAGAGCACCTTTTATCAGCTTAGGCTGATATACCAACTGCACCCTTATCTGGACAGTGATAGCCTAGCTACAGTTATCCATGCTCTGATAACCTCTCGTTTGGATTACTGCAATGTGTTATACGTGGGGCTGCCTTTGAAAACGGTCCAGAAGCTTCAGCTGGTACAAAACAGGGCAGCCCGTTTACTAACAGGGACTGGCTGGCGAGATCGCATTACGCCAGTCCTTTTACAACTTCATTGGCTGCCAGTCCAGGTCCGGGCCCGATTCAAAGTGCTGGTATTGACATTTAAAGCCCTAAACGGTTTGGGGCCAGGTTATTTGAAGGAACGCCTCCTCCCATATGTACCTACCCTGACCTTAAGATCATCTACAGGGGCCCTTCTCCGTGAGCCCCTGCCAAAGGAAGTGAGGCAGGTGGCTACTAGGAGGAGGGCTTTCTCCGCTGTGGCACCCCGGTTGTGGAATGAGCTCCCCAGAGAGGTCCGCCTGGCTCCTACACTGTACTCCTTTCGTCGCCAGCTGAAGACCTTTTTATTCACTCAGTATTTTAACACTTAATTTTAACTTAAATTTAAGTTATACTGTTTTAACTCTGTATTTTAACCTTATATCAATTTTGCTGCGTGGTTTTATCCTGGTTGTGCTTTTTATATTGTATTTTGTATTTGTGCTTTTAACTTGTTGGTTGTTTTATGATGGTTTTAACTTTTGTGAACCGCCCAGAGAGCTTCGGCTATTGGGCAGTATAAAAATAAATAAATAATAAAAAAAAACCTCTGGAAGGCTGTTTTGGGACTTCCGATTTGGCCCATGGGTCTGAAGTTCTACATCCCTGTTCTAAGGAAATAAAGATGATGGGAGACTGGAGCCACAGCTGGCACTCCACTCTGCAGACAACCTGTAAAAAAAAAAGGGTAATATATATATATAAAAAACTGTCTCAGATTTCCAAAGTGGGGAGATGAATGGGCAGGGAGTGGAAGGTCATGAAGAGCTTCGTGGCCATCATGGCAAGTCTCGAAGGTTGATGCATTGGGAGGTTGGTGATCTGTATGTGTGTGTGTGTGTGTGTGTGCGTGTAAGATAAAATGTATATAAGGGCTAAAATTTAGCTAAGCTTTAAACCTATCAAAGACTCCACACAGTGTGGAGATTTTCAAATGAGTCTAAAGAATTTAGGAAAGAAAATCTCCCTGAGACTCAGTATAATTTGTGCTCTTAAACCCCTTAGGTCCTTTTTCAAAATTCTCCTCACTTCCAAGGCATGAAAATGAGAGCAATAAAACAGAAAAAAAACACATAAATAAGTAGGAGGCCAAAATCCTGCCTGTGCCTTCCTTAATCCACAATCCAGCCAAACCCATTCAGCAGAAGAGAAGCTAACAAGGCTCGAGTTAACTCGATGAAAGAGCAGGTAAACAATTAATACAACTTGTCAAACTGGGTGCCTGTGGAGACTTCCTAAGAATGGGGAAAGTGAAGGAAACACTTTACTGTTCATTAAAAGTCTAGCCAATTAAGTCTGTGGAAATTAGAGACAATTTAGAGAAATAGAAGGAAGACCAGTCAAGATGAATTACACTGTTCCATTCTGGAAGACACTAAGATGTTCGTGTACTGACAGGGATGGCTAGTTCTGTGGCAAAGCGATCATTATGCAAGGAAGATTTTTTAATTAATGGTCTGAAGCTGAAATTATAGGCATTGGCATAGGGGATTTTTTAAAAAATAATAATAATTAAACAGCATTGTTTTAGCACATATAACCAGAAAATAGTAGAACATGAAAAGACCATAAATGCTAACTTCCTTAAATTCAAATACTCAGTTTCATTAAGCGTTTTGTTCTATTACAGGATGTGAGTTTTAACTTGACCATTTTATACCTCCTCAGAATTCACATGGAATAACCACTTCTTTGGAAGCACCCTCACATCAAAATACTGCATTTGGAAATCTAGCACGAGGTTAATGAGAAGGCTAGCCTTCTTCCTATGTGGTAGCTTTCTCTACGCAGGGAAATCTTGACATGGAGCACTGTCACAACCATAGCTTTCTGTGCAGGCAGAGCCACACATAAGGATTATATCAAGCAGTAAACATTGTTTGAATAGGCAGATATATTCCTGTTACCAGTTAATCATAGAGTAACAGCTCTGCCGTACTGTAAGAAACCAGAAGCTCATTATACCAGGCATTCTGGACTGATAGTTATTGAAATTGTTTTTAGCTGTTTACATTGTTTTTAAATGTTGTATATTTACATCTCTATGCTATATTTTCTCCAGCAAAGGAGATCGTTACCTTGTCGTGGTGCTGGAGCTTGAGCACCTCAAGGATGCCATGAGCTAAACCGTGAAGGGAAACCCAAGACAGAAAGGTCATGGTAGAGAGGTCAGACTAAATATGATCTCTGGGGAAGGTAATGGCAACCCACCCCAGTATTCTTGCCATGAAAACTAAATGGATCAGTACAACCAGAGATATGTTGGTATACCATCGGAAGATGGGACCCCCAGGTCGGAAGATGGTCAAAATGCTACTGTGAGAAACAGGGAATAAGTTCAACTAGCCCCAGATGTGATGACGCAGCTAGCTCAAAGCCAAAGGGACGGCTAGCGGCCTACAGTGCTGGCGGTGAACGATGAATCCGATGTTCTAAAGATCAACACACCATAGGAACCTGGAATGTAAGATCTATGAGCCAGGATAAATTGGATGTGGTTATTGGTGAGATGTCAAGATTAAATATAGATATATTGGGTGTCAGTGAACTGAAATGGACTGGAATGGGCCACTTCACATCAGATCACCACCAGATCTACTACTGTGGACAAGAGGATCACAGAAGAAATGGAGTAGCCTTCATAATTAATAATAAAGTGGCTAAAGCAGTGCTTGGATACAATCCAAAAAATGATAGAATGATCTCAATTCAAATTCAGGGTAAGCCATTTAACATCACAGTGATCCAAATATATGCCCCAACCACAGATGCTGAAGAAGCAGAAGTAGATCAGTTCTATGAGGATCTGCAGCACCTACTGGATAATACACCAAAAAGAGATGTTATTTTCGTTACAGGAGGCTGGAATGCTAAGGTGGGTAGTCAAATGACATCTGGAATTACAGGTAAGCATGGTCTAGGAGAACAAAATGAAGCGGGACATAGGCTGATAGAATTTTGCCAGGACAACTCACTGTGCATAGCAAACACTCTCTTCCAACAACCTAAAAGACGGCTTTATACATGGACTTCACAAGATGGCTGCCACCAAAATCAGATTGACACATCCTTTGCAGCCAAAGGTGGCGGACATCTATACAGACGGTAAAAACAAGACCTGGAGCTGACTGTAGTTCAGATCACGAACTTCTTATTGCACAATTTAGAATCAAACTAAAGAGAATAGGGAAGACCCACAGATCAGTTAGATATGAGCTCACTAATATTCCTAATGAATATGCAGTGGAGGTGAAGAATAGATTTAAGGGACTAGATTTAGTAGATATAGTAGATAGGGTCCCGGAAGAACTATGGACAGAAGTTCGCAACATTGTCCAAGAGGTGGCAACAAAAACCGTCCCAAAGAAAAAGAAAACCAAGAAGGCAAAATGGCTGTCTGCTGAGACACTGGAAGTAGCCCAAGAAAGAAGGAAAGCAAAAGGCAACAGTGATAGGGGGAGATATGCCCAATTAAATGCAAACTTCCAGAGGTTAGCCAGAAGAGATAAGGAATTATTTTTAAACAAGCAATGTGTGGAAGTGGAAGAAGACAATAGAATAGGAAGGACAAGAGACCTCTTCCAGAAAATTAGAAACAACGGAGGTAAATTCCAGGCAAAAACAAAGATGGCAAGGACCTAACAGAAACAGAAGAGATCAAGAAAAGGTGGCAAGAATATACGGAAGATCTGTATAGGAAGGATAATAATATCGGGGATAGCTCAGACGGGGTGGTCAGTGAGTTAGAGCCAGACATCCTGAAGAGTGAGGTTGAATGGGCCTTAAGAAGCATTGCTAATAACAAGGCAGCAGAAGACGACGGTATCCCAGCTGAACTGTTTAAAATATTGCAAGATGATGCTGTCAAGGTGATGCATGCCATATGCCAGCAAATTTGGAAAACACAAGAATGGCCATCAGACTGGAAAAAATCAACTTATATCCCCATACCAAAAAAGGGAAACACTAAAGAATGTTCAAACTATCGGACAGTGGCACTTATTTCACATGCCAGTAAGGTAATGCTCAAGATCCTGCAAGGTAGACTCCAGCAATTCATGGAGCGAGAATTGCCAGATGTACAAGCTGGTTTTAGAAAAGGCAGAGGAACTAGAGACCAAATTGCCAATATCCGCTGGATAATGGAGAAAGCCAGGGAGTTCCAGAAAAACATCTATTTCTGTTTTATTGACTATTCTAAAGCCTTTGACTGTGTGGATCATAACAAACTGTGGCAAGTTCTTGGTGGTATGGGGATACCAAGTCATCTTGTCTGCCTCCTGAAGAATCTGTATAACTAACAAGTAGCAACGGTAAGAAGAGACCATAGAACAATGGACTGGTTTAAGATTGGGAAAGGATTACGGCAGCGTTGCATACTCTCACCTTACCTATTCAACTTGTATGCAGAACACATCATGCGACGTGCTGGGCTTGACGAATCCAAGGCTGGAGTTCTCAGATATGCAGATGACACCAGTTTGATGGCTGAAAGCAAGGAGGAGCTGAGGAGCCTTATGAGGAAGATGAAAGAAGAAAGTGCAAAAGCTGGGTTGCAGTTAAACCTCAAAAAAACCAAGATTATGGCAACCAGCTTGATTGATAACTGGCAAATAGAGGGAGAAAACGTGGAGGCAGTGACAGACTTTGTATTGCTGGGCGCAAAGATTACTTGCACTTGCAGCCCAGACTTCCTGGATGAACCGCGGGCGCAATTGAAGATGCCGATGGACCGCGGATGGAGGCAGGTAAGGCCCCCCTCCCCCTTGGTCCCTTACCAGGCTCTGCTGCCGTCGCCGCATGGGCGGTGACAGCGGCAGGGCCCGGTAACCCCCCACGCCCTCCTCTCCCAGCCTTACCTGGCACCACTCCCCTCCACTGCGGAGCTCCGATTCGGAGCCAGAGCTCCGCGGCGAAGAGGAGCGGAGTATGGGCGGAGTGGAGCGGGCCGATCCAAAATTTTTGGATCAGCCCACGGGGCGGAGCGTGGGGTCCATGCACACCCCTACTAGAAATGCTACTTTTCGTACATCATTCTCTGGGATCAATATGGAAAAACCTTTCTGTATGGAAGAGGCTTTCTAGGCAATTTTGTCCTATCCATTTCTCTATTGTAGAAATCCAGAGCAACAGTATCTCTAACAGATGTCTACAGTATACAGCTCTGCTTGAAGACATCAAGTGAAGAAGAGGCCATCACCCATCTGTGTAATTGGTTCCATTGTCAAACTATTCTTACCTTTAAGAGGTTTCTCCTAATATTCAGTGAAATCTATCTTCTGGTAATATAAGTCCATTAAATCTATTCCTGCCCTCTGAGACATCAGAGAGCAAATTTTTGCCTTCTCCTGTGTGACAGCTCTTCAAGTACATGAAGAGTGCTGTCATGTACAACTGCCAAGGTACCTATCTCCCATCCTATACTTCAGCATTTGATGTTTATGTCTTTCCCCCCATAAATGCAGAACATTGGCTTTTCTCTGATGAAATTCAAACTATCAGTTTCAGCCACATATTTCATTCTATCTACATCATTTTTTAATGTTATTTATTCCTGTGTTCTGAGGTTACCCTGGCCAGATTTATTTTTGGACATATCCATGCTGGCTCCTACTAATCAATCTGTTCTAATATCATCCCTAGTATCAAAGTTAGAGTGATTAATTAGTAGTTTCTCAGATCTTCCTCACCCCTCTCCGTGAAATAGATTAATCTGTAGTTTATGAGATCTTCCTCTTCCCCATCCCTTGGACACATAAAAGATTACCACCACCACCCCAGCAGAATTTTCTAGGACTAGATAAGAGGAGAAACCTTCTTCCTCACCTCTACAGCAACCCAGATGTCAGTTTCCAGATCCAATGTTTAGAGACACAAAGGATTGCTGCCCCTGTGTTTTTGACCCAGGATTTTTGGACCCCAGATTAATTTAATAATAATAATAATAATAATAATAATAATAATAATAATAATAATAATTATTCTTACCCACCTCTCCCTTTTCATTGACCTATATTATTTTGGTTGCTATTTTGTCTTGGTTTTTTATGTTTGTAAACCCCTCCAAGGTTTACAAACAGAATTAAATATAATAAATTAATAAATACAAATCTGCAACTTTCTCCCCAATGCACGTTTGTTTCTGCAGAGTTGTGCAGATGTATACATTTTCCCCATTGACTAAAGCATGTGCATTATAAAGAACATATATATTTTATATACTTGGGAGGTGGGGAGGTAGAACGAATCACAAATATCAGAAATATATGGATTTCTCTGACAAACTGCATTCCAGCTTGTGTTTGATTCAGGAAGTGCGAGTTGTTGTTACCTATCCGGACAGTTTTGGCTATTGGGCAGCATAGAAATGTAATAAATAAATAAGATTAATACATGAAATAAATAGAACCAAAGAATTTCTCTATTGAAGTTTCCCCCATCTAAAATGGGATTCTGTGAATATTGGGCTTCTTTAGTAACACTCTTATTCATTCTAACATGGGAGTAAGCACCACTGAACTCAATGGGTTTTACTTCTGAGTAGACATGTAAAGGATTGTGTTGTTAAATATATACAGAGAGAGAGAATCATAATCAGTTACAAAGACCAAAATGTAAGGATATTTTGCCATTGATTTAATAAGAACAGAATAATCCTAATGAAACTTCAAGGCCGTGCAAATGGAAATGCTGACATAAAGTGTGATATGAGGAAGATTAGCTGTGTCTCAGGTTCCCCTGGCAGGACTTTATGTTCATGTCATGTCCCTGAATTTCATTTACAGATAAGCACTGTGAGTAATTGTAACATACATCTCAAAATTGTAATCTACTTTTGATACATGGGAACAGAGGAAATTAGATTGAGAGCATCTTTCAAGTGACTTTGTATGTTGTTTGACTTTATAGTCTGGAAAAGAAGAGTTGTTGTCTAAATCTTATATAATTAGCTTCATATGATTTCAACATATAATTTTCATCTTCTTACAGTTTGGTGATAGGCTGTGGGCTGACAATCCATATACATTAAATGACTTCTGACATTTTTCTTTCATGCAAAGCAAATTAATCTAAATTGTCCAATATGCCTGGAGAGCATTAATATGTATATGTTATCCAATAAACATGGAGATCATCAATACTTCCCAATAAGTTTGTGCAATTATATCTTAACTGACAGTGAGCCCAGAAGGAATAGCCCATTCTTTCTTTCCATGGATGCATCTTCCTTCCATTTTTATGATGTAAAAATGCTGCAAACCAGCTTATGCAAATTGGATTCATCGTTAATTTTTAGAGTAAGGCTGAAGCATTTAATCTGAATATAAAACTTGGTTTGCTATTTTACCATCTTTAAGCTGTGGAAATAATAACTGACAATATGCATATCTTCCTGATCTGTTGTGTCCTTCCCAACAGCAACACACATGCACACAGAGACACACAGGTTTAGGCAACAGAATCTCTTAAAAGTTTAAGAAAGTCTGAGTGGTGAGGAGATCCATGATATATGGGTAAAGACAGATATAAAATGAAAAGACAACCCATTATAGGTTCTAGCCTCAGCTGTGTAAACACACTTCTGGTTGCTGCTAAAATCTAAGCATCCAGATTAAGGGCTGAATTCAGGAGGACACCCAAACTGTGAGCCTGAATTATCTTTAGGGGGAGTGTAACTCCATCCAGCACAGGTTGAATTCTTATGCCCTGATCTTCCCTTCAACTAACCGGGAGCATCTCTGTCTTCCCTGGATTAAGTTTCAGTTTGTTTGCCCTTATCCACTCCATTACCAACATTAGACACTTTTTTTTTTAGAACAAGAACAGTTTCCTTGGATTTATATGGAAAGGAGCTAGAGTTGGGTGTTGTTGGCATATTGATAGCACCAATCCCCAAAACTCCAAACAACTTCTCCCAGTGGTTTCATATGTTAAATAACATGGGGGACAAGACTGAACCTTGAGAGACACCACAGGCCAACGGCCTGAGCATCCATCAGGAAACCCCCAGCATCACTTTCTGAAATCACCTCTCCTGAAGGACTGGAATCACTGTACAACAATGCCTCCCAGTCCCATCACAAACAGCTGCCTCGGAAAGATTCTGTGGTACTGAAAGCCACCAAGAGGTCCAGCAGATCCAATAAGCACACACAATGTCTTGTCAGTTCCTAGCGTAGATCATCCACCAAGTCAACTAAAGCAGTATCTGGCCCAGAACCAGGCCTGAAACCAGATTGAAATGGATCTAGTTCATCTGCCTCATTCAATAATCCCTGAAAACCCATTTATCTTTTGGTTGTACAAGGTGGAATGTTTTTCCCATGTCATATAACAATTGATAGAAGATATAATTGAAACAATTTTCTACCACAAGATGTAGTAATTATTATGGCCATTTAGATGGCTTTAAAAGGGATTAGAAAAAAAAATCATAAAGGATATGCTGAATGCTGGACTAGATAGGCTTTTGCTCTGATCAACCATAGTTCTTCTTTAAATAAAGCCTCTCTTCAGTTTTTCTCAGACCTGATTGAAGCTTATCTGCCTAATTAAAGCAACAAGAGCAAAAAACACCCCCAAACAACAATAACAAACAAAAAAACAAACAAAAAAACCACCCCAAGATCTTATATTTCAGCCAATATGGTCATCAACAAACTCCACTAAAATCTAAACTAAAAACAATCCATTACATAGGCCCCGAGGCTCCACATTGTTCTATGGACTTGTCTAAATAAAAGCAGGATGATATTTCAAGTAGTGTTAGGGGTGATATTTCAAGTAGTCACAGCAAACACAATAGGCAAATGCCACATTGCAGAACACACATCTAAGCAAATGTTATGGGCCATTGATAAGCCAATGACAACTTCTTTGGACACCAGTATGTATCCTAATACATAACCAGTCAGAGAGAGAAGACAAAAACATTAATCCAAAATTCCATCAGAGGATCACTAGTGATCAGTCAGGAGAAATAAAGCAGACCTGATTAACACCCTTAAGGGCAATCCTCTGAGCTCCTGTTTTAGAAAATAATTAAATAAAAATATAAATAATGAAGAGTGAAAATACCATGGCATTTCACAAGCCAGGATAGCCAATTTAAGTTAATAGTTTCCCAAATTGGGGAAGAAAGGGGTCAAACTTTATTGGTTTTTACATTATACTTTAAAATGTACTCATTGATAAAATAAATCTACTAATGTTAACCTCACATTACATTATATTCCATTGATTATCAGATGCAAAATCCAGCTATAACATAGATTACATTTAAAAGCAATATATTTAATTGAAACTATTTAAGAATCTTCCACATCAGCAGTCATGCAAAGTTGTGTTGTTCTGCATTTTGGATTTGGAAAGACACAGAAACATAGAGAGTTTATATATGCAGTTTATACATTTCTACCTGAGGGAAACTACAGCTGCCAATTTGTGACTGGCAGCTCTAGTTTCTAATCACACTGAATGGTTTTACTGGGGTTCTCCAAGTCCAGGGCTTTGGGGGCAGCACTGATCTACTGTTCAGTGTTCTTCGCTCCTTCTTTCTCTCAGGAACAGAAATGTCAAAAGAGGTTTGGTGGAATCAGTGAGACCTGAGAAGTTGTAGCTTTAGGTGCTTGCTCGAACAAAATGCTAGATGTTCAACTCCTTCTGCCTTTGCCACTGTATGCTCCACATCCATCATCCAGCCCTGCCCTACTCCACTTTCGATGACTTTGCTGCCAATTGAGCAGGAAACAAAGAAACAAACAAAAAGACTTGAACTGTTTTTCATTAATTTTAACTCTCTAGACCCTGCACCTATTTTGAAAATTTACCTTTGTATGATATATACCATTTTCATATAAATTGGCAAAAAAGATAATAATCATGGTGTGGGTTATGGGTAAACAACAACACCCTCCCCCCAATTGAACACTGCTGGTGGATAAAAAATTAATAAAAACAAAAAAGTAGTGGAGCAAGTAGGAGATGGGAGGAATACAAACAGATAAGTGGCAACAGGAAGGGACACTGTGTATGTTTGTGAGTGAGCATGAATGTAGACCCCGATCTTCAAGCCCAAATCATATGTGGCCCTTGGGGCCAAAAGTCTGTGCACTCTTGTGCTAGGGAGACCATTTCCTACTGTGATTCTGGATCTATTCTGCTACAAGACAGGCTACTGCCTTTCCAGTAGAGTTAACACAGAAACCAGCATATTTTACAAATACAAAAGTGTTCATCATGAATAACTTTGGATTATTATTTTAGGTAGTGGAATACCCTCATAAGTCAGGGAGCAATAAAGATGAGATCAGAGGTATTCTAGGAATTGAGAAGGTATAACGAGATAGCACTTCAAATCAGGCCACCTCGCTACTGCTTCTCCGAACCAAAGAGAAGCGGAGCACAGCCCTAGTTGAAACCTGTATATGGAGTGTGTCCTGGGCCCCAACAGTTGTCACTACTGTTATAAACTGTTTTAAAGCAGTAGTGTAGATCCTGCCAGAGTTTTACCTTTCCTTCCATATGCTCTGCCCAAACACTTGAGGTAAATCCTTTTCAACAGGGTAAGTCCAAAAGAAGAAGGTAAAAGGGAGAGACTTCCTTCAGCTATTGCAAGGCTTTACCAGGTGGATACTAGGAGTGGGGATGGAGAAATTGGGGCACTCAAAGCTGGTATTCCTGCAAGATCTCTTCTGTCTTAATCTGGTGTTCAAGTGTTTAGAGCTGAAATTGTGGTCAGACAGTGAGAAGTTCAAAGTCCTAGGGGGAGTATCTTCCAGCAATGCTGCTTCTGAAGTCACAAAAGAAAATAATTGTTCCTGCTTAACAAAACAGGTGGTCATAGGCGGAGCTTAAAGTACCTCTTTTAAAGATTATTCGGAATCTGACATCTCTCCACAATCAACCAATAGGTGATAAAATGCCACTTTGATTAGATTAGGAACCAGAGGAAGGTTGGACATTGATGATTTCAGGAGATCTCACATGTGTTCATAATGATCATGGAGAGTCCCTTGTATATTTTACTAGAGGTTTTAGTGGGAAACATTTAAGTGCATTATGCACTAGTTTGCTAGAAACTTTTCAGATTCACTGGCTTTTGCAGTTAAAATGTTGCCTTTCAACCAACATGCTTATGAAGGGGCGCACAAAATGGCTGTGCAATAGTGTTCTTCAATAACAAATAGAATCACAGAAAGAGCTATGAAGAGGTGAGGTTACCCACAGGGGATCGACACTGATGGTGTGTGTCTGGAGATGCTGAAGATGTCAATTCTTACAGTGATCTGACATATTCAGTTCAATGGGTCAAACATGATGGAGTGTTCTTCAGTCTTCTAAAGTATTAATTTCTTTCTCAGTACAGTCAACAAATGTTGAAAGCATTCAACACTGTACTAGGTAAGGCTGTTATAATGAACTTTCCCTATTGTCAAAAAGATTTAAACCCAGCTGGTTCTGTAACCATTGTGAATTGGATAACAGTTTGAAATGAATCCTTAGTAACATTTCAGATGATGCTATCTGGCATGTAGCAGAAATGTGAAAGTTCAAATTGCATAACAAATAGTATTATCAATTTTGTTGGACCAAAACAGCAAGGAACTCTCTAAGATACTACCCTATTTCTTCGATTCTAGGACACACTTTTTTCCTATATAAACATCTCTAAAATGGGGTGCGTCTTAGAATCGCGGGTGTGTCTTAGGGTGGTTTTTTTCTGTTGGTGGTACTGAAATTAGTGTGCGTCTTACAATCGATGGCGTCTTACAATCGAAGAAATACGGTATATTATATTTATGTAATGTTGTACAACAGTCAAGGAATGACTAGACAATTCCTTTACACCTTTTTAAATAGTTGGACTGCTGATCTCCCAAATTATGTTTCTGCTGATAATGAAAGGTGTCCCACTCCCAGCATTTTCTTAGAAATAATGACACACTTTGCTACCTCTAAGTGCTGACTGAGTGCTTCTGCCTTTTCTTCCCAAGGTGACTGTAACACAGATTGATGAAAGATTCGGCAGACCTGCAAAGGTTAAAGAAGCAGGCCCAGAGCAAAGTAGGCAGCCCTGACACTGATGGAATACAGTACAATGAGAGTGCCCACATTATTGGCCTCTCCTCTGATAACGGATGTAATATAAAAACTGACTACAGAAGAAAAGAACAAATTAAAACCATTAATCAAACATATCTGTGCTAAACAGTTGTTGTAAAGAGATGAACAAATGAAAAATTTACTGTTTGTTTTCATGCTAGCCAGGATTGGAAGAAAATTAATTATAAGGCTGCAGCTACACTATTAGTTAAATTTTTCTTGAGGAAACTATTTATTGCTTTGTCAAAGAACAAATGAACCTCATTAGTGAGATTAGTTTCCGTCAGTAGTTTTGCATTAGGAGAGACTAATAATATATACTTCAAAAGATACAGTGAGGAAAATAACTTCAAAGAACCTTAAGTCCATTTGTTACTTCTTAATTTATTAGGTTGTTATTGTGTTGTTGTTGTTTAAAAATACACCAGTGTGTGGATTATCAAACAGCTAAAAAACAGAATCCACATATATAATATCTCACTAAGCTATACTTGGCATTAGGAAAATAAGGCTGGACTTCACTTTTAGAACTTTTGCCAAATACAAGTTGAATGATCCATTTATAACCTCTGATGTTTAGCCATTCAAATGGAGCTCAGGTTGTACCTTTCTTATACCATAAAGTAGTTGGGAAGACATATGTATAAGAATAAATAAGCATGGAAGATTAACAGGTTTTTCTCATCATATGGTGATATTTTCCTGTTTTAAAATGGATCTGGTCAGACAAATGCTCTTAATTTTAATCAATATAGGCATAAGCGATAGAACTGTAATTGTTATAGAACTCTAATCAACAGAGGCATAATAAATGCCTCATTTTTATATTGTACTTATTAATTTATTAAATTACCACTATAGTTCTCTACTAGAATATTTTGATTGACATGGTCATTAAAAAAAAAACTTATTGATTTCCCCCTCCATTACTAGTGGCACTGGTGAGACACAAAAATAAAAATTACCTACTTTACCTTTATGAAAGTTATGAATTGGATTGCATTTTTAAGTGACGTTTAGGAAACGTATTGCTAATTTTTAAAGTTCAATGCATTTTTGTAGCAACAGAACATTTAAAAAGAAAGAGAAACTGCATGAAAACTATTACATCCTTTAAATGTAGTCATGTTCATAATGAACTTATAGTTCATTATGCTCAGTTCAGTTTAAACTCAGGTCAAGTAACACTGTGCCTCCATCTAGCATTATTTTGAGGCCATTAGTTTCAATATTGTCTCTCAGATAAATTGTCAGTTGAGTTAATAATTATTGCTCAGTTTAATGTCCTCAGGCTCTGAAGTATTATTCTATTCTGACCTTTCATTTTACATTCTAAAAGGTATCTTATCTCTCTGTGCCTTCCTTTAACACAGGTATAAAGAACCTGAGGCTCTTTTGATGTTGCTGGACTCCAAATGCCATCATCCCCAGCCAGCATTAGCAATAATCAGGGATGTTGGGAACTGTAGCCCAAACAACATTTGGAGGGCCATAGCTTTTCCACCCCTGTTTTAAGATCTATTTGACATTGAAAAATATATCTCTTTGAGCACATTATGGGTTGGATCCAGACTTAGTTAAATTTAGAGTAGACTCATCTAAATCAATGGCACTAATTGTTATCATAAGTAGGGTGACCCAGATGACCCAGAAAACCCTGGAGACCTCCGGAAAAACAGGGATCTCCGGGGCAACCGGGACTGGCCCACAATTTACCAGGGAAAGGCTTGGCCTCCAGCCCTGCCTGTTGCCTCGCATCGCACATCCGGGGCTTTTCTTTGCCGGCGTGCTGGGGCCAACAAAGAAAAGCCTCGGATCAATGCGAGGCAATGGGTGGGGCTGGAGGCTGCATTCCCGGAAGCGCAAGGACGCAGCCTCCAGCCCTGCTCATCACCTCGCATCGCACATCTGAGGCGAGGTGATAGGCAGGGCTGGAGGCTGTGTCCCCGCCTCTCCTTGCCTCAATGGGGCCTTCTATTTGGCCTGTGCAATCGCACAGGCCAAGTAAAAGGCTCTATCAACGCTGGGGGAGGGGGCTAGAGGGACGTGTTCTGGGACTTCCTGGAACATTTCCCCGCCCCCTCCCTGCATCGGCAGCCGAGGAGAAGAAGAAAAAAGGGAGGAGGAGGAGGAGGAGGAGGAGGAGGAGAAGAAGAAGAAGGAGGAGAAGAAGAAGAAGAAGAAGAAGAAGAAGAAGAAGAAAGGAAAGAAAGAAAGAAAGAAAGAAAGAAAGAAAGAAAGAAAGAAAGAAAGAAAGAGGAGGAGAGGAAGGAAGGAAGAAGCAAGCAGCAGCAGGAGGAAGAGAAGAAGCAGCAGCAACTAGAAGGTAAGACTGAGGTGTGTGTGTTTGTGTGACAGAGAGAGAGAGAGAGAGTATGGGTGCGTGGGGTGATCCTGAATATGTGTGTGTGTGTGTGAGAGAGAGAGAGAGAGAGAGAGAGAGAGAGAGAGAGGGTGCATGGGGTGATCCTGAATATATGTGTGTGTGTGTGTGTGTGTGTGTGTGTGTGTGTGTGAGACAGAGAGAGAGAGAGAGAGAGAAGGGGTGTGTGTGTGTGCATGGGGTGATCTTGAATATGTGTGTGTGTGTGTGTGTGTGTGTGTGTGTGTGTGTGTGTGAGAGAGAGAGAGAGAGAGAGAGAGAGAGAGAGAGAGAGAGAGAGAGAGAGAGAGACGGGTGCATGGGGTGATCCTGAATATATATGTGTGTGTGTGTGTGTGAGAGAGAGAGAGAGAGAGAGAGAGAATGGGTGCATGGGGTGATCCTGAATGTGTGTGTGTGTGCACACACACATGGGAGAGCTGTAGTTTTCTGTGAGATGGGGGGATGATTTGGAGGTGATATTCTTATTAAATAATGCATTTTAGACCCATAGACCTTCCTTTCCAATTTGTTTGATATAATTGGCATTATGTATATTTTGTGACAATGGCTAATAATTGTTCATCCTTCTTAAAAACCTTTAAAAAAATTAACAGGGTTGCCATTATTATTATTATTATTATTATTATTATTATTATTATCATCATCATCATCATCATCATCATTATCATCA